>NC_039366.1:162291729-162612141 GCF_003573695.1 Papaver somniferum | reverse complement strand
GCATATTGCAGCTTTTAACATAATGGTAGACATCTGGTTCACTAGGAATAAGCTTTTCTTTGAGAATATTCCTCCTGATAGTAGAAAAGCAAAACACAGAATTGCTGAGATGATTCAGGATTGTGAAGTAAGACTTAAAGGCTATATGAAGAATTCTGCTTATGACCTCTAGATTCTGAAATATTTCAACGTTGGGTGCAGAATAGTTATATCTTTTAAAGCAGTAGAATGTACCTTTTCACTGCCTGATCCAGATAGAAACTTACTTTGCTGTGATGGAGCATCTCAAGATAATCCCGGTTCTGCAGGTTATGGCTTCATAGCTAGAGATAATGAAGGAAAATTCATTTATGCTGAAAGTGTCGGCCTTGGGATTTCAACAAACTACATAGCTGAAGTTATGGGGATGATTGGAGCTGTGGAATGGGCTATTTTACGGGAGGCCAAAGAAGCAATCAGGTCGTGATACATATAACTTTGATACGATTGTCACCACTTAACGGTAATCCGGTCTTTCTTCTATTTTGATTTGTATATGTATAGCATCATTCAGAGGTTTGACTGTTATTTGGTTGTGCCTTTAGATTGAGCTTGAGCTTTCCCATGGGGTAGAGGGCAATCATCTTCATTTGATCTTCGCTCTGAATATCAAGATGCATATAACGGAAATTATTAGACATTTTTGGTTTGAATTGATATCTATTCCATTTGCATTTCTTTCTTATAATCAAAATGTGGTTTTAAGCCTCATTTGATGTCATGACAATTCTTTATCTCTTACTTTTCTTTGTTGTTTGTTTTTTTTCTTTATAACTCATATAGACAAAAAGAATCGAACAAAGGACACTAACTCATACAAGTAAATGTTCATCAAAGAAGAAAACAAGAAATAATGGAAGATTAGGTGGTATCCAATTAATTTATACAAACCAGTTTCATTATATTGTGCATTAATATAAAATGATGATACGACTTTTCAAATTTCAAGATGTCTTGGTTACAATACGGAAATGGGTTGGTATGTCCTATTTTTCTTTGCATTTTCCTTGAGGAGCATGAGGCCACATATGGTGTAACCAGATGGGATTCTTTCTTTGACATGTCAAACTTACTCTATGTGCTTTCATGGTGATAGTAAATGCATACTCTTCTAGCAGTTAAGTTTTAGAATGTAGGGAGGGTCTACTGAGACTTCGCTTATATCCTAATTTTATTGTTTCATTTATTGGTTTTGCTTGTGATAGTAAATGCATACTCTTCTAGCAGTTAAGTTTTAGAATGTAGGGAGGGTCTACTAAGACTTCGCTTATATCCTAATTTTATTGTTTCATTTATTGGTTTTGCTTGACAGTTTCGAACAAAACCAAATTCAATCTGTAACCATCCAAGTGTATTTTTTTTGCCATTTTTAGCTGGTTTGGATATGTAATAATAAGATTCTTCGGTTCTGTGGTTCATCAACCGCATCCATATACTTGGATGTTTTTGCTACATTTATGCACATCCAATGAACCAGACAGAGGATTTTTTTGGGCATAATGCACTGGTTTAAATCGTGGCAACACAATGCCTAATCTTCACCCATCACAAATCAAGACCTAAAAATTGGTCTGCATTCCAGCGGTGCATTTGAGTTTTGAGCTCAATCCCTGGGGATGGGATCTGGAGATGGGATATGACTACTATATTACATGTTTTCTTCTATTTTTACTGCATGGATACCATTTCACATCATAATTTATCACAGGTAGTGGAATTGAATGGAGCATCCAAAAATTTCATGGCTTTTGGGGGTGGAGA
Source organism: Papaver somniferum (assembly GCF_003573695.1). Lineage (NCBI taxonomy): Eukaryota > Viridiplantae > Streptophyta > Magnoliopsida > Ranunculales > Papaveraceae > Papaver > Papaver somniferum. The sequence continues at coordinate 162,610,341 of NC_039366.1, read as the reverse complement.
TCTTGGTAAACTGCGTGTAATTTAACATTCTACGGATGTGTCTGTATGCGTGCATGTGATAGAGAGAGAGACGAAATCGAATTTGACGTGTAAATTTTCAGGTTGACATCAATAGGGGGAGATATCGTCTGGACTCCTGGTTTAGCATTTACAAATGTCTTGCACAATAAGATTTCAAAGAATGATAACTGTAAGGAGACCACACAAAAAAAAAAAACAAATACTGATTCAAGAACACAAAATGCTCACCCGACACTGTATACTAGAGCCTAAATTCTAGGAAAAATACCCAAGATGTAAAATTATAAGATTTTTGTTAAAGGAAGAGCAAAAAATGATCCGAGGAGAGCGAAAATTGATGTCAACTCACTAACTCAGTTGATTTGATGATTTGGTTTGACAAGGACTAGAATACCCTTATTTGAACACACTCTCTTGGCACGCTAACCAACCAAACTCATTCACGATCACAACTAGATCCATCTCCATCATCTTTGTACCTTCGCTACTTTCTCTACCACCAGTATTTTATCATGGTGTTGGATCTCAAGTTTGTAGGATTCCTTCTTTGTTACCAGGGTCGCCCCAAGAGCCATAAAGACAGAACTTAGATTTAGGTAGGTTTCTCAACTTAGAGAAAACCAAATGAAAGAAGCTTTATTTATACATACATTGTTATCGACCATGACTTGGATACAAAGACAAGAAAAACTTGTACAACAAACAATGACAAATATAACAAACTAATACAGGAAAGAAAACAAAAAAACTAAAGTAGGAAACCTTGGCTACGTAATCACTCCAATACTCCCCCTCGATTTAAGCGGATGATCAGTGACATGAAGCTTAGAGCGAAGGTAAGAAAAATGTTGTTTGGGAAGGAATTTGGTGAAAATGTCAGCAATTTGATCGTTGGAGCACACAAAACGAACAATTAGATGTCCACGTTGAACTCTTTCACGTACAAAGTGATAATCAATTTCGATGTGTTTAGTCCGGCCGTGAAAAATAGGATTCATAGTAAGGTATGTGGCACCAAGGTTATCACACCATATAACAGGTGGTGTAAGCACCGGAGCACGAAGTTCTTTCAACAAAGATTCAACCCACATAAGCTCCGCAGTGGCAATAGCAAGACCTCTATACTCAGCTTCGGTACTAGATTTTGATACGGTATTGTGCTTCTGAGCACTCCAAGAAATAAGATTAGATCCTAGGAAAACACAGTAACCACTTGTCGAACGTCTATCAGTTGGATTCCCAGCCCAATCAGCATCCGTATATGCTTGAAAATTTAGTTTCAGTGAAGGAGAATTCCGAAGAGTAATACCAAAGGTAGATGTACCTTGTAAATAACGTAAAATCCGTTTGATGAGAAGTAAATGCTTGTCGGTAGGATTTTGCATGAACTGACACACTTTTTTAACAGCAAAAGTAAGCTCCGGGCGAGTAAGCAATACATATTGTAAACCACCGACAAGGCTTCGGTAAATTGTTGGATTAGACAAAGGAGTTCCACCTGTAGGATGTATATCAGTAGAAGTACTTAACGGAGTGCTCACAGGCTTGGCACCATTCATTTTAGCACGTTCTAATAAATCTTCAACATATCGTCGTTGAGATAGGAACAAACCATTAGAAGTACGCGTAACTTCAATTCCAAGAAAAAACGAGAGATTACCGAGATCTTTAAGAGCAAACTCTTTGTGAAGAATATCAATTAAAGATTGCAAACAAGCTAGAGTAGATCCTGTCAAAATGATATCATCAACATAAACAAGTAGGTAAATAATACCATCAGAAGATCTACGCATGAATAAGGAGGAGTCTGCCAGCGAAATAACAAAAACAAGTTTTTGAAGAAAAACACTTAGTCGAGTATACCATGCCCTGGGTGCTTGTTTTAGGCCGTATAAGGATTTATGCAGACGACACACATATCAGGATATTGAGGATCAGTATACCCGGGGGCTGCTTCATATAAACTTCTTCGGTAAGAACACCGTTTAGAAAAGCATTCTGAATATCAAGTTGTCGAATAGGCCAAGAATATGTAAGCGCCAATATTAAAACAACTCGTATGGTACATGGCTTAATAACGGGACTAAATGTTTCTCCGTAGTCGATGTCTTCTTGTTGATTATATCCCTTAGCTACGAGACATGCTTTATGGCACTCGATAGTTCCGTCAGCATGTCGTTTTATACGAAATACCCACTTACAACCCACCAAGTTCATACCAGGAACCTTACGAACATATGACCAAGTACCATTTTGTCTGAGAGCATGATACTGGTCATCCATAGCCTTGCACCAGATAGGAATGCGCTTTTCCTGTGAATAACAAGTAGGCTCAAACAAAGAATCAGTGAGATTTGCATGTTTAGATGCCAATAATACCTTCTTTTGGATGATACCATCCTTTCCTCTAGTGACCATAGGATGATCATTATGAGTGACCGGGTTATGAAAAGAAACACTAGAAGGATCAGGATTTGGAACTGTTGGCAGTTTACTCCTCGGTGTTGTTGGAACTGTGGGTATAAGAGAAATAAGTGGATTTGGTAGAGATCGATTACTGGAAGAATGTGTACAATCAACTTCTGTAGCAGGTGAACTCAAGATATCAACCTGATTGGGCACGGCAGTTGGGAGATGGTCAGCAGAAACATTACTGACAGACTGAAGAGGCTCCATGTGAGTCGTTCTATCAGGGCAAGAAACTATAGAAATATGACTAGATATAACCGTGTTGTTGGGAAGAGAACACGTAGTGTCGCATGCAGTAGTAGATGGCAGTAATAACGATGACCTTTGGGCAGAAGTAGTAACATGATTGGGAGTAGACGAAACAGCGGAAGTAGGAGATGGAGAAGATATAGAAGATACTGGAATAAAAGAAGGATAAGAAATTACCTGTGTTGGAGCCGGCGGAGATTGTACTGATGGGTTAGCTGCAAAAGGGAAGACGAACTCATCAAAAACGACGTGACGCGACCAGTAAACTCTACCAGATGGAATGTGAAAACATTTATAGCCCTTACGAACCGCAGAATACCCAAGAAAAACACATGGAGACGACCGAGACTCGAGTTTATTAGACCGATAATCCCTGAGGTGAGGAAAACATAAACAACCAAAGGTTTGAAGAGATAAAAAATCTGGAACCTTGTTAAATAACAACTCATAAGGGGATTTAGTACCACTAGGAGTCGAAGGAATGCGGTTCATGAGAAAAGTGGAAGTAGAGAAAGCGTCATACCAAAAGCTAGGGGGAATAGAAGCCATCGAAAGAATTGTTAAACCAGTTTCGACAATATGACGGTGTCGTCTTTCAGCAAGACCGTTCTGAACAGATGTATGGGGGCAAGTAAATCGATGTTGGGTACCATTTTGTTGAAGAACTTTAGTAAACTTTTTATATTCTGTGCCGTTATCAGATTGAAATTTTTTAATTTTTCTACTGAAAAGGGATTGGACATGCTTATAAAAGATTTCAAAAATAGAAACAACATCTGATTTGAGATGCATAGGATAAATCCATGTGAATCGGCTGAAAGCATCAACAAAAATGATATAATACCGAAAACCTTCACTAGATAGAAGTGGAGCTGGACCCCAAACATCCGATACAATAAGATCTAAGGGATTGTCATATACGGTAGAACTAGATTCAAAACTGAGTTTATGACTTTTATTAGCTAAGCAAGACTGACACATAGGGAAATATAAAGTAGATACTGGTAAATCGTGTTTAGAAACAACGGCTTTGACAGTTTTGAGCATTGGATGCCCTAAACGAGAATGCCAGGTTTGTAAAGTAGCATGTTCGCCAACAAAAGCAGAAATTGACGAGACTGGAACAAGGGTATAAAGGCCATCCTTAGTAAGCGTTCCCCGAAGTACTATCTCCCCCATACGACGATCCTTCACAAGACAAAATGCATCATAAAATTCAAGGAAAACATTATTATCACGACAAAATTTAGAGACGGATAACAAGTTATGGGAAAGGTGTGGGACATGAAGGACGTTGGGAAGAAGAAACTTACGTTTCGGAGTAGGAAGAATACCATTACCAGTTTTAAGAATTGGTAGATTAGAACCCCCAGCTGTGCGAACTTGATCTGGTCCGTTGTACTCATAATGGGTTTGCAAGTTGTTAAGATCATTGGTCATATGATTGCACCACTGTCCGGAAGCCAATCATAAGTATAGAGAGATCTTTGTGAATTTGTAGTAGTATACGCGGCGGGAGCTGGAGAGTTGGAAGTGTTTGATGCATGTTTTGGGCCTTTTTTGTTGTAACCTTTGGTTGGTTTACGCCTAGAAGGGTAAGCTGCCATATCACATCGATGGTTGCATTCTCTAGCACCATGATATGGTTTTTCACAAATTTGACAAATAATAGCAGGATTCCCATCCCTAGTAAGAGGACCATCATAACCACGATCAGTTTTGACAATATTTGCTTGAAATGGAGACGAAAGTTTCCTGTTCTGCGCCTCAAGACGGAGATCATACGAAAGCAGCATCGATTCAAACTCATCGGTAGTAATAACCCCCATAGTAGTAATTAACGAACCAACAATCGACTCGTACGCGGAGTCAAGACCCTTGATTATATAATGTCGAAATTCCTTGTCAGAAATATCAACTCCACTTGCTGCAAGCGAGTCGACAATGTTTTTAACATACTGTATATATTCAGCCATAGTTTGATTGCCCTTGGTAACAGATGAAAGAGATTCTTTTAGATGAATTAGATGAGCATCAGTTTTAGAGGCGAAAAAACCATCCAATTTGGTCCAGATGGAGTGAGAGGTTGCACACGTCTTAACCTTCGCCAAAATTGGGGAAGTTAAAGAAGACATAATCCATCCAAGAAGTAGTTTATCTGTGCGTCGCCATGACAAAAACAACGGATTGGGAGCTTCATTGATAACAGCCGATGGACAGGCATGGGAACCATCAATAAACTTTTCCAAATCATAACCTTGTAAATAAAGTGTAAACTGAGCCTTCCATAGCAAAAAGTTGTTACCCGCAAGCTTCTCCGTAATAGCATTATGAAGCCGTTCAAAAGGAACATCAAAAGTAGTTGAAGTTGAAGTAGCCATGGTGCTGGTAGAGCTCATAGTAGAAGATGTAGAAGAGAAAGAAGTTGCGGATGATTCTGTAGACATGATGAGAGAAAAGAGAAGAAGAGTTTAGAAGAGTTTAGAAGAAAAAACAGAAGGATAAGAAGAAAATCAAAAAGGAGAACATGTCCGTGAAATCGGCCTCTCTGATACCAAGACAGAACTTAGATTTAGGTAGGTTTCTCAACTTAGAGAAAACCAAACGAAAGAAGCTTTATTTATACATACATTGTTATCGACCGTGACTTGGATACAAAGACAAGAAAAACTTGTACAACAAACAATGACAAATATAACAAACTAATACAGGAAAGAAAACAAAAAAACTAAAGTAGGAAACCTTGGCTACCTAATCACTCCAATACATAATGTCTCATAAACTGTAGTAGAACCAACAAAACACAACTGAAGACTCAAGTAACAATGGTAAAAGCAAGCTTTAATTCGATATGAGAGTCTAATTACTGAAGTTTAACCTAGTTTGATTAACTTTACACACGTCCGCCGCTGCAAATTAGAGCTTAATTAATGCCCTAATAGGTGTTGAGTTAGTCCGTCTTTAAGATCGAGTCTTTTGGTTATTGTTAGTAGTATTTAGAATAATCCCTACAGTTCAGGGAAGTAGCTTAGTCTTCTGTTGACTAGTTATCTGTTAGATACCACTACTGAACGTGGTTAGTTATTTCCTATTTCTCTGCGTATGTAAGGCTATATAAGCCATCTTCTTTTCATCAGTTTAATATAGAATCCTTCCCTTACATTGTGTTCTCTAGATTTGGCATCAGAGCCAGCTAGAGCCAATTAGTGAGAAGCAGCAGCTTTTAGTGAAAGGATTTGTTCAGTGTGTTAGTGAATTTCTTTGTGTGAGAAGCAGCAGCTTTTCTTTTGAGTGAGAAATTAAGAAGATGGCGACAGAGAGCAATTTTGTGCAACCATCAATTCCAAAATTTGATGGGTATTATGACCACTGGTCGATGTTGATGGAGAATTTTCTTCGATCAAAAGAGTATTGGGATCTAGTTGAAAAAGGGATACCAACTGTTGCAGAAGGAGTTAAACCTACAGATGCTCAGCAGAAGGAGATTAATGATGCAAAGTTGAAAGATTTGAAGGCGAAAAATTATCTGTTTCAGGCTATTGATCGGACTGTCTTGCAAACTATTCTGGATACCGGATCGGCCAAAAGCATTTGGGATTCAATGAAGCAGAAGTATCAAGGAACTGATCGAGTACAACGTGCCTGTTGGAATTTTGGAACAAATTTAGGAGATATACGAGCATGGTTGTATTGCTCGTACAGAGCTCCTAAAAAGCAAGACTAACACTTAACCTCTCAAAGAACTCTTAATCTTATTACTAACTTCTTGCTTCGTTACTACTTACAAATGATACTATGAATGCATATTTATAGGCTTACACAAGACCGACCTCAAAATAAGGTCCAGAACATTCTCTAATTATCTCTAGAAGACCTAGAAGACTCTTTACATTTCTTTCACATTAAGCTACTGACTTTGACTAGCACTCGACTTTTCTAGTGTACTGACTCTCGACATTTCTAGATATATTTGTACGGACAAGCTAACCCTTTACAACTTTAACTGTTGACTGTGTAGAGTTCTCTACACTCTCTAAACTAATCTAGACAACTCTATATTACAAATTATTATTTCCAACATCCCCTCCTAATGTGTAATCTCCATTTCGGTTTCGATCTTCACATAATCTCTTTGTCCTTGGCTTTCTTTGCTCCCAATGCCTGCTTCGCCATTAGCTTTCTTCGCTCGTGGTGTGGCTTCTTCATGCCTGACATTTCCTTATGTCGACATTACGTCTCTTCTCTTAGTGTCTCCATAGCTCTCTCCTTCCATCCTCTTTTCTTCTAGCTAGCTCACATTCTGCTAGCCTCTCAGTGGGTGCGTTCCCACCGTCTCGGCCTTCACTCGGCCCGGCCTTTACGCGGCCTTCCTTTAGACTTCACTCGGCTACTTCCGCCACGAGTAGAGGAGTAGAATCTCGTGACATGGCTTTTCCCATGCCATGTCCGAAAGTGCACTCTTTTCCACATGCACTCCCTACAATTTCTCTTTTCTCTTTCTATTTTTCTTTCATGGAGACATTTTTTACATCTTCAACGGTACTGAAACTACTATATCTCACGAGCAACATCTTCTTTTTTTAAACTTCTTGTTAATTCTCTTTTTACGTAGAAATGGGTGATACATATGGGGATCTAAAACAAACAATCCAAACTCAAACTTTTAGATATAGTTGAGAATCATACCTTCGCTTTCTTCACTTCACTTTCGCATTTGCTTTAAACTCCACAAACATTTTGATTCGCGCAGCTTACACATCCCATATGGATCGAACCTCCGCTCTGATACCATGTTGGAATTTTGGAACAAATTTAGGAGATATACGAGCATGGTTGTATTGCTCGTACAGAGCTCCTAAGAAACAAGACTAACACTTAACCTCTCAAAACTATCTTCTTATTATTCACTTGCTTCATTACTACTTACAAATGATACTATGAATGCATATTTATAAGCTTACACAAGACCGACCTCAAAATAAGGTCCAGAACATTCTCTAACTATCTCTAGAAGACCTAGAAGACTCTTTACATTTCTTTCACATTAAGCTACTGACTTTGACTAGCACTAGACTTTTCTAGTGTACTGACTCTCGACATTTCTAGATATATTTGTACGGACAAGCTAACCCTTTACAACTTTAACTGTTGACTGTGTAGAGTTCTCTACACTCTCTAAACTAATCTAGACAACTCTATATTACAAATTATTATTTCCAACAGTGCCCAACTACAAGCTCTGAAGAGGGACTTTGAGGTTCTTCAAATGAAAGCAGGTGAGTCTATAAATGGGTATTTTTCGCGAACCTTAACTATTGCCAACAAGATGAGACAACACAAAGGAAAGATTACTGATGAAGATGTTATTGAAAAAAATATTAAGATCAATGACTCAAAATTATGACTATGTTGTATGCTCGATTGAGGAGTCGAAAGATCTTAGTAAACTTTCAATTGATGAGCTACATAGTAGTTTGTTGGTGCATGAGCAACGCATGAATGCTCACATTGAGGAGGAACAAGCTTTGAAGGTCACATATGGAGAGTCTTCGAGAGGAAGGGGACGTGGTAGCTTCCGAGGTCGAGGTAGAGGTAGAGGACGGGGCAGGCATAACTTTGATAAGTCTGATTTTGAATGTTATGGTTGTCATGAGCTTGGACATTTTCAGTATGAGTGTCCTAATAAAGGTGAAGAAAAAACAAATTATGTTGAAACAGGAGATGAAATGCTCTTGATGTCGTATGTTGATGAAGAAAATACAGTGAAAGAAGAGATGTGTATCTGGTTTCTTGACTCGGGTTGCAGCAATCACATGTGTGGCAAGAAAGAGATGTTCGCAAACCTGGATGGGAGTTTCAGAGAGACGGTAAAGTTGGGTGATAACTCAAGGATGAACGTGATGGGAAAAGGAAATGTCGTGATGACGGTGAATGGAATAACACAAATCATAACAGGGGTATTTTATGTTCCTGACTTGAAAAATAATTTGTTGAGCATTGGACAACTAGCTGAAAAGGGTCTAAAGTTCGAAATACACAGAGCAAAGTGCAAGATATACCATCCTGAAAGGGGTCTCATTTCAGAAAATAAAAACGAAGGAGCAGGTGTGTTTTTCTCTTACCGAAGATTCAACTCAGCTATGGCATCGTTGGTATGGGCATTTGAGTAATAAGGGACTGAAAACTCTTCAACAGAAGGGGCTGGTGCACGGATTACCTCAACTTGGAGCTATGTCGAAGGTATGTGAAGTATGTTTGTTGGATAAGCAACACAGACTTCCATTTCCAAGAGAAACCACTTGGAGAGCTACCCAAGTTCTTCAACTCGTTCACGCTGACATTTGCGGTCCTATGAATCCTATATCTAACAGCGGAAAGAGGTACATTATCACTTTTATCGATGATTTTAGTCGAAAGACATGGATATACTTTCTTGTGCAAAAGTCTGAAGCCTTTGATACTTTTAAGTTATTTAAGAGTCGTGTTGAAAAAGAGCAAGGATTGTTCATAAAAGTTCTCCGTACTGACCGTGGAGGGGAGTTCACCTTACACAAATTTAATGATTTTTGCAGCGAAAATGGTATACAAAGAGCTGACTGCAGCGTATACTCCACAGCAAAATGGAGTTGCGGAGAGGAAGAATCGTACTATTATGAATATGGTTCGAAGCTTGCTTGTCGAGAAGAAAATTCCCAAAACGTTTTTGCCAGAAGCGGTAAATTGGACAATTCATTTACTGAATAGGAGTCCAACTCTTGCTGTAAAGAACAAAACCCCAGAAGAAGCTTGGAGTGGAGCCAAGCCATCTGTTAGTCACTTCAGAGTATTTGGTTGCATTGCACACGCTCATGTTCCTGACAGTAAGCGTACCAAACTGGATGATAAAAGTATAAAGTGTGTACTTCTTGGGGTTAGTGAAGAATCAAAGGCATACCGGCTATATGAACCCATTTCTCAAAAGATACTAGTAAGTCGAGACGTAGTGTTTGAAGAAAATAGCAGTTGGGAATGGAATAAAGAATATGCGAAAGATATCCAAGTTGATTTAGAATGGGAAGACAATGAAGATGAACCAGTTGTTGAATCTGACGTAGGTGAGGCAGTTGCAGAAGTTACTCAGCATGATGTTGGCAGAGTTGAAGACGACCCAAGTGACAGCTCTTCAGGTTCAAATGAAATCCCTCCATCACCAGTTCAACAAGGTAGGGAAAGAAGGCAACCTGTGTGGATGAGAGACTATGTAAGTGGTTAAGGTTTATATGAAGAAGAGAATGAAGATGAAGCATATTTAGCGATGCTTGCTTCTTCGGACCCAGTTTACTTTGAAGATGTCGCGAAAAGTGCAGATTGGAGGAAAGCAATGGATGCTGAAATTGAAGCTATTGGAAGGAATGATACTTGGGAACTCACTAAATTACCTGTTGGAGTAAAGAAAGTGGGTGTTAAATGGGTTTACAAAACAAAGCTTAATGAACATGGTGCAGTAGAAAAGCTCAAAGCTCGTTTAGTAGCAAAGGGTTACACTCAAGAACATGGCCTGGATTATACAGAAGTCTTTGCACCTGTGGTGCGATTGGAGACAGTTCGTTTGGTGGTTTCTCTTGCAGCGCAGAAGCAATGGAACATATTCCAGCTTGATGTTAAGTCCGCTTTTCTACATGGCGAGCTCAGTGAAGAAGTTTTTGTCGAGCAACCTCTTGGCTACAAGAAGAAAGGTCAAGAAGAGAAAGTATACAAATTAAAGAAGGCTCTATATGGACTAAAACAAGCTCCACGGGCTTGGTATAGTCGCATCGAGTCATACTTTACTAAAGAAGGTTTTCTGTGTTGTCCTTATGAACACACTTTGTTCATCAAAGTGGGAGAGGCAGGTAAAATCTTAATTGTTTGTCTTTATGTTGATGACCTTATATTTATTGGAAATGATGAGAATATGTTTGTTGAGTTTAAGAACTCAATGATGCAAGAGTTTGACATGACTGACATGGGAAAAATGAGATATTTTCTTGGTATAGAGGTGGCGCAAAAGTCAGAGGGTATTTTTATAAGCCAAAGGAAATATACAGAAGAGATATTAGAGAAATTTGGTATGGGTGCATGCAATCCAGTTCAAAATCCCATTGTACCAGGCTTTAAACTCACAAAAGACGGGGATGGAGTAAAGGTGGATAGTTGTCGCTACAAGCAGATAATTGGAAGTTTGATGTATGTAACAGCTACTCGACCTGATATTATGTATGTAGTAAGTCTTCTTAGCAGATTCATGGATTGCCCCACAGAACTTCACTACAACACAGCTAAGAGGATACTACGATACTTAAAAGGAACAACCAATTTTGGTATTCTCTACAGGAAGGGAAGAAAGGAGTAGATGATAGGTTATACTGATAGCGACTATGCCGGTGATTTGGATGACAGAAAGAGCACATCAGGTTATGTATTCATGATGAGTTCAGGTGTTGTGTCTTGGTTGTCGAAAAAACAACCAATTGTCACTTTGTCGACTACTGAAGCAGAGTTTGTTGCTGCGGCATCATGCGCTTGCCAAGCAGTCTGGTTAAGAAGGGTGTTGGATTATTTGAGTCAGAAGCAAAGTGGTGGTCATACAACTATTCTATGTGATAATAGCTCAACCATTGCGCTTTCGAAGAACCCGATATTACATGGTCGTTGTAAGCATATAGATGTCAGGTTCCACTTTCTTCGTGACCTCACTAAAGATGGAGTTATAAAGATGGTTCACTGTTACACTCAAGATCAAATTGCAGACATCATGACAAAGCCTTTGAAGCTGGATGTGTTTGTGAAGCTCAGAAGTCTGCTGGGAGTTTGCACTGTTCCAGGTGTAAACTGAATTTCTAATATTTCAGTTGAAGGGAGGAAATGTAGAGTTAGTCCGTCTTTAAGATCGAGTCTTTTGGTTATTGTTAGTAGTATTTAGAATAATCCCTACAGTTCAGGGAAGTAGCTTAGTCTTCTGTTGACTAGTTATCTGTTAGATACCACTACTGAACGTGGTTAGTTATTTCCTATTTTTCTGCGTATGTAAGGCTATATAAGCCGTCTTCTTTTCATCAGTTTAATATAGAATCCTTCCCTTAGATTGTGTTCTCTAGAATAGGACGGGAAGATTAAGAGAGGGAAATTTACAAGGAGGGACATTAGTGAGAAATTAGTGAGAGATACCTGAGAGAGGGAGATTAGGGAGATTACGGAGAGATGCCCATAAAGATTGGTAGAGAAATATATAAGCGTGGGTCTGAATCTTAATACCCATGCGAGTCCCAATACCGATTCATTTTTGTGTGTATACAATTTTGCAGAGAAAAGAATTATTGAAACTCAATTGAATCCGTAATCTGTTTGTTGCATGGGCGTTGTTTGCTCCTGTCTCTGGAAAATTCACCGTATGATACAGAGAACTTATTAAGGTAATATGTGTATTTTGTTACAATTGATTCAACTGCCATGGTCGACGATGGACGTCTGATAATCATAAAAAGAGTTTTTTGCTCGATGGTCGAGGAGATAGAGGTATTTCTTGTCCGAAATAAAATAAAACTTGACTCGCTGTAAAAAGTGACCGAGCTAATGAGTTGACAATGATTTTTGCTCTCCTCGGATCGCTTTTTGCTCTCCCTTTAACAAAAATCAATTATAAAGAGTCAATAATACCTTGAAAGAATGTGGTGTATTAAAAAGATACTCCTATGTAATTAAGCAATTCCTGTCAAATCTTCTCAACTCAACCTCACCTTGAGGATGTCCTGCAGCACTCCGTACGAAGTTTTTATTCTCTTATTTTGGCATCCAATAGTTACATCTGAACTTATAATCTTGACGTAAAAAGAAATGACGTCAGAAAAAGTAACACAGTTGGCATATTAAACTGACAAAAAAATTAAAGGCGCACAAAGGATTCTCGATTACATCCAAATGAATTTTATTTAACCTAATTGGTTATATGTTACAATAAAGCTAAACCCTATTAAAACATTTGAAGGCAAGTACTCTCTTCACTTTTGGTAAAAGATAGGCCAATTTAATAAGCTCCAATATTCGTACCATACTACCATGTCATCCGCATTGACCGGGGCCGGGTATCTGTCTTCTCGAAAATACAGCGCAACTGAAGACTTTTTTCATCTTTATCTTTATCTTTACTTTTGATGGATTAGTGTTAACTTTTGGCTATGTAAATATAACATTGAGCAGCTTCGACAAATAATAGCCCGATACAGAAATGGTACACCTCTTACTGTAGCTACACCATAAAGAGATATCACACGTATTAGTTGATATGTCGGCTTCTGTTGCTGCCGTGAGTTACCATATGCGACCCCGAAGGGAGAAAGGAACGTGTGCAGAATTTTGTTGCTATTTATCTGTCTTTGCTGCCCCCATAGCCCTACGCACTTAAATAAATACATAATAGCCTAACCCAATTTGATTATACCAACTCAACTCAACTCAACGTGGTGTCCTCATCAGCGGAAATGGGAGATTCTACCCTCAATCTGATGTGAAAGTATTTTCATCTGTCGTGAGATTAGTTTAAATCGTGAGCTGAAAGTGGAGGAAACATTTATTTCGTGTGATTAGTTTGTTATATAGGAAAACTAAAAGGGGGTAAAGCTGAACATGTATAGAAGACTTCACATAAAGCTGTTTTCAAAAGCTGGATAGTCTAAATTTGAAAGCCATGAGACGGACAACAAAAGCACAAAGCTTTGAACTCCTAGAAAGAAACAAACTGTTTCATGCATACAGAGGAAAGTGAGTGCAGAGTGAGTGTTGCGTACAGCTAAAGGACCACCCAAATCTTTGTACTAAACAAAATGGGTTCACTATGAAAGAAAAAGGAAAACAGAACTAAATGGTCGAAAATCGAGTTAAACACTGGTAGGTAAAAATAAATGGTGTCAAAAATACTGATATCCGACAGCCAATCGAAAATGTCATGCATGAGTAAGGTACGACTTCATATACGTGGAGCTTCACATCAGATCTTTTCTGATGGTCTGAAATATATGCCCAAAAGTTTTTTAATCAACCATAATGACATTTATCGAGGATTTAAAAGCAAATCAAGACCCAAAATGAAACTAATAATAAAATCCACAAAACTAGCCAATTTATTAAAACAGGTATTCAAGTTAACCACAATTTAATAACAACTAGTACGATAACTAACCATGCCAGCATCTATATACTGAGGTTAAAGGATTTGTTCCACAAACATACAGATGAATGCACTTAAGGGGAAATAAACAAATCCCACCATAAGATTCAACAACAACAACAACAAAAAAGACGTTTAGACCTCTCACCTAAAACACCAAATGCTCGCCAACGGTGATATTTGTACAGTCACGGTTATAACACATTTTTCACTACCTCATTTTTTCTTTACACCCTTAAAAACTTGTATCACTCATTTTTATCTCTACGGGGCATCAGGTGTATCTAACCACCATCTGAACCTCAGCTTGCCTGATTCTAGGTATATATATTTCTCAAAACTACACAATGTACAATTTCTCAGTACAAGCAACAACTTTTATTTCTAAATCGACTCTTACCTGTCCTAATAGATAGACATAGAGAGCGATAACTTCATACTAAGGGAGATGAGAGAAAGGGAGAAAGGGAGCTCATACTAGAAGCCTCAGTTAGCTGTACAACAACATTCCCTCCTACGCCATTGAAGACGCATATGCCGACTGAAGACCAATTCTCCTCTCTGCAAGTGCAAGCAAAACACTGCTTAGAACCAACACAAAGAACAATTACTGTGGGCAACACACATATATGCCCTTAACACCCTCGAACAGTAAACCAGGCAGGGGTAGTGTGAGAACACAGAGGATGACTTGATAAAAAACAATGACTGAAAGAACGAGAGAAATATAATCTGGTCAACACCAATGACAAGTCAGTGCAGTACTATGTGTTAACTACCAAGAAATAAATCACATTTTAGACAGGTCATGAAGCTTGGAAACCATGCACAATCCGCAATTAGTGATCTCAGCACCTTCCACTTTACCTGGGTTCCAGATTATGCACAATGTAATTCTAAGGCATGGTCTACATCTGTCTCCACAGTTTATCACAAATGTGTGTGTGCGCGGGCATGTGTGCGTGTGTGTGTGTATATGTGTGTATGTGTGTGTGTGTGTGTGTGTGAGTGAGAGAGAGAGAGAGAGGGAGGGAGGGAGAGAGAGAGAATGTACCTCCAGCTGCAACCAGCTTCTCCACACGTGCAACTATATGCTTCCCATAAGTGTACTTCTTCAGGGCGTTCAAATGAACCTTTATACGCCCAAGAATCAGTTCTCGTTGATGATCATCAACAGTTTCGAGTACTTTTTGTACAACATAGTTTGCAAACTGATCCTTCATCATTGCCTGTGCTCTCACGAGTAGATTGGAAGAAAAAAAATGCAAAAGCAGGCCATTAGATTTATTTAATAAACACTCATGGGAGTTATTTATCCAAAACAAAAAACTCCAGCATTGACAAACCTGTAGAGGCTCGTTTTCATCAGTTGTACCAAGCATCTCATTCACCAATATCTGGCGTTCAACAGGACCACCAAAAGCTAGGCACTTCTCCACAACATTGGAAGCAAACTTCTGTTGGCTCATCTGAACAATTTGCCCAGCTAATTTCGTTATTATGGAAGAACGTTCATGTGGCTTTCCATGCTCCAACACATGCTGTTACAGACACAGAGAAGTTGTAAAAACATGAACGAGCACAGCTACAAATATACTCTTTCTTGTTTCCTTAAAACATCATCTGGATGAGATAAAATTGCAAAATAAATTCGTGAATACAGGATGAACACAAGGACTGCATACAAAACAGCTTATGATAACCACATTAGAACAAACAAACATAACATCGTATGAACACGGGAACATCCATATTCTCACGATTTTATGTCGTTTTGAATCTTTTGATAGCAGCGTAACTATAGAAGTACATGTAACTACAGTTCAAGCTTTGAAAATAATGGTTATTCACAGCAATAATAAAACTAAAGTAAGACGAACCTATAAAGTAAGACGAACCTGAACAACATAATTTCCATACTGGTCTTGTGCCAACATGCAAATGGACTTCATAATCTCATCCATCATAATACGCTGGGTTGTCGCATCATCGCAGTGTTCTAGCACCCTCTGCAGTGTTTAAGGAGAACTCGTTTAGCATATAACATAGTGCGTTGATCTTCAACACTCAGTTGATGCCTAAGTAGAAAGATAACTACCTGTATTACACGACAACCGTATGGATGGGTTGATAACGTCACGACTTGGTCGTAGAAGGTTGAGACAATAAAGTGAATGGCATCTTGAGGGATGCACTCAATACACTTCTGAATGACATGGTTTCCATTTTGATCACGTACGCATCGCATGACATGACCATCAAGCTCCCCCACCATTTGTGTCTGCTGGTCCAAATCGACAACTTCTATCGCCTGCACCAATCAATAAACCTTTAAGGTCAAGACCAGTCAGCTCAGCAGAGAATTGAGAGTCTAGAACAACCCAGAAACTAGTTATGGTAGAGCGTCGACTATAGAAGGGTAAAAAAAAGATAGCAGGATGAAATATCAAATTCTTATGTATAATTGGTGATGGGTTGTCAAATCACGGTGTGAAACAAAGCTGACAATACAGCAATAGAAATGTCGACTATAGAAGGGTAAGAAAAAGATGCTTCTGAGTTTTAAGATTCAAAGACTATGGGAGCGAACAAAATCCTAACATAACTTTTAGTGAAATTAGGTCATTCTGCTGCTTCCCAATCGTTAGGAGAAGATAACTTACCTTCTGGATCACCCGACAGCCATACATTTGAAGACTAAGTGTTAATACATGCCCAGTCAGCTGATTTGCTAGTTCTCTTCTCTGAGATGGGCTCCCGTGCTCAAAAAACTGTAGAAAGTCACAACTGTCAGTTGCGGTAACATTTCATATTACAAGGATATACAAAATATTGCAACTCACTAGGCGCATAGAAAAGTACATACCTTCTGGATGACATAATTACCAAAAACATCAGTCATCAATGAAAAAGCTTGGGGAAGGATCTCATCAAAAACCATGTCTTTCTCTTCCATGGTAGCAGTTTCTAGCTTTTGCTGAATGAAGCGGCTCCCATACTGATCAGCACTGCTTACATGAAATGTTCAATTGAACAATTTAGTGCTTGTATCAAATTAAGTTGAAAAAGGAAAGCACAGGCATTTGCAGTATTTACCTGAACTCAACAACGTGACCAGCAATTTCCGAAAGTTCAAAAGATCTCGTCTTGTTGCTCTTAAATTCTTCCAGTAGGGTGGATGCAAAACTCTCATCAGCGTTACCACCAGCTTCTGAGTGCCATGACCCCATCATACCGCCTGCTAAGTTTCTAATTCCAGAAGGAAAACGCATGCTTCGATCATTGTGTCTCATTGGACTACCAGGACCACCAGGAGAATTGGGAAGAACAGGACTTGACAAAGGGCTCCCAGGATACGACACGCCAAGACCATATGCAGCATTGCCATAGTAACCATGATTTAGGCTGGCAGATTTACCTAAGAAAGGCAAGGAAAACTGGGATTTCTGAGGTGAAAGAAGTGCGCCAAGGTAAGCTTTCTGAAGCCCAAGCAAATCCACATAAGAGTTACCCACATAGTTTCTATCCATAGACGGGTCATTGAGGGTAGCAGCGTATTCAGCTGCTCTAAGGTACTGAACATACAAAGGATCCACCCCAGGCATTTGAAGACCACTCCCTGCTGCTTGATTACCCATTCTGTTGAGGTTCTGAAATTCTGCTGCCCCCACTAAATTAGGTCCTCCCAGTGTCCTAGAGTCAATACCAGCGGCTGCCATTGCAGACGCTGCAGCAACATTATCGAACAAAGAAGGAAAATTGCCACTACCTAGTTGGTTAGCCATCATGGATGGCATTGCTGGATTTAGAGAAAAGTTACCTAAATTATAGTTTGGCAATGCTGGATTCATACTATCAGCATTCTGATAGCGAGATGGAGAGCCTCCAGCGTTATTACGGGTGGGTGTAGAGGGTCCTCTGAGGTATGAGTTAGGAGAAGAAACAGCTGACCTGTGCAGTTCACTCTGCTCATTGCTCCCTACATGCCTCAAGTCAGATTTTTTTGGGTATGAATGCTGATTCATGTGCTTTGCACCACCCTGCAGGTTAAAAAAGTTCTGGTGATCTTCATTTTCTTGTTGAATCATGCGCAAGTGACTTTCTTCGTCACGAGCACCACTAGCTGACAAGCTCATCCCTGATAGCGCGGACACCAGATCTGAAGGATCATTCATACCCGAAGAGACACCATGAAATGAGTTCGGACTATTGAAACTTCTCTTATCCGAAGCAACAACTCTCCCTCCACCGACAGGCTGAAGCAAAGGACTAGGTGCTCTAGCAATATGTTGAGGATCAGGAGTAGAGCTTCTTGATAATGAAGCACCTAATGCAGATGAATAAGTGTGAGAAGTTGGAGTGACACTTTGTACTCCAGATAAACCCTGAGCACTAGCATTTGACCTTAGAGAATCCAACTCCTGATTCAGATGAGCAAGATGGGCTTCAGATGAACCCAACGGATCGCCGGTATCATTGAATGCATTATGACTAGCTGGACGAGAAGGGTGCGCAGAGACAGGAGATGCTCGGCTCATATCATCCTGCACAACATATGCTTGTATTTCAACGGAAGAAAAAAATTGATAAACGCCTTCCAAAAATAGCAGAAGTATATTATAACACAGCAAGACCAATCGAAGTTGAGCAGGGAGGATGTCTATTAATATGGTTATCTTCAATGCTAATATGCCGTAAAGGACAAACCAAAAATCCACTTGAGAGGAAACTTAAGAGATGCATAAGTGGTGCCACATGCATTCTGGTGGCAACGATCCCTTCACAGTGGTATCATCCTTAAATCAAATAATACAAGTGTACGGAAATTTGTAACCCTAGCAAAGGTGAATTATCAACTCAGAGTTGTTGTAATTTCATTTTTTTTCAATTTCTTGAATGGACTTATCTCATTCAGATTTTAGTCTCTAATGTAACAAAACCATCGATGATAGGATATCACAGGAGGATCAGCATATGTCAGTAAAAATTAATTGGAAATGATAACCTACACATGAGCAAAGTGCCTCCATAGAAAACTTATCTATGACCACCTACAAACTGATGGCATGGCCGAAGCTTTCACAGCTTAATGTACAGCTTTAACAAAGATCGCCCAACATAAACCTTATATTCCACTGTGGAACCCATTTCCACATTAGTTGAGTGATCTTTCTTGATTTCCCAGAGATACTAAAGACCAATTGGGTTTAAATGACCATACTTCCCGTAAAGCTAAGTTACAGATTCTATGCAGGAATGTGGAATTCTCGAAGAAGCATAATAGGCAAAATTTGATGGACGGAGAGATATGGGAGAACACAAAGGCTTAGGTTTCAGAGGGTTCACTATCATGGGCTTTTCCGTGGGTATAGATTTTAGAATTTAGCAACTTCGGTATCACTGCTGAACAGTATCTCCGAATTCTCAATTTTAATCTTTTCCAAAGGCCCAAAAGATTCCTTCAACTCTTGATGCCAATGGTCTATTATTCCCCTCCTCACTTCCCTCATCTGGAAGCTCTTGCATAATCCCTAACCTTTCAGCCTCACGTTAGCAATAAATTCATTCCTACTTGGGAGTAGATTTACTCAGCAGTGATAAAGAGGCAAACAGACTTGTATGCAGTAGAATGTGTAGCTCTAAAAGAAAGATACGTCGTCTACGAAACTCCAAGAACAAAATCAACCAGATTAATCGACTAGCGGAATAAAGGGACTGTTACCATTTATGACAAGTGTGCTGACATTACTTGGTGTTATCCTTTTAATTTTTATTGATTCATTCCACGTAGCAGCACATAGCTAAGCGAACAAAAGCGAGACTCAGTCCCAGTTTACTGTTATTAAAATTCACATTATTAACAATCAAAAGTAGGAAACTACACGTAGCTGTGTTCCCCTATGGAACAAGATATTTAACACCATACTGTTAACTGCAACCGTGGTATGTCATATGTGGAAAGAGCATTATGTTGCATATATAGCAGATAGGTGTCTAAGAAACATCATTATAAAATCATCGATACTCAACGTGTAAAACATACATAATAGCAGAAATCAATAACATTCCAAAGCTACTGGTAAACGTATATAGCTATATATAGCTTCAAAAAATTAACATCACGAGGTATCAGAAACAGATCACAAACTCCAGCAATAACAAACCAAATCACAAATATCCAGGACAAAAATGAACGAATCAATGTGGTCATTTCTTTCAAAAGCTCAACTTTTCCATGCCATACTAAGCATAATCAAATAACATAAATAAGATTGAACCTTTTTCATATCATGCATTAAACCCATCATAATCAAAAGATAATAATATGCACCAGTAAGAAATGAAAGAGCAAAGAAACTAAGAAAAACCACCTGAAATATCTCAGCATAGCTCCTTTGTCTGTTACCTAATCCAAACCCAGATAAACCAATCAATCCATCGCCACCCCACTCCTGCTGTTTCCTGGACTCAATATTATCCTTTTCTTCGACCACAACATCCGAATTAAAGCCAGGCTGCGTGGAAAACAAAGATGAGGTAACTCTATTCTGATCTTCAGTAGTTCGATTCACTTTTCTTCTATCACCAATAGAACCACCACCACCAGTACCACCCTGTAATCTCTGAGCATACCTCCAATCTTCTTTAGATAACAAAGGTGGCGGTAGTCTAGGGTTTAGATTCACATTAGAATAATAATATGAATGATAAGCTGGATCAGAACATAGTTCTTCTTCAGACATTGAAATATCACCGCCACCACCACCACCAAATAGACCACCAACAGCACTTAACGAGCCTTCAACTGTTGGAGGTGCAGAACCACTTCTAAATATATTAAGTTCCCTTTCTCGATCATTTGATTCTTGTTGTCTCCTCTGTTCTCGTAATAAAATCCCTAAATCATCACCACCTTGTCTCATTCCCATTTCTGATAACATCTTTACACAACAAAAGAAGAGAAAAAACACCTCCCCAAACCCTAAAAATCAACCCTTTAACTTAAAACACGCCCTATTTTAACTCTGTAATTAAAAACCCGGATTTTATTTTCTCCATTAAAGTTTATTCTGATTGAATTTCAACATTTTTTTAGCAGTTAATTTGGAAAAGGATGAACCCTGTATGATGTTCTTGTTAAGTTACTAACTACTACTAGTAGTACTACAGAAAGCGGAAGAGAGACAACTACAGTACGAGTTAGAAGAGAAATATGAAGGCGATAGAAAGGACTACTAAAGTGAACTTGTTTACACAGAGAGAGTATAGGGATGATAAGCACGAGCTAAAAATCTACATCAAAGCCATCGGATTGGAGAATCAACGGTTGAGATAAATTTATAAAGCTCTTTAGGGTTTTATTTTCAGGTTTAATAAAGTGATTAAGACTTAAAAAAACGTGTATTTATAATTTTATGTAATGAAATCAGAAAATGATATTTTTGATATAGAAATGCCACGTGAGTATAATAGATTCGCTACTACTACTCTACTACTGCTGCGGAACAAAGTCTTTTGAGAGAGAGAGGGTGTGTATTTGACTGTGCGAATCTAACAAAAATAAGAAATAAACCAGTTAGGGTTTTGGGGGAGTAGGTGTGGACACTACTTGAAGTCTGTTAAATTACTGAATTAACCCAATTTCAATCAGGTAGTCAAAATACTTTTTGTTCAGTTTTTAGATTTTTGTCTGAAAATAGAAAGACTGTTGAGTTTGAATCTTGTTCAACTAGATACGGCTTCAGACTTGGGCACAGAACAACTCAAGTATTTTTTTCCCTCTTCAGCTTGTTTTTGAAAATGTCAAATTTCAACTTCAATTTCATTTCTAATTGTAAACTACTTCCTCCGTCCCAATTTAATTGAGCTAATTGGTTTTAAATTTTGTCCCACAAATAATTGAGCTATCTCACAAATCAATCGGGTAGTTCTAAAACTACCATTTTAATTAATTATTATTGTTATAAGAAATATGTATAATTTGATAGTCATGTTTATATTCGTTACGTAGGTGTTTTAAAATGATTTTCAACGGTATAAAGTTTACGAAAAATCGTGGTATAGTTTAAGAGATAAATCATTTCTAAGTTTTACTAATTATTATCCATAAGGGTATAATTGTAAAAAATTCTTAAACATACTCTCATTTTCTCCTTGGCTTAATAATTGTGCAAACTACAAATAGCTCAATTAATTTGGGACAGAGGGAGTAAAAATTTAGGGCGGTTCCTATATGAATTTGTGAATAATGAAATTTGCGCCAGATGGATGAGTAAATGTGTTTACAGTATGGCAAAAATTACATCCTATGCGGGAAAAAATTCCATCCGCGACAACATAAGAGAAGTGTGGCATTTGTTGAGTCGATGGCGGTCGAACGGCTCTATCTCTAATGGCTTTAATTGTGAAACACTGTAAATTCATCTATTTTTAACAAGTCGGATTGGAGGTATACCCAAATTTAAGTGGACATAGAAGCAAGGTTAAGGGGTGACCAAAAAGAGTAAAGTTACGAATATACCCTTTACAATTACAATATAAACTTTACCTATTCATCTTCTACTCTCTCTCTACTCAACCTAACGACCAGTTGGTCCCTCTCCGTCATTCAAATGAAAAAAAGCTCGTCGATTAAATGATGAGATTGAGAAAGTAAGTAATTTCATGAACTAATTTGAGTATTTCAATTTGTTGTTTGCATGTCAAATTAGGTCAAAAATTTGAAATTATGAAGTTGCAGTTATGTGGTCGTTAGGGTATCTGTTCGGGATAATACCTTGGCAGCTAAGTGTTGGTTGTCAATTTGTAGATTTTCGACGACCATGCCGACTAATAGCTCACCAAAACATGGTTTCCATATGTTTAGAATGGTTTTTAGTCAATATGTTTTGTTTTTCCCGAGTTGACGACTAAAGTTTGGTCATCCTCTAATACAAATTCTGACCCTGACTACTGAGCACATAAGATATTAGTCGTCATCTTCCTGTTTTGTAGATCATGCTGGCTTTTCATACTTTCAGTTCTAAAAGTGCCGATTTCTTCTGTAATTTGGAGAATGAAACCACTAAAAAGCTTTGCAATCCCCTTTTTAGACGTGTTTGACTAGTGTAGTTACATTTCCGCTATAAAAAATCTCAAAACAAAAAAAAAATCTCAAAAATCTTCCCACATAATTCATAAGTTCAATCTAACGAAAACATAATATCATAACTTTTACTATATTAATTAAGCTAAACAGATTTATTAGTGCTAATTAAACAAGGGAAGATCTATCATTTTTAAAAACATATGGCTAAGGGGCTTTGAGTTTTTACTTCCTAGTGACCCTGTTTTGTTTTATTAGGTATACCCTAATATCGCGAGTTATTTTTAACCATTTTCATTAACACCACTTCACTTTCCACTTCCTAATTTTCTAAACAAAATCTTCTAATTGTTCTTTACAATACTTGGTAAAAACTATTTTACAAAATGAAGAGCGTTATAAACACTATAAGGGGGAAAATCGTAAATACGAAAGAATATTATTGCCTGCTGTAAATGTCAATTGGGATGAAAATGGTGTTGTTGAGTGTGGTTTACCGAATGTAGTCGCTTATCCAGACTTACTTTCAGGTCATATGTCAGCGCGTCAAGACTGGTCGGATACAAATACTCAAATGATGTTTATCTAGCTCTATCCTATCAAGTCTGAGAAAAGAGTGGATAAATATCCCAGGCGTCGGTTTTATTTTATATATCACAAATGACACAACAATGTTATTATTCAAATATTGGTAGAAAGGTGCTGGTCTACGACGCACACGTTCAATTTTTTCGACTTTGAAAATTGGTAAGTTCGTTAAACCAAAATTAATATTTCTTTTAAAAAAAAAACTTATTGATTAAACCAAAACAGTTAAATGATATCACTAGTGTTATAAGAATTAAACCTTTGATTTGTATTTCATTTATGGAATATCAAGTGGTGGGAGCCCCGTACCATTCTACCAAAATGAATGATGTCAAATCAAAAATAAAAGACGGTTATTCCATTGTTTTTTGGCATTCAATATGCGAAATGATCATAAAGTTTCAAATGAGGTGGAATACATTGTTCAGCGTTGAAGGTTTACCTACTAACCAAGTAGGGCTCAAATAATCAAGTTGAATATGATGAGATCAAAAGGGTGTTTGTGTTATGGTTATTGGGCCAAACGTTCTTTTCTAACTCAACCGATATTTCAAGAGTTGGTTGGATTGAATTGTTACACAATTTGGATGATGCACCATATTATCATTGTGGGTCTGTAATCTTAGCATAAATGTATTATGGACTCGATACATCATCCATAGGGGACACAAACTTCATTGAATTGTAGGGCATTATAGAGGTAAATATATAAATTAGGCTTTTTAAATTAAGTAATTTTCTGAACAAATATGAATTTACTTCCAATATTGGTGGTATACTTACTTTCGTGTTTGTAACTTGTTCTTAAAGACAAGACCCGAAAAGTTCCAATAATGGACATGTACTTCAAGCGCAACTGGGATAAGAACATTAGTGGCGATGGAATGTTTTCCGTTTTTTCTCAAAGATATCAACAAATGACAAGCTTTAAAATATTGTTGTTCATCCTTGCAGTAGTTTTGCTGAGTTTGCACACCAAGAGGTACAACATATTGAGGATTATTCACTACGAAGAGTTGTTTTTTCACCCCACTATCGAACTGAGGTGTGTGGTATTTAAGAGAATGACTATTTTTCCACTTATAAAGTACTTTTGCAAAGTCGATTAACCAAAGACAAGATTCTGCATCAGATTTTGATATGTTGCGACGGTGCAATGGGTTCGATATGAACAAAATGTCCAAACAAATATTAATGAAGTAGAGTATCTCAAATGGTACAAGGGAATTTTGAAGCCTATAATTGGTGTTCACAATATGCATAACTAAGGGTTTGATATACCGTCATTAGTTCGGATAGGCCGCAATAAATCTATAGTTCTTAGCCAGCCACCTCCAGAAGATACATGCTTAATGACCTACCCTAAATATAAAATTTCTTCATCACCTTCATCAAAAATGCCTCAATTAAATTAGGGGTTTTCAAGTATAACTTCACAAGGGGATCCAACTACGATCCCAATATTTTCTCCAGCTACAGAACATACTTATCCTTATTGCATTTGTATATGTCAACGAAGATCAATTGGATCATCATTTTTATTATAGGAATTACCACCCTTGATTTTTATTTCATTTGTGGAATATCAAATGGTATGGGATCCTTAGTACCATTCAACCAAAACGAATGAGTGTTAACTCAAAAATGAAATATGGTTTTTCGTTATTTTTGGTATCCACTGTACGAAATTATTACAAAGTTTTGAAACGAAGTTGAATATATTGTTCAACATTGAAGGCTTTCCTATTATCCAAGGAAGGCTCAAATGATGAAGCTAAAAATATGAAATCGAAAGGGGGTATATGTTATGGTTATTGGGTCAAACGTTATTTCCTAACACAAACAATATTTCAAGAGTTCATTGGCCGAAAGCGTTACAAAATCTGGATGATGCACCATATTATAATTGGGGGTCTGCAGTTTTAGCAGAAATGGAATGTGGGATTGATACAACATCCAAAGGGGACACAAACTTTACTGGGTTTTGGGACATCATAAAGGTAAATATCTAGATCTGTTTTTTTTAATTAAGTAATATATGAACAAAAACATTGTCAAATACTAAGTTATGAATTTGCTTCTAGTATTGGCGGTATACATGCTTCCATGTTGGTAAACCAGTTCTTAAAGATACAATATAAAAAGTTACAATAATGTACATGTATTTCAAGCGTAACTGGGATTAGAACATTTGTGACGATAAAATGATTTTCATTTTTGCTCAAAGATATCGACAAATGACAAGAGCTCCTAAAATGTTGTTGTTCATCCTTACAACGGTTTTGTTGAGTTTGCTGACCAAGAGGTACAACATAATCAGGATTACTCACTACGAAGAGTTGATTATTTTGTTCACCCTTGTATCAAATAGAGGTGTTTGGTATATAGGAGAAAGGTTACTTTTCCAGTTACAGAGTATTTTTTTGAAGGAGGATAACCCCCGGGACATGCTCAAGTCTCTTTATCAAATTTTGATAGGTTGCGACATATGCCATGGGTTTGATGTGAACAAAAGTTCAGATAAATATTACTAAAGAAGAATACTCAAATGGTACAAGAGAATTAATTTCGAACCTGGAGGTATTCACAGTATGCATAACTATGTGTTTGATATACCGAAATCAGCTCGGATAGGCCATGATAAGTCTATCATTTCTACCATCCGCCTCACATATGGAAGTTCTTCATTATCTTTATTAAATATGTGTCAATTGAATTGGTTGTTGCCAAGTATAACTTCACAGGGGGAACCAAACACGATCACAATAGTTTCCACAGTTATAAAACGTACTTATGTTTATTACAATGTGGATGCCACTGAAGATCAATTGAAGCTTGAGTGTAACAATTTGTGAGGGGATAAATTAACAAATGGAGGCTTTGCACATGTGGATGATCTGAAAATGGCATATGTATTGATGAGTTGTAGAAAGTGATACGAAGTTCGTTCAACTCAGACTTGTAAAGATTGATTTTTAGACTTTATTTCTAATATTAAAACTAAATAACTCAAAATAAAGTTGATATTAAGGTTATAAAAAGAATTGAGATTAAGGATTCCACCACTCTCTAATTTTTATGTGATTAATCAACGACAATCATGCAATTCTTATTCCAATAAGTAGATCTTCAAAATAATAATTATAAATTTCAAGAATGGAACATCAAAAGCCCTGAGCTAAGCATGCACGATTAAGAGAAAACACAACTAGTTAATAGAAAATATTGTTTCAATTTTAATTCATTGGAAAATAATCATAAGAAGAATTGCAAAAGTTAATTTAATAGAAATTACCACATAAATAATGGGTAAATGGTTTTCTCTGTCGCTTCAACGATGGGGTTTAGCTCCTCATATTAATCATAGCTCAAAAGTGTACGAGGAGATGAAAATAAAATAAAACAGAGAAATTGCAACGTAGTATAGGCATTACAGAGTAACTGTTATGACACAAGTGTTGCATATTTTAAAATAAGTGTTGTGATGGACTATCACAGTCACTGTATATAAACAACAGTCAGGTACGTCAATTCTTCGTGTTCTTCCCTCTTCAGCAGTATAATTAGGTTTTTTTTTCTGCAACTCGATTTTCTTTACTCAGTTCTCTTTCTAAGATTCCCCAAACTCTCGATGAAAACTTCTAAAACTCCCACAACCCTTTTATATACCCGAAAAACTCCAAATATCTCGAGTAAATCTGAGGATATTTTTGTTTAACTTTTACCAAAAGTTTCGGCGTTTTCCTTCCATCTTTATCTTCGTGCGACTTTTGTGATTTATCCAAGACTTGACAAAATATAGAATCACAAGTAACTAGCATAATACGTCCTTCAACTCTCTCTGTAACTCCCAAATACCAACTAGAAACCCGAATATATCTCTCTTCCTCTGTTTTGTTTAAACCGAAGATTTGTCCTTAGTTTTTTGAATCTGGGACAATTACCAACCCTGTTTTCGGCTAACATGATAATACCAATCATATTCCACATCAAACTGCGAGAAGAACTCTTTCAAATCTGATTCACGGAATACGCAGGTGAAGAAATAATTTCCCGCCAAAACCAGTCTTGAACGATGAAGAAGAGGGTGACCCTAGTGATTTCTAGGGTGGCCATAGAAGTGTGGTGACGTTGAGGGGGGGTGGGGTGGGGGGTGCATAGAACAACCTTGAAACCGATTTTCCACACTTCCAAACAAGTTTAGAATTGGTTCATCTGACTTTCAAGAACTATGTGATTGATCAAATAACATTCAATCACAAATCATGGGTTTAACGGTTCTACCAAAACAAGTTTCGGTTCTACCTTCCATGTGAGTATTGTGCATAGTCACACTAGCTTTCCAAAATTCGGTTGACTAGGTACTAGGATCGGTTCCCCACATATATATGGTATCTAACTTATATGTGTTGCACATGTCCATAGGATCGGTTCCCCTTTCTGCTATAAACCTTGATGCACCTCATACAAGGATCGGTTCCCCTTTGTGATGTGTTGCACCTCTTACTAGGATCTGTTCCCCTTTCCCATATTTGGTCAGACATAAAATCACAAACCCGATCATACCATCTCAGGTGATTATTTAAGATCAGTTTCACTAATAAAGGTCATATCAATACATAAATCAGGCCTTTGTGAATAGTTCTACCAAGAACACAACATGTAGTGAACGGTTGTAATCAATCACACATATTGGTTGTTCATAAGATATGTAATGAATAACAAAACCAATAACGCCTGGCGATTTCCTTTTCGATTCACAAACAAGTTTATGAACTTACTTCCTTAGAACACATGTAAAACATTGTTTTCTATGATGAAATCCTCACCTCATACCCATACATAATCACAATAGCATTCAAATGATTATGCCGATGTTTTATCTACAAAGTTTAATGGTTAAGCAATAAACCTCGTATTGTATTCCTAAATACTATGTCTATCTAAAGTTCAAATATGCTTCGCAGTTTTGTTTCCAATATGCACGACTTGAAAGATACGTTAGGGAATGAAACAGTTCAAGTCAAATATCACTAACCTCAAGTGGAAGGATGATTGTTGTCGTTGTAGCTCCTTGCTTCTTCACATCTTCAAGTCTTCGCAATACTTGTAAAGTCTCATTATCCTAATACTTTCAAGCTAACCTGTACGAAGTTGACTCTAGTACATAACCAAGCGACTCTTAACATGAGCTTTGATTCACTAAAATATGACAACCAAAATTGACATACCAATGCTTGGTGGGTTCAACCGAGCTATGCTCTAACAGAATTAACTTCTTTGGAGAAGAGATAGGATTACATACCTTAGTCGATTTCTGAAAAGTTTGAGCTTGTTAGCTAGTAGATTTTCTCTTCGTTGAAGTTTGTTGACATATATTATCTTATGTTTGTACTTGAAACAATTTGATAACTCATGACCTCTGAGAGTACAATAAGAACATGTCAAACTGGAGGAAGGTTTATACATCACATCTGTGCTGGCTTTTAGACATACGGTAGAACCTGCAAAATTAGAAAAAGAATTTCCATGGAGCAAAGAGAAATCCATTTTATCCTCCAATGCGATAGAAGTTTCTTCTGGAAGAATATCGAGATTGATGAACGTATTGTTACAATTATCAAAATCAGTATTTTCACAGAAGAGTGCAACATTTGATTTTTCTTCTTCATTAAAATCATAATTGTCAGACATTTCATCAAGAGTTGCAGCAAGACCTTTGTTTCTAGTGTACTTTCTACGATTTGGACACTCATTTGCAAAATGACCAAAACCTTTACACTTAAAGCACTGTGGCATATCCTCGTCATCAGTATTGTCAGTATCCCTGTTTTTAGGAGGAACACGATTATGGGGTTTAATTGATGACTTAGGTTTGTCTCTGGTGAACCGTTTACTTCTCGTCAAAAGAAGATCTCTAAACTGTCTTGTGATCAATGAGACTTACTTATCAAGATCTTTATCTGAAGAATCAGTCTCAGAAAGATCATCATCAGAGATGCCAACACTTTTGCTTTTATCAAGAAATTTAGTGTTCATTTGTGCCTTGAAAGCAATATCCTTTCCCGATTGGATATATGCTCATGATCAAAGATATTTAACTTCCCAACAAGAATATTTCTGGAAAACACACCAAGGTTATTTCCTTCAACGAGGGCGTGTTTCTTAGAATCGTATCTATATGGCAGAGATCTGAGAATCTTCATCATAATGTCTTTTTCAGGAATAGTCTTACCCAATGCAAAAAATGCATTAACAATTTTAGACACTTTGTGATTAAACTCATCAAATAAATCTTCATCTGCCATACGAGGGTCCCAATCAGAATTTAGGTTTTGAATCCTAGCTTCTTTCTCACAGGTATTCCCTTCAAATATGGTTTCTAAGATATCCCAAGCATCTTTAGACAGAGTGCGCGTAGTCACATGGTGCTGAAGATCTTGTGTAATGGCATGGATGATTGTATTCAACCCGTCATATTTCTGCTTTGCAACAAGAATCTCGGCAGCATCATAATCACCAATTTCCTTTGGAAAAGTTACAGTGCCTATTGTAACAACCGGAGGAATATAGCCATTAAAAACGTAAACCCATGATTGAAAATCACGCGCTTTAAGAAAGGCACGCATCGCAATCTTCCACCATTAGTAATTCGAGCCATCGAAGACTGGTGGTACGTTTATTGAGATAACACTTCTGTCCATTGAGTCAGATCGCTACAAACACAGACTTATGAGGTCTTGAACGTGTTTGCCAGCTCTGATACCAATTGAAAAAGCGGGAGGTTTAACAACCTCACCCAATATTTCGCTTAGCAATTTGTATGGACTAACTCCAATATATTTTCAAGAGAATCAACTAGACAGTCAGACACAATCTTAAGAAAAAGTATGTCAAAGAGTTATATCTTAATTTCCCGATTCAATCCGCAATCAAACAAATAAGAATTTGCGAGCCTGATTGAATACAAGAGAAATAACTTGAATGGTACCAAAGACCAATGTTCAAGGATCGATCAATTTCAATCAAAAACAAAATGTAATGCGGAAAAGAAATAACACAGACACCATAAGTTTTTTTAACGAGGAAACCGCAAATGCAGAAAAACCCCGGGACCTATTCCAGATTTGAACAACACAATGTATTAAGATGCTACAGACACTAGCCTACTACAAAGCTAACTTCGTTCTGGAATGTAGTTGAACCCTAATCAATCTCGCACAGATTCAAGGTACAGTCGTGCTCCTTACGTCTCTGATCCCAGCAGGATACTACGTACTTGATTCCCTTAGCTGATCTCACCCACAACTAAGAGTTGCTACGACCCAAAGTCGAAGACTTGATAAACCAATCTGTATCACACAGAAAAGTCTATTGAATAGATAAATCTGTCTCCCACAGATAAACCTACGAGTTTTTGTTCCGTCTTTTGATAAATCAAGGTGAACAGGAACCAATTGATAAACCATACTTATATTCCCGAAGAACAGCCTAGTATTATCAATCACCTCACAATAATCTTAATCGATTAACGAAACAATATATTGTGGAATAACAAACGATGAGACGAAGGTGTCTGTGACTACTTTTCTATCTTGCCTATCGGAGATATAAATCTCAAGCCAATCTTACGATTGTACTCAAACACAATAGAAAACAACAAGATCAGATCACGCAACTACAGAGAAAATAGTTGTGTCTGCCTTCACAATCCCAATGAAGTCTTAAAGTCATTAACCTACAGGGTTTCGTGAAAAACCTAAGGTTAAAGGAGAATCGACTCTAGCTTATGCAACTAGTATCACACATGAGGTGTGGGGATTAGGTTTCCCAGTTGCTAGAGTTCTCCTTTATATAGTCTTCAAATCAGGGTTTGCAATCTAAGTTTCCTTGGTAACAAAGCATTGAATATTCACCGTTAGATGAAAACCTGATTAGATTCAAGTTAATATCTTTCAACCGTTAGATCGAACTTAGCTTGTTATACACACATGAAATGTAACTTCATTTAGGTTTGGGTAACTGTACCTAAACGTGTACACTTATTCGGTTCAACAATAGTTAACCAATGGTTAGCCATATGAGCACTTTCATATCAACCTTATTCATCTTTACCATAACTAGTTCAAATGACTCAAATGAACTAGTTAGAGAGTTGTTCAATTGCTTAGATCTCATAGAATTATACAAGACACAATCGAAGCAAAATCGATTTTGATTCACTCGAATCAATTCATGAACATTACAGCCACGATTTGCAAAGATTTCATTCCTTATTATATAAATGTTTTAGTTCATGAACAAACCGATTTTAGAAAGTAACCTACTTAAGTATGCAAACGGCTACGCATACTTAAGTGACCGGATTGAGTTTATTTTTACTTCCAAACTCCATCAGAAATTCACGAACGTGAAACTTCCGCCAGTATGCATACGGGCATGCATACTTACCCGGATTTCCAACAACCGCCGGTACGCGTACGGGTACGCATACTTTAGGTTCCCGGTTTTGGACTTTTACACAAATGTGAGAATACACTATGTTTATATCCAAACATGGTTACTTGTTCTAAACTCTCATTTCAATCATTGAAACTTTCTTAGAGGATGTTAAAATAGTTGTTATCCACAAACTATTTTCATCAAAGTGATTTTCAAGTTATTGAAATAATCAACATGACTTTCGTCACGAGCAAAGATGAACTTGGCCAAAGCGAAAGCTTACCAACTGATAGGTGTTATAAACACCTTGATATTTATTTATTGTTTATGCTATCTTTGCGAGTTTTCATGTAAATTATGTATCTTATGTGTGTTGTTGAGTTTATTAGGTGTTTTGGAGTCATTCGGAGAAAAAGAAGAAGAAATCAACCATTTAGAGCAAAAAGGGCAGAGTCATTTGACAGGCGAACATTATCAGCAGTCATGCGAGCATTAAGGGACAACCTTGTTTATGTTTCGGAAATAAGGGCTGCCATTCTGGTGGCCTGTATTAATCTTCATGGTGTATACAACAATTCTGGTTCTTACCTAGCCCCAGGTTTCAGGGTTCTGAATCATTCTCTTCTCAAATTCAGAGAAGTGAGAAAAACGGCTGCTGCAGCAAACCCGAGAGAAAGTTGAGAAGAACTGTGAATTCAGATGATTGAAGAAACCCATACCAAGTAATCAGTAAAGAAGGAGACGATTGATGTCGATCTGAGAAGAAGAACACTGTAATTTAGGGTTTGTTGGTGATTTGAGGGCGAGAGAAGAGATTTCAGAAGATGGACTTGGACTGTATTTGACTGGGCTTGGCTAATGGGCTGTGAGAGGATTATTTGGAGTCGGGAGAAGAATTGAAGAGATATATAAAAAGGGTTTGAGAACACCACAAGGAGATAATATTTACTTCTACTTTTGTTTTAGGGTTAGAAAACATGATTCTTCTTTTTATTCTTGTTATGAACTCCATGAACATGAGCTAGAATTTTATTATTGGTTTGAGGTTGTAGTCGGATTTTGCAAGCATGCTATTTGATTTATGAATTAGTTTTCTCTCAAAATCATCGTTCACTTTCTACGGTTTATAATAATTGCATGATTGACGTATTGCAATATGATTGAATGTTTGTTTAGTTAAGTCTAGAATTGATTGAACTTGCATCCATATCTATAGCTATTTTAGGGTTTGTGATCGAGCGATAACCTTGAATATAAGTAGCATAAATATGGTTATAGCTTGTAGTGATACACTCTTGTGATCATATGTAGAGTTTGACCTTTGTCCGAATTGTCATACGCAATGTATGACAATTGTATTGATTAGCCTATTTCTGAAACTTAATGCTCTTAGGAATTGAACTTAATTAGCGCAAGGCGTTAGGTTATTCTTTAGGTAGAATTCACATACGTAGCTCTAATGTGTGTGTTGATTACTTAGGAAACTTACGGAGTATTCTTGCAATAAGGTATTCTAGGGATTTTGATGATAGCGAGATTAAATATAAATTCTATTCATATATTCAAAAACTTGTTTACAATTGAAGATGAAAGCTTTACCCAATATTTCACACCCTTGATTTGCGTGTTTATTTCTTTGTTTGCTTTTACTTTATTTTAGTTTATAAAAATCAGAAAATCCCCCCATTGTTTTATATAGGAAACCGAAAGATATTGACAACCCAAGACCTCTCTGTGGGAACGATCCTTTCTTGCCCTTGCTATATTATATATTTTGAGTAGTGAGAAAGTACTTTATTTTTGACGCATACGACAGCAATCAAATTTTGGCGTCGTTGCCGGGGAGGCAGCGGGTTGTTATTTTTTTTTGGTTTCTTATTTTTATTTTGTTTTTATTTTTGTTTTTACATTTCTTATTTTCTGATTTTTAACCTTGGTTTGAGAATCTTATTTCAGGTACTTGTTTCTCATGGAAGGAGCATACTGCATGAATGGATACGGTTTTCAACAACCTCAACAATATGACAACTACCAATTCCAGGGGTATAATCAAAACCAATTCATTGGTTATGACCAATATTCCATGGAACCTTATGGTTTTCCACAACAACCTTATGGCGGTGTTTATGGATAAAAACTGATTCTGCTGCTTTTGGTAATTTGGGGTGTGTTGATGAGAAACGAGTTCAAACCCTAAACAAATGCATTGCAGGGAATGCTTTTAGGTTCAAGAAATCAATCTGTAAGACTATGTCCTAAACCAAGAAATGGTCGTTCCAGATTCAATTCGTTCACAAGGTGGAGGAGAAGGGTTGATCTTAGGGAGGGAAGCGGAGAAGGTGTTTGAAATCAGAGTGTTGAAGGTGTGGTTGTTTATGACTTGCGTATCAGAAAATGGTTTCTGGCTACTTGTGTTGATAACACTTGTGTTTGTTTGTATCGAAATAGATTGAAAATCTATTTATACAAGTCATTTGAGCACAACCCTGATATCGTAGGAAGTGGAAGAAGTTAAGTGGTGGAGTAATGGAGTTGTGTAAAAGGTGGTGATCATTGCGTGATCACACCTTCACCCACTAATCCATCATTGTTAACCGTCCGTCTTTTCCTAACACGTTCTCTCGTAATGGGCGCGTTGCACGCCGCACGTTGTAAACCGTCAGACCAACACCCCAGTAAGCATCCCCCAGTTTGTGACATGTTTGATGTCTCGAAGAAGCGGGTCAAGTCGTGGGACCCGCGAAAAATAACATGGTGGTATTAGGTGAAACAACTAAGTTGTTTATGATGCCAATATAAAATATTGTATGTATTCGATGCATGTGAAGCATCGCATTTAAGCAGCTCAAACTAATCGATGTGCATGAGGCATCATTGTTTTAAAGCTTGATTGAGTAAGTCGTGGATTGAGCGTCTTAAAATGGCAGCATGCCAGACTATCTTTGGGCGATCGTTTGAGGGTTGTGTAAACAAGCCGTCACTTGGTCGATCGCTCCCTGTGAAAAAGAGAGGCGGCTGGTGGTTGTCATGCTGCTTTGCAGGTTTACTGGAAATAAATCTACATCGTCCAACTATGCATGCAAAGTTGGATGGACGAGATGATTTACGACAGAAATACATTGCCGCAAAGCACAAATTAGGGTTTGAAGGCCGTGTGACCTATCACCTTTAGGCGTGCATTTCGAGGCATCTGGCCCTGGTTTGCACGGGCCGGATGGTCACATGTAAAGGTGGGCCAATGGTGGACATGTTAACACCTTTGGGACCACTTGAATCCATATCTGCATCATCCGTTTAGACTGGCGAAGATGGATGGTCGTGATCAGTTTTCGACAGAAACATATTGCCGTAAACCCTAATTAGGGTTTTGAGACAGCCACGTCCACACGAGTTTAACCAAGCGGTTTGGCATGCCGTCGGCTTCCCTTGGGGAAATCGATCATGTGGGGACAATATTGGGCTGGCAGTAAACTTATGTGCACCTTCCTGATAGTCCAAAATGAGATATAAGCCATCCAAATAGACTGGCTAAGTTGGATGGTCGCGATCGATTTAAGACGCTAGTATACTTCCGCGACCCAAGTTAGGGCTTCGAAGCATCACGCTGCCATGTTTTGGGCAAGCGTTTCATTGCTTTATGGCCCGCCGTGAGCAAATCGATCGGGTGAGGGGAGAGTGGGGCCGCAGGCGTGCATGCTAGTACTTCCTTGATCACTCATGGGATGATCTAATCTGTAACCAAGCTGGCGAAGTTGGACGATTGCGATGATTTTAAGACTGTCTTGGACAGTCTATGCTCGATCGAGCTTCTCCCAAACAGCCCGACCACCCTACCTAGGTTTGGCGTTTGACAGCGCTGGGAGATGCATAAGTGATGTTCGGTCGGTTAGGGCATTAGTGGGCCCGCCGGTGGTCATCACGACGATTGCCTATTCCTGTCAGGGTTTGGTTAGGCTTGTTAAATTGCGCGACCAAATTGTGTGGCCGTGATCGTTTCTGAGACTGATATGGACAGTCTAGATTTCCATTAAGGAAACTAAACATGTTCGATCGAGCTGTCCTTTAATTAGAAGCGCGTCGATACGAGACTCTCTTTGTCAGAGAGTGATGTAGCCTGTGTGGGTATTTCATGAAGATCTCAATATTGGCACTCCGGGAGATTCATGCTACTCTGCTGAGAGTGAACACTTAATCGTCATGTCATGTCAATGATGAGAGTTCGGCTGAGAACATAGCATAGGAAAATATCAGGCAAGTCAATGCATTAGTAACAATGCGATAGGTTGAATTTTATAGAATATCTGGGATTGATGCACCATTCTGATAAATTTCATAAATATGTCGAATTACTCAATACATTTATAAGAAAATAGGTTTGAACACTCATTGCTTTCAAATGGCCTTTGTTCCTTTGCAGGACGACAGCGTATTAAGATACAGGATTTTACAATTTTGACCCTAGGCTAAAAACCACCATCAACATTAAGTTCTCTGCTTAGCACATAATAGCGACGCTATTGCGGGGTAAGCAATGGATGGTGGCATACAAGATGAAATAGGGACGAAAGAGATGATTACCAGGAGGAGCCAATCGACGACAGGACCGCGCGGCATTGGTACGATCATGGGGCGTCGGTGCGGCGAGCCCATCACTCCTTCTTTGTGTGTCTGAACCAAAGAAGGAAACCTTCCCTCATTAGGACTCTACAAATCGTGTGTGTATAAAAGGGCGTCGACTATCTCTTTTTTTTTTAATTCGCTCGTCATTGCTTCGTCTGTAGCAGCTGGTGTTCGTTCACAACCTCCGTCAGCAGCTCCGCCACCAATCGTCCACCTACAGCAAGGTAAAAGCTTCTTCATTCTTTCCTTCTTTGTGAGTGCTAGCTCCAATTGCCCGTGTTGCTCTCATAGTTTTGGGACTTTTGTTCGAATCCTGAGTAGAGCTGGCAAACGGGAAGGTCGGGGCTGGCTTGTGATCAACCCGCGGGTTACGGGTTAAAACAAGCCTAAGCTTGCGGATTGATATTCTTCACGGGTTGTGATTTCTTCAAACCATGCCCGTAACGGGTAAAACCTGCGGGCTCACTGATGTGTTTTCAAAGTTGGTGTAGATAGTGATAAAAGGGTTGTTTTAAGACTTGTTAAGGAAATGAATTTTAGACTTAATAAAAATTTAAAAACAAACAACACTTATTACAAAATTGACTTCAAGATATGAGAAAATAACCAAGACACTGATTCCACTATTACACATGAATTAATGATGGTAAATAATCCAAAACTCTAATTATCTTTTAAGTCCTTTATATCTTACTTCACTAATAATCAAGCAAATTCTCAAACATCAATCGTATCCCTTAAGCATAGATTATCTAGACAAAGCATAACCTATCTAATTGAATCACAACTGATTAGGAAAATTACGCAAACAATTTAAAACTCTGCAAAAGCAGTGATTGAGTGAATTATAATTAAATGTTAGAGAAAATGTAATAGTTACCAAATTATTCATGCGTAAATAGCTTCCTCATTGCCTTGGTTGTGAGAGAATTAGCACATCATCATGTTGGAAACACGCTCAAATATCATTATTATTGCTCAAAGGGTGTTTACAAATGATGAAAAGGGAGAAATAATTCAAAACCGGGTTTGTAACAATTATATTTGTTACAAACCAGAGAACTACGACCCTCGGCTGTGGGTCGTTACCACTGTAGCATATAAGACTGTCTCCCGACTGTCGTATTCACTGTAGCATAAACGACTGCTTGTGTGGGTCAATGTTCTTCGTGTTCTTCAGCAGCAGCAGAAAAATGGCAGCTCTGTAACTTGATTTTTTTCGACTTTCTGGTCCTCTCTCTCTCTCCCAAACTATCCGTCCTCCTTCCATGATACCTTGTGAACATATTTATACGTGATTGCGACATTGAATCTCCTCCATTAACTCCAAATAATCTTCATTTCGGGTTATTTTCTTTTCATTTTTATCACCGATATTGATTTTCACGCGTTCTGAAGCTTCCATATTGCCATATTTAACTTCTTCACACTCCAAATAGTGGTTAGGTTCTTCCAAACACGAGCATCACACGTCTAAATCGCTGTAATCCCGTGGATATCTTCTTCCGTGTACGTGCTGCCCTGTTTTCTTCTCACGGATTTTTCAGCCAAATTTGATCGAAACAAACACCCATACCAGCTTTGTTATGACATATCACGTCTACCCATTAAGTTTCATCCCTTTAGTCTACCCAGAACTCCTTCAAGAATCGATCGAAAGTTACACAGTTGAGAATAAAATTTTCCCGCCAAAACGAATTTTTGAAATGTTGAAGATGGTGTCCCCCTAACCAAACTGGGGGTGCGAATAGCAGGTGCCCAACTGAGGTGCCCCTTATCCAAGTTGAGGGTGCCTTTAGTACTTTTCTCCGGGAGTCCAAATATCACTTTTTGAGCAACTTTTTCCACACAAGTGTATTTCTCCAAAAACACCTACAAACACACAAAGCATCAAAATTAGTACAAAAATCGAGCACTAACAATAGAGACATTGAGTACAATTTAGACACAAAAATGTGTCTATCAAATACCCCCAAACTTATTATTTGTTAGTCCTCGAGCAAAACTTACAATAAGAAAATAAAACCGAGTTAATCTCGGAGGGTTTACCAGTGGTGTACCCACAAAACCATTACTCCTACT
Organism: Papaver somniferum; assembly: GCF_003573695.1. Taxonomy (NCBI): domain Eukaryota; kingdom Viridiplantae; phylum Streptophyta; class Magnoliopsida; order Ranunculales; family Papaveraceae; genus Papaver; species Papaver somniferum. Next base: position 162,571,603 of record NC_039366.1, on the reverse strand, counting down.
TGGTCACAAGTATCCAAAGAGCTATGAGGACATACATATTATCAACCTATCTCCAAGTAACTAGAATGCTAGAGAAATTAAAGGTGTCAGCTCTAAAGCTGACTAAAGAAAAGGGAAGACACATCTGCAACACTGCTAGATAAAGAGATATCCGCTACACATCTAGATAAACATTGTAAGATGCGTCCGCTGATTTACAGCTGGATAAGATTAGGAGAGAGATAAAGATGAGAGGGACATCTGCTACACAGCTGGACTAATTACGTGTGATGAGTTAAACCGATGCTAGAAAGATCTTGTGCCAGATTGAAAGCAGACTAACAAAGCAACCAAATGTATCTTTCTTCGACTCTCTCATAGTGCTCAGTAGAAACAACGTCTTCTTCGGTCTTCAACTGTTGATGATAAACTATCGAACCTCATAGAACCTTGACAATTAACTCTTCTCTTCGATTTCTTGCTTGACTTATAAATTTCTACTTCCCTTTGGCCTTATTGAACAAAACGTAACGATGATTTTTTTCATTTTTTTTTTTCATTTTTTTTTTTTTTTTTTTTTTTGGGAAACAAAAATTACAAGACAACAATTTACATGGCCATGAGAGAAGGACTTTCAAAACTTGGATCTTCGCAACTTGTGATGTCTTGGTATCATGGATTCTAACAACTTATATCATTTGCTCTTATAACTTCAACTTTGATTTTTGAATTATTCTTTTCTATTGTTGCTTCTAAACCTAAAACGTCTTCAACTTTCTTCATAGATTTTGATGTCGCTCCGCTTGTTGATGATGATAAGTTTCTACTGAGAGAGATCGCAATCCAGTAACTAAGACTACATTGTGAGGTTGCTTTGTCTTTCTGGCATTTCCTGACCTACTTGCCTTTCCATCATGTATGGTTAGGTCCATCACGGTTACCCTCTAAAAGGAACAAGTTCTCTCCTGAATTTCAAGGATCTCAATGTCTTTTTCTCTAATGTCTCAAAAGGTTGTTATCCCTAGCATTCCAATTTCTATCTTTTCGGTGAGAAACAGTATGTAAACTTAGCTAACCGGATACCATGTGACGCTAGAAGTTTCAAAAGTGCAACTAAAAAGTTCTTCCCCACCCCCAAACTTAAATCTAACATTGTCCTCGATGTTCTAAAGATAAAATTAAAAGCATGAACAAGGAGAAACTGTTACCACTTGAAGAAAAAGAGTTAAGGAAAGATATTACCATGTTGCATGAGCATGGGTTACCTCCCAAGAAGTGCTAAGTTTAAAGTCTTCAGCCAGACTTAGGAAAGGATTAGTCAACTCGAACCGTATAACAGTAGCCGGAATAACTGTGGGTCTTCAAAACCAAATAGAGCTGACCAAAGGAAACTGCAGTAAACCAAGAAAATGAACAAGACTAGCATGCCCTTACCTAGTTTCCTGATTAAGACAACTACATCTAATTGTGGTTCAGGTTCTATAAAAGGGTCTAAATATATTTCTTTAGGCTGCAACTCCTCAAAAGTGAGATCCGAATTATTAGGTCCTAGAGTCTGTAAAAACTCAAATAAAAATTTAGAAGCACATAATAATAACCTAAATAATTGAGGATCCTCTAAGTCAATCAGGTTTGACTTACAAAATTGACCACAGTGAGGGTAGTAGTCATTCTTAAGAAAATGTGTTGATTCTAATTTCCTAAAGCATTTAGGTTTAGTCTCACAACTAAATATTCGACACATTTGAAATATAAACGTTCCCACATTTGGAAGAAAACTATTTGGTGGGAAAACAAAGTCAATAAGGGTATCATAGCCTGGGCAAACCACATCAACCAGAGGATGGGTTTCTAATGACTGAACTTCTTTCTGGACATTATTAGGTTCGGGAAAACGTGTATGGAGATAATCTTGTACGATGGTTGAGGCACAAATGTCAAGCCCTACACGAGGGAACTTTCTAAGAGTTAAAGGTAAAGCACAGGGAGAATGATAATCACCCCCAAACTTAGAGTTTTGGGTGTCTCTAGGTAGACTAACTACAATTTCCCTAATTTCTAGATCATCGGAATCCTGAAAATGGTCAATTGCTTCTGTTAGGTTATACTCAGGTGATGCATCCTCACTCATATTTAAAAGCTCTACGAGTTCATCTTCTTCGTCTAAGACTATTGTTTCTAAATCGCTAGACTCTAAAACATTATTCTCAGAATAAACTCGTTCCTCTAAATCATTATCGGCTTTGTAAACAGGAAATACTACATCGTCTAAAACGAGGGTATCTCTAGTCAAATCCTCGTCCTTTTGAATAGGTGAATAATTATTAAATTATTTGGATTTGAAATAGAAATAATATTATCATTGTAAAGCTCAATTGGAGTATCCATTTCCTGATCACTATTCCTACATAAGTATGATTCTCCATCAACACTATCCTCATCATAATAACATGAAAAAGATCGAACCTCATCAAAACAAGTAGTGCTACCAATTCTAACCTTGTTATCTTGATTATGTAAATAACTATCTTCATTCTCAAGGGTATTATTGGATACACTATATTGGCAATTCAAGTAATTTCGAGCAATTCTTTCGTTCGTCTCAGCTATCCGCTTGAGGTGGTCTTCTAAAGAAGGTTCACTCATTATTGTAGTTCTTTCGTCTATAATTATACTATTCATCTCAGCTAACTTACGCGTCGACTCAGCTAACTTCCTGAGGGACTCTTCTAAAGGAGGAATAGGAACAGAGGGATCATAAAAAGGACTACTTTTCAATAGTTTGATTGTATCCTCTAGAGACGAAGAACTAGTACTATAATCTTCTTGCTCGTAAGACTGATGCATGTGTGGATAGTAATTGGGCTCACCAGGGTATGACCCATATCCTTCCAAAGGATGGCGTTCCCAACCACTATTCCCAACATGGTCATAAAAAGGATGATGTCCATATTCAAATTCAGGTCGATAATCATTGTATTGGCTTCTATCATACCAGTTCGACATTCTTAATTGCAAGGGAATTCTACACAATCACAAACAAGGCTGACTCGACCAAATCAAACCTATAAAATCTAGCAAACAACAAGCATGATGGCTCCACTTAGATTGTTTCTAGACCAGCTTCTAATCTTTCGAAAAGGAATTCGTTACAATCTGAGCAAACCTCTCTGGAATCAATCCGAGTTTAAGTAAGTTGAATTGAGACGAGGGAAGCTGCGAGGAGCTTTGATACCCAAGGTCTCACCGGTATTATAAGGCGGCGCAGTCACGCATTCAACTCGCAGAAACCATCATGAACTTCAAAGTATGCTCAAAAGAGTAACCAATATTTTTCGAACGACTTTCCTATTAAGCTCGTTACCCTATAGGTCTCGTTCTAGTCAAAATTTTAAGCTTAGGTTCGCGTTTGGTTTCGTTTTCCTAACGGGCAAGAAGGAAACGGTGATGAAATCCGAGTCCTTATCTTAATTTGGAGGCCTTGCCCTTTACTAGGAAATTAAAACAACCGTATTCAAATCCTCAGCATATATTCACCTTAAGGCATACAATAAACCCGCTGACAGGGGATTCGCGGGTGTTTCGAAAGCTTACCTCCCGTACCAGACGGGCGCAGAACCGCTGAAGTCGACTCGGGCCACGACTCCTATGTCATGTGCGAACCCGAGGGGCCGAGACGATATTGTAATCGTCGTCCTTCCCTGCAAACAGTTTTATATTTAATGTACCCTTCCTTAGGGTTTAAAAAAATAATTGTCCAAGTCCAAAGTCCAAATAAAGTGCAAAAGAAAAGAAATAAAAAAATAATTACAAAAAATGGAAGGTCTCTAAAAAAAATAAAATAAATTTCTCTCTTTTTTTTTTAATTTTTCTTCTTTTTTTTTTTTTTGCTTTGTCTTTTTCCTTCTCTTTTGGCTTTAAGCTTTGATTCCAAGTCTTTAGTATCCAACTTCAACCTTGTAATACAAAGACACACCCAAAGAAACGTAAAAAGAACAAATGAAATAAAAAAAAAAAACCTAAAATTCTACCTAAGCACAAATCCGCGTCGGCGGCGCCAAAAATTTGATGTGTTTTCAAAGTTGTTGTAGATAGTGATAAAAGGGTTGTTTTAAGACTTGTGAAGGCAATGAATTTTAGACTTAATAAAAATTTAAGAACAAACAAACCTTATTACAGAATTGACTTCAAGATATGAGAAAATAACCAAGACACTGATTCCACTATTACACATGAATTAATGATGGTAAATAATCCAAAACTCTAATTATCTTTTAAGTCCTTTATATCTTAATTCACTAATAATCAAGCAAATTCTCAAACATCAATTGTATCCCTTAAGCATAGATTATCTAAACAAAGCATAACCTATCTAATTGAATCACAACTGATTAGGAAAATTACGCAAACAATTTAAAACTCTGCAAAAGCAGTGATTGAGTGAATTATAATTAAATATTAGAGAAAATATAATAGTTACCAAATTATTCATGCGTAAATATCTTCCTCATTGCCTTGGTTGTGAGAGAATTAGCACATCATCATGTTGGAAACACGCTCAAAAATCATTATTATTGCTCAAAGGGTGTTTACAAATGATGAAAAGGGAGAAATAATTCAAAACCGGGTTTGTAACAATTATATTTGTTACAAACCAGAGAACTACGACCCTCGACTGTGGGTCGTTACCACTATAGCATATAACACTGTCTCCCGACTGTCGTATTCACTGTAGCATAAACGACTGCTTGTGTGGGTCAATGTTCTTCGTGTTCTTCAGCAGCAGCAGAAAAATGGCAGCTCTGTAACTTGATTTTTTTCGACTTTATGGTCCTCTCTCTCTCTCCCAAACTATCCGTCCTCCTTCCATGATACCTTGTGAACATATTTATACGTGATTGCGACATTGAATCTCCTCCATTAACTCCAAATAATCTTCATTTCGGGTTATTTTCTTTTCATTTTTATCAACGATATTGATTTTCACGCGTTCTGAAGCTTCCATATTGCCATATTTAACTTCTTCACACTCCAAATAGTGGTTAGGTTCTTCCAAACACGAGCATCACACGTCTAAATCGCTATAATGGCGTGGATATCTTCTTCCGTGTACGTGCTGCCCTGTTTTCTTCTCACGGATTTTTCAGCCAAATTTGATCGAAACAAACACCCATACCAGCTTTGTTATGACATATCACGTCTACCCATTAAGTTTCAGCCCTTTAGTCTACCCAGAACTCCTTCAAGAATCGATCGAAAGTTACACAGTTGAGAATAAAATTTTCCCGCCAAAACGAATTTTTGAAATGTCGAAGATGGTGTCCCCCTAACCAAACTGGGGGTGCGAATAGCAGGTGCCCAACTGAGGTGCCCCTTATCCAAGTTGAGGGTGCCTTTAGTACTTTTCTCCGGGAGTCCAAATATCACTTTTTGAGCAACTTTTTCCACACAAGTGTATTTCTCCAAAAACACCTACAAACACACAAAGCATCAAAATTAGTACAAAAATCGAGCACTAACAATAGAGACATTGAGTACAATTTAGACACAAAAATGTGTCTATCACTCACGGGTTAGCCCGTAAAATTAATATTAAAAATTAAAATTTAATCACAAGTATTAATTTATGACATAATTTCCAAATTAATCAAAGGGACTTGAGCCCAAAATCAATTACATCCATCTGATTAAGCTATTTGTGTAATTAACGAATTCAAGATCAGGAAAACAACCCACAGTTTATCATACAAATCGCAACAACTTGCTCAACACAGAACATCAAGGTTAATAAAGATTATATGAAAAGGACGAAGTACTTTAAATTCCATTACATATTATATCGTCAGAAACAATACATGGATCAAAATTCATACGAATCTCATTTAATGATTTAAAAAATCTTCATTGTCTTCTTTACCAAAAACCCATCTGCTACTTTAATTTCTTCTTCTGAGAGACCCTGTTGCCCCATCAATCAAAAATCAAAAGTAATAGATTCAAGAATTGAACTGGAAAAGTAGCATAAAATCTACTAGATAAAACAACCATAGTTGAACAACATGCAGTCAAAGAATAGATTCATAATGATTCTTATAATAAAACCCTAACTCTAAATTCATCCTGAGTTTACAATAATTATCTCTTTTTTTTCTGTAAACCAATCTTCAAATAAGAATAATTATTTTCTTCTTCATCTCACGATCTTAAACCCATCTTGAATTTGATAATCAATCCTCAAATCACAGAACTCTAATTTATCTTCTCTAAGTTACTTCCCCCTTTTGAGTCGGAATTAATTTCTCGACTCAACAACACTACCAACAACCATACTTCGATCTATATTTCCTCAATTTCATACTCAATATTAACCACATAGAAAACCCTAACTTTTTTTCTTTTCAATTCACAGCTTCTTCATCATCTTCTTTTTATTGAATTAACTTCAGTAACACCATTATTAACACCACCGGAACCTTTCCCCTCAACTCTCGGTCTCAATCTCTCACTATCATCTCTAATTCTCCACCAGCCGAAGAACACAGAAGAAGAGAACGAGCAGAAGAAGAAAAGAGAATATGATGTTTTAGGTTTAGCCATTCTTTTTTATACCTTAAACGTAAGGATATGATTAACCCTAGATAATCTGACGGTAAGGATTAAATATAACTTATTAATTAAGCACTGTGGACGGGTTTACGGGTTGTACCCGCGGATTTACGGTACGGGACGGGTTAGCCCGTTTTCCTACAAGCCGACATTTCTCCAACCCTAACCCGGCTTGTTTTGACACCAGCCGAGCCGGGTGCGGGTTTTTTATGGGTCGGGTCGGGCAAACCCGCGGGTTTTGGCTTGTTTTCCAGCTCTAATCCTGAGTGAATTCTTTTTTATTTGTTGACAACACCGAAAGGAGTAACAATACTAGCCAACACGGTGATCGCCAGTAGAGGTGCTCACATCAACAGGATTGGAGTAGGATCAACAGGAGCGTTCACGGTAAGTGCTACTGTTCGTTGCTCTCTTTTCGTTTTGTATATAAACCCTAGCTCTAAATGCAACTTCTTTGAACTTGAGAAAACCATCTCATTACGAACGAAACTTCTTTGTTAGCCATATTGTAACGAACTCCACCAGTAGAATCAATAGCAGAATAGTTAACATCATTAGTAAAACGAGCAAAGAACCCTTTGTATATGTGTTGTTTGCTCCTTTCCTTAATCTTTGCATGCAAATCCTAGCTTTAGGTTGTGGTAGTATACACGATTCCCACGGCCAACCCGCTCATCCGTCCGTCCAGGTTATGGTCATTTGCCCCGTGCACGGCTTGCATACGATCCTGCTTCTCCTTTTTTTTGAAAGGGTGTGGTCCCCGTGCGTGCTCGTCGTGGCCAAGAGGACATCCAAGCACGGGTAATCATGCATGCAGTGGCTTTACTGGCTGCGTGGGCGTACGCTATCAAAAAATCTATTTTTTTTATGTATACTTCTTCATCCATCGGCTCCGGCCATCATCACCCATATTGCATCACATGCATGCGTGATTTCTCGAAGTAATGACTATTTTCTATTGCGCTTTATTGTAGTTATTTAGAAAGTGAACAAAGAAGCTCTCGTTAAGTTGTCACCTGGGGATAATGTTGCTGCCAAATCGGGAGATGTTAACAACTCCAAAGACATGCCGAATATAGATGATGAGCTGTTTATCGTGCCTTTTCCAAACGTTAGAACCCATCCTGGCCATAAGTGGGTCCTGCTCACAGGCTCAGAAAATGAAGAGACTGCTTCGTCCGCTCCCCCAATACATGTGATGAGGTCTGTCTTCGGAAAAAATGAATATCTGCCTTCTCTTATTGATTTCAAGGTTTTCCACACTCCGATAATCTCTCATGAGGGATGGATGAGGCATATGTTGAGTAACGAGCGCATCAAAAACAACTTGACCAAGGCACAGATCGTTGAAGCTGTCATGGCGTCTGCAACACTTCACATTATGAAAGACACTGCAGGTTTGATTACTTTCATTTCTCGATGGTATCCTTCCACGCACACGGCCATATGTAGATGGGGAGAAATGACCATTACTTTGGAAAGTGTATCCATGTTGTTGAATCTCCCGATTGCGGGAAGTTTCCACTATGAGCTATCCATCGCAGAAGGCGTCGTGCTCGACGCTTTAGTTCAGAAGGCATAAGAATATAACCAACAGAAAAAGGGTGAGAAATGTTTCTATACTTGGTGGGTATCTGAATGGTTTCCTACAAAACCGAAGTCGGGCCAAGCACTGGATGATGAACTCAACGTCGTCGCATTTCTTTCTTTGTGGCTGTCTAGAGACCTCTTTGATGATGGCTCCGGTAAGAATACCATAAGACGAGACCTTATCATGTTTGCCATTAAGTTGGAGAAAGGCGTGGTCCTCCCCTTAGGAAGCTTATTCCTTGGATCATTGTACTCTCATCTGGATTCTTTGGCAGCAGACATGCATGCTTCCAACGGATATAAGAAAGTGGAATCGTACGTTCATATTGCTTTCCTTCAGGCGTGCTTATGGGAACACTTCAAAGGTTATGCTCCTGTAACTTCGTTTTCTAGTTTGTATGGTGGTTCGAGAATACTCCGTTGGCAAAACAGACGACCGAAACCTGGGTTGAAGCTTATTGATTTTCTCGATAATGTGTATGCCATAGATTTCCGCCCGTTGGGGCCGGTTCATCCTTCTGTGATTCAACTGAAAACCTTTGCCACTTCTCCTGACACTGTGTTGCACGCCGATGGAAAGGATATGAGCCATGGAGAGATTATATTCCTGCGGAGTTGTACACCGGGATATGTTCCATCCTTTTTTGATGAATTCCTTAGTATGGTTCCTTATGATATTGACAGAGCCGCCCGTCAGATGGGATTCGATCAAGGCATCCCGTTCGATCGTCCGCCAATGCCTTCAGCGAAGCTTGTACCGTCTGTTCTTGATGCTAGCATCTTTGCAACGAAGCAGAGCCTTCCGTTCCTGCGCCTCGAAAGAAAACCAGCGGCGGGTATAAAGATTTCTGGAGGGAAGAACTGTTAGATTTTCAAAAGTTCTCGGAGGAAGTTGTGGCAGTTCCTCGCGGCGAGCCATCCCCCGAAATTTTGAAGCAGCATAAACGGTTGAAGCCGCTTCCGGGCAAGCGAACCAGGGATGACGCTTCTGATGACTGCAGTCCCCAGGATGTAGGAGCAAGGCCAAAAAGGCAGGCAGGTGGACCCTTGGTTTTCAATTCTTCTCATATGAAGGTATCTTAAACTTTTTTTTTTGATCCGCTAATTTTATTCGGGAAATCCTCGCTGAATGTGCTTCTTATTCAAAATCAGGGTCTCAGGAAGGAAAATGCTTTTACGAGGCTGGCACGTAGACACAACGCAACTTTAGAGAAATCCGGCGATACTGAACCTGCTTTAGAGAAGTCTGGCGATACTGGACCTGTTTTAGAGAAGTCCGGCGATACTGAACCTCTTGAGGGTGAGGGTAAGGATGACGAAGGCTCAGACGGAGAAGGGAGCGTTTCCAAGTGTAGCAGAGATCCTGATCGTTCCAGCGAGTTGGGAGACAAGAACGTGACAGATACCAACCTTGAGGTCGAGGGAAATGATGATGCAAGGACCATTGGAGAGGTTACATCTAAGGTTGTAGATTTGCTTCCCTTTAAAGAGCCTCCTGCGACTGACAAGGCATTAGTTGTGCACTCCACCGCTGATGGGGTCATTTTTGACCCTCCTTTCGAGCTCCTTTCATAGATCACGTGCTGGTTGGAGGATTCAGTGTGCCAGCTAAGTATGAAGAGTTATACACCAAGATATGGAAGAAGAATGGTCATATCGCCACTTCCAAGAAGCTTAAAAGTCGTTTTGCATTAGTCAAGCGTGTCGAAGAAGATTTATCCTCCATTTATGGCATGAACATCGTGACTGGGCGCACCGTTTCTGAGGAGATAGTTTCAAACTGGAAGTTCCACCGAGATGTGTTCGTGAAGTATGAGTTTAACGCCTCTTGGTTCTGTGAAGGATTCTCTGAAATTCAGAAGTTGCAAGGCGAAATGGAGAATGCTCCATCCATGGACTTCATTATTCGGCAAGAGGCAGAAGTCGAGAAATTGTCCCAGGAGTTGAAGCTAAAGCAGACTGCTCTCCAGAACATGAAAGACGCCTTTTCCAAGAAGAACGAGTTGTTGTTGGACGACTTCCCTTGAATAATTTACGCGTTTCCTTTATTTTTATTTATAGGTGTTTTTGAGTGACGTGAAGAATTCCTTTCATGGTTTGATGATTTTCTCTTTTTTTTTTTTGGTTTTGAACTAGCAAATGATTGCTTTTATGAAGATATTTGAATTTTATTTTGGGATAATTTATGAGTAGTTTTTTTTTTTGAGAGAAATTATGACTGGCTCGACTATTCAAACGGAAATTCCAGAAATTCTCATTTTTGGATGCTAAATGATGTAACTTAGAGAAATTGTGTATGGTGCATGAAGATTGCAAACGTTGCACGGAAGGAAAACATGTAAAGCGAAACATAAAAATGGAGATTGAGAATAATGACTTCATCCTCAAAATGGGACGCGTGTGTTGAGTCCCCAACAAACTTCCAAAATATTTCTCGTACAAATAATTGTTTTAACGAGACTTACTTGTTGACGAGGTTCCAACGAAATGAAACTAGGCTTTCCTAGATAATTGCTTAAAATCCAAGTTGCGACCCGAGTTGTTGTAACACGCTTCTGCTAATGAAAAAGTCCCCAGCTAATTCGATATCTCCTGTGAAACTGCACACGTCGGCTTGTGGAGAGAGGAAATATTCTCGATTCATAGGCGTAGCTCCCTTGAGTTGATTTTCTCCCAGACAATGCGTTTCAGGCCGTTGCATTCACTGGTGGGGTGATGGATGAATATGTGGTAATGGTGATATCGCGGATCAATCATCTCTTGATTAGCTGGTGAATGCCATACAAGATGTAGTTGAACTACTCCATCTTGCACCCAAGCCTCCAACATCTCCAGAACCTTTCTCATTGAAAACGGGAAGTGCGGGTATTCTGAGTCCAACTTTTCTTGTGTTTGCAGCTGTTGTCGTGAGAATTCTTGCGGGTTTTGATACGAGGCTCGTTTCGAGGGTGTGGCTGAGATGTGCGTTGACATAGACGCAGACCGTTTAGTTTGGCGTTTTTTCCGAAGTGTAACTCCTCCCGAGGGTCCCACATCAATGGTATTGCGACGCGGTTGAACTGAGTACCGTTCATTAGTGAAGTTTTTGTCTTCGTGGCAGTCTTGGAAAATTTCCTCTTGTTCTGGTGCTTCTCTGTTCGGTAAATTCGTGGTGGTTGGGGCTGTGGATTGTTGAACAGCTCTCCGAACTTCTGCAAGCGTCTTGAGATATATATTCTCCAACAGAGTTTCATACGCCGGGCCTTCGTTCTTATTCTGCGGGTATTGCGACACTCCTGCCGAGTCCGTCTCCCTGTGAAACTGCTTCGGCTCCTCATCGCTGGCTAAGTTTTTTTGATTGTTTCCTTTCGGATCATATCCGACGTGGTTATGTATCCTGTCTGTACCACCGTTGCCGGAAGTACGGATCTCAGATAAAGACCTGACATCATCTTTAATGGTGTTCTCCGGGAGAGTGTTAGCCGTCTCCTTCCACCACCGGCTTACCATACCTCTTAAAAGACAAAGCGTCTCATTTTGTTGTTTTGAGATATCAGCCTGACTCGCGAGGATATCTTTTAACACCCTGGATATGTCTTCCACGGTGATTGCGCTTCGATCATTCATGACCTTTGGAGAGCCCGGCTGACGAGGATGTGTTACACAATGGAAGTTAAGATTAGTGATTGAAACGTAATTGGGTTAATGAATGTATTTAGATATAAAATCCACCTTCTCGAATTCGAGAAGATTGATATGAATTTGAAAATCGATCTTGCAACCGAGAGATTAATCTCCCACTGTGGTCGCCAGTTGTTTATGGATAAAAACTGATTCTGCTGTTTTTCGTAATTTGGGGTGTGTTGATGAGAAACGAGTTCAAACCCTAAAAAAATGCACTGCACGGGAATGGTTTTAGGTTCGGGAAATCAATCTGTAAGACTCTGTCCTAAACAAAGAAATGGTCGTTCCAGATTCAGTTCGATCACAAGGTGAAGGAGAAGGGTTGATCTTAGGGAGGGAAGCGGAGAAGGTGTTTGAAATCAGAGTGTTGAAGGTGTGGTTTTTTGTGACTTGCGTATCAGAAAATGGTCTCTGTCTACTTGTGTTGATAACACTTGTGTTTTTTTTTTGTCAAAATAGATTGAAAATCTATTTATACAAGTCATTTGAGCACAACCCTGATCTCGTAGAAAGTGGAGGAAGTTAAGTGGTGGAGTAATGGAGTTGTGTAAAAGGTGATGATCATTGCGTGATCACACTTTCACCCAGTACTCCATCATTGTTAACCGTCCGTCTTTTCCTAACGCGTTCTCTCGTAATGGGCGCGTCGTACGCCGCACGCTGTAAACCGCCAGACCAATACCGCAGTAAGCATCCCTCAGTTTGTGACATGTTTGATGTCTCGAAGAAGCGAGTCAATTCGTGGGACCCGCGGAGAATAGCATGGTGCTATTAGGTGAAACATCTAAGTTGTTTATGAGGCCAATATAAAATATTTTATGTATTCGATGCATGTGAAGCATCACATTTAAACAGCTCAAACTAATCGATGTGCATGAAGGATCATTGTTTTAAAGCTTGATTGAATAAGTCGCGGATTGAGTGGTAGGCTTCTAAAAAGACCTACAAATGATAACCGCAAGTGCACGGTGTCGATTGAAGCTAATGTGGAAATACGGGTCGATCCACAGAGACTTGTGTGTGTAGTTGAAGTTTCCTAAGCTAAGCAGTGACAGTAAAACAGTGGCAAAGAAACAAAGAGTAACTAGGTGACAGTGAGCATTGTGGCACAAAGGCAGTTAGCCTAAGGCAAGGAAGTCAAGGCAACCAACTAAAATCAAGAAACAGTAAAGGAAAGATGGAAGTTTGGGTGAAGACTAGGGATTAGATTCCACCATTTCACCTAGACTAAGTTGTCCTAGTTCCACCTAAATCTTATCCCTTGCATAGTTATCAGTGAGCTTCTTGGCTCAACTGACTAACTAGATGGCAGTGGAGGTTCTATGCCTGCTACTCATCTAAGGGTTGGTTAAGGGGCTTTGTTCAGGGTCATTAGGTTAGCCATCTCCCTAACACTATTAACTGCCTTCTCACAGGGCAGTTAATCTATTGGTCAACTACCTAAGTGAATGAACAAGCTCAAAGGGTTCTCTAATCTCAACTAAAGTATTCACCCTAAGTACTAATTGTCTAAATTAAAGTACAACTAGTCATAGAGTTTACATAAAACAATTAGGCATGAGTTGCAGCATGATTACATAGTGATAATCTAACTACAATGCAGACTTGATATGCACTGTGAGAGCAAGATGTTAACATGCTTTGATTAAAGCTACCCTAAACATTTCAAGCACAACATGAATTAGGTACAACTGAAGACAACTTAACAATGGTTCAAAGGCTTCCTCATCACCCTAGCAGTGAACTCAGAACATAATTAACATTAAAATGGAACTAAACATGAAATTGCAAATAAACTGAATTATGAAATTGAAATTGAAACAACAACATGAAATTAACCCAATTAGGGGGTTTCTCGGATGACCCAAGAACACCTTTTAACATTCTACATCGTTTCCTATTTATAGCTTTTACAAAACCCTAAATTTCTACAAACCCTAATTTGAAAATCCCCAAATCAGCAGGATTAGGGTTTCGAGAATAAATAAAATTAACTCACCCTCTGATGCAAATAGACTCGACCCATGCTTCTTCTGACCTTCCTGCTCCTCTCTCATGCTTCAATTTCTGTCTCTAACCTCACCTATTTCATCAACTTCTAAACTAGGGTTCTAGGGTTGAGAAGTTGATGTAATAAGTGGCTAGAGAGGTAGGGGGATGTGATGGTGGTGTCTGCGATGGTCGGGGAAGAGGTGATGGTGGCGCATAAGGTGAGGTGGTGGCAGTTGCAGAGACAGGGTATGCTGGTGGTGGTTCTGCAACTGTCGGGGGTAGGGGAGAAAGATGGAGGTCGATGGGTTTGAGGAGAGGGAGTGTTTGTTTTGGGTATACTGATTTAGGTACTAGGATGTTAGGCGGGGACATCAAGTTTTGATGTTTCGCGACGGTGAGCCGTGGGATGTGGAGATGAAGGATTGATCTAACGGTGAGATGGAAGGAAGCGAGGAGTGACCGTTGGATGCGGAAGTACAACGAAACTGACGGCTCAAGATGGAGTTAGGTGTTGTAGTGTTAGACAGGAGCTTCGGATTTTGATGCACAATGATGAGGCGACCGTTGGATGACAAGATGGATCCAATCTGACGGCTCTCATAGAAATGGGTATGGATAATGGAAATGGATTTGGGTAAGGGTCTTGGGTATGCCAAGCCCATATTTTCTTTAAGAACAATTCTTCCTCTTCAAGCCCACTTCTCGTTGATCCAGCTCTTGCAAACATCATTCTTCGCTTCCTCCTAGCGAGAGTCTTTGCCGTTCCTTTGCTCTTTTCGCTCCCTGAGTTAACCAGGCTTTATTTAGTACCTAAAAATGCAAAATTAATTAATAAAAATATTTATTCTTGAAAACAATGAAAATACAGAATATGGGTTAAAATGGAGAATTAATGCACAAAAGATGAGTTAAATGCCAAGAAAAATATATAGAAATATGCACTTTTTAGCACTCATCAAATACCCCCAAACCTGAATTTTACTTGTCCTCAAGTAAAACAAAACTAAGGAAATCCTACCTATACCACTGTCGCTGGTCTCTCGAATGCATTTAGCGTATGCACTAAGCCTTTTAAACCACTAAGTGTCCCTAGTGGACGAGTTAAGTCTCGTGAAGGTTTGCTTAGAACGTACCTACAAAGTTCTAGGTCAAAATATAAGCTCAGATTCCATCAAATGTGACATGTGCAAGTCAGTTTAAGCTCACATCAAAATGGAGATGTCAATCTAGCTATCAAAGGCACAATCCTAGCACTGATAACAAATAAAGACATGTGATAAGAGTGTAAAGTGTATCTACACATGTGTAAAGAAAGATCGGATGTTATGACTACTAATCACAAAGAGATAGTTTCTCAGGCTAAGAACCAAGGTCGAAATCTAGCTAGCTGTCCGGACTTTACGAGAATTGTGAATGAGTTGGAGGTATTTCACAATTACTCGCGTTGTACATCAATGGCATACACCCTTCCTTGCTTATTACAATAAAACAACAAAATGACTATTTACATGACTCTTATTTACATTGACTACTCTCTTTTATTTTTGGAACAAGAGAGGATGGAATTGATAAATACTTGATTGATTTTTTTGATTTTTTTTCTGAATATATACATCATTTTTTTTTATTTTTTTTTTGAAAAGGAAACACTTTTGATACATATACAAAAGGAAACAAAATATTACATGACACTTTGCAAGAGGTAGCCCTTTTTGATGCACCCAGTTAAATTCGATGGTTGTCTTTCTTAATGTAACCTCCACCTTCTATCCCAACCAACCAAAGAACAAGCTAGTCAAGTTTCGTTCAGTATTCTAAAGTGATTGGCAATCGTGACTTCCTATCAAACACCTTGAAGATTGAGGCTATACATGTATTGGTAGATCGTGCGCGTGCAAGTTTCTTATCACTATGTGAATTGTGCTAGAATCAGGGTGCCTAAATATCTAGACTAAGACTCCTAATAATTACATATTTGCACAAGAGCCAACATTTCAAGGTAAATGAGCTCCATTTTTATGTTTTTTTTCAATTTTTCATTTTTTATTTTCATTTTTCATTTTTTTTTCAAAAAGAAGGAGTTCTTGTTTTCAATTATGGCATATTATCAAAGTATCTACTTTTCACCCCCAAACCTAAACTAAACATTGTCCTCAATGTTTCAAAATATGAACAAAATTATAATACAACATATGAAGAGGATCATGTTGAGTAGAGAAAAAGGAAAGAGAATACCCGATTTCGGCGAAAGCAATATTAGAACTCCGTTATTCAAGGCAAGAATCCAACATATGTCAGCCGAGATCATATTGGATTAGCAAAATATATACAAAAGGAAAAAAGGTTTTAAGAAATTTTATCTACTGGATTATATACAAAAATTCACCATACACTAACAATCTAAAGAGTTGAGGATCAACCCAAAAGACAAAGTGTAGAGGTTTCAACAGCTTCACACAAATATAACAGGAATAAACGCAAGTGAAACTGTGAAACAAAATGAGCTACCCCCAAACCTGGATTTTTCAACGGATAAAATTTTGGAAACAAAATCTCGCAGTTTTGGGGGTTCATCATGTACAAGGTCTAACTCAAAGTGAACTGTGCTAGGGACGGGCAAACATGCTAATTCCAACTGTGGCTCCTCAAAGTATTATACTTAGATGCAAAATAGTCCAAAAGGACTTGGGAAGCACACAGTTCCAAACCTAGATTAGGGACTCTCAGAAAAGTCGGTTTGACAATATGGGTACAAACCAAATCTAGGTTGGGTGGAAGGCCATCAGATTGTGACTTATGTAGGACGATAGGCACATCATTACTAATCACATCAACATCTCCTAAGTCTTCTACACGTGTCACAACATGCTCACAATCATCAAACAAATTGGCAAGATCACAATCAGATCATCATCAAAAAATTTATTCTCATGCATCGGCAAATCAGGAGAAATATCACAATGTGACCTAGGTAGAGAATCAGACACATCAAATATATTTTCATGCATATTAGCATTAGTGTCTACAGAAGATTCAACTATTCCTATGTCATGCTCATCTTCGCAGAATAATTGTACGAATCCCATGTCAATATCAAAATCATATGAATTACAATGAGTATTAGAAAAAACAACATTCATGAAGGTCGAGGGCGAGAAGCCATATGTTATTGAACCAACAGGTTCCACAATATTTTCATGTTCTTCTAACATATCATCATAATCATCATCATGGTAGCATGCATATTGGTCCTCATTAACAGTGGTGGTGTCATTAGTCGATTCATGTTCCTCTAAATTAGGTTCATATTCAACATCATTTACATGAATGGGACTAGACACTTCATTAGGGACAACATACATTTCCTCATGAATTTCCTCCTTTTGTAGGTGAAGCAAAATCTGATCTAAATATGCATGAATTCGTGATGTAGATCTATCAAAGTTTTGCTTACTGAGTCTTAAAGCTTCTGTGGTGGAGTCTAAATTCATGGGAGTACAAAATTCTTCATGTTCAAATTGTGGTGAATGGTACATGTGTGCATGGTCATTAGGGTTTACAAAATATTGATCGCAACCCTCAAAGGATTGATTATGGTCCCAATGACTACCATTCTCACAATTTATGGGCATTTCATACCTTGGATTTTCTCTAGATTGCCTAAAATTATGCAAAATATGACAATTCTCAACAGGGTGGTCTAAACTACCACATGCGGGACATGCATAGATTTCAGGTTGCCTAAGAAAATTAGACGTGACAGATTCCTCATGTGATTGCATTTCTAAAGCTGCGATTCGAGCTTCTAATTGATCGATCAGTGATGATTGTGTGATTGAGGCACTAGCAAAATGTTCATTTTCACGTTGTGGTGAATGATGCATGTGTGAATAGTTATTAGGGTTCATGTATTGAGGCTCGGGACTTTGAAAATGTCCATAATAATTCCTATAACTATTGACATCATGGTCTATGGGAGGTTCATAACGTGGAGTATGTCCATACGCAAGTTCTCTAAGGGATTTGTTGTATTCCCCAACTGTAGACCAAGATCCAGACATGATTTGGCTCAAAAGCTAAGTAACTATGTTACAAAGCCCAAAATTTGGTTTTTTAATGGGTTTGGATTTTTGGGAAAAATTTGGTTTTTATGGGTAACATTTGGTTTTGTCGGGTTTGAAAAAGAAATTTGGTTTTTAATGGGTTTTAAAAAATTTGGACCTAATGGGAAAAGAAAACACTTTGGTTAATTGGGTTTTAAAAATTTTGGTTTTAGACTTTGAAGACAAAGCCCATTTGGGAGCTTTTGGTTTTGATGGGAGCAAATTTGGTTTTAAAGAGGTAGAAAAATTTGGTTTTTAATTGGGAGCAAAAATTTTGGTTTTAGTATTGGGAGCAAGACTTTTGGTTTTAGTGTTGGGAGCAAGCCCACATTGGTGGGAGAAATTGCTTTGCCAAGGGAAGGTGAACTAAGCCCACAATGTGTATGCAAATTGAAGCCCAATGTAGCTTTTGAAATAGCCCAACTGTTACTTGTTTGGTCTGAGGCCCAGTTGGGCTTTTAAAAGTTCAGTTTTTCTAATTTTAAAACTACAGGCCCAAATCAATCTAACACCACAAGCCCACAAGCAATCAAACATACAAGCCCACAAGTAATTAAGATTACAAGCCCAACAGAAAAAATGGAAAAAATTATTACAAGCCCACAAATGAAAAATGGAAACCCACAGGTTGGGTTCTCTTAATGGGTTTAGGCGTACTTGCTTAAGCACAGCCCAGCTGTTCAGTTTGGTTGCAAAAGCCCAGTTGGGCTTTGGATCATCCTAAGCTTTTATCTTTGTTGAGGCCCAGTTGGGCTTAGCTTATGAATGGCAGCAGCACCACTTCAGGCCTAGCAGCAGGAGCAGGTCAGCAGCAGGAGCAGATCAGCAGCAGGCTTTGGGTCAGGTCACACAGCAACTGGTGCAGAAGGCAGCAGCAGGCAGCAACAGGGAAACTAATAGCCTCAGTTCCACCAGTTCACCAGCAACAGTAGAGGCAGTGCAAGCAGCAGCAGCACCAGGTTCAAGGCAGAACCAACAACAAAGGTGCAAATGGGCTAAGCAGTTCACAGCAGTGCACTAAAGCAACAGGCAAGAAGATGCTCTGATGCTGTGCAAGAACAGCAAGCAAACAAATAGATGAAGATGCAAACAGCAGCTCCAGCAGCAGGTAGCAGGGGTTGCAGCAGACTTGGCCTGGCACCAGCAGGAGCACCACAGCAGCACAAGTTCTAGCAACAATAGTGCAGCACCAGCTCCACAGCAGCAGCACCACAAGTTCAGAGGCACCACAAGGCACAGAGCAGGACTTCAGTTGTACCTGCAGCTCAAAGAAGAAAGTGAGGCACAGCAACAAAATAGTAAGAACAGCAAGATGTAATGAATGCAAGTAAGTATGCAAAGACAAGAGATGAATATGCAAGTTATGATGCAATAATGCAAAAAATGTTACACTGAAACAGGGAAGATGCAAATGCAATGGTTATGCAAGTTACACTAAGATGCAGGAATGCAATGCAGATGCAAGATGCTGATGCAGACAATGATGCAATGATGCAAATGAACTAGAATGAAATGCAAGATGGCTAAGAAATCTTCAAAACAGCACAGCCAAGTCCCCGGCAACGGCGCCAAAAACTTGGTAGGCTTCTAAAAAGACCTACAAATGATAACCGCAAGTGCACGGTGTCGATTGAAGCTAATGTGCAAATACGGGTCGATCCACAGAGACTTGTGTGTGTAGTTGAAGTTTCCTAAGCTAAGCAGTGACAGTAAAACAGTGGCAAAGAAACAAAGAGTAACTAGGTGACAGTGAGCATTGTGGCACAAAGGCAGTTAGCCTAAGGCAAGGAAGTCAAGGCAACCAACTAAAATCAAGAAACAGTAAAGGAAAGATGGAAGTTTGGGTGAAGACTAGGGATTAGATTCCACCATTTCACCTAGACTAAGTTGTCCTAGTTCCACCTAAATCTTATCCCTTGCATAGTTATCAGTGAGATTCTTGGCTCAACTGACTAACTAGATGGCAGTGGAGGTTCTATGCCTGCTGCTCATCTAAGGGTTGGTTAAGGGGCTTTGTTCAGGGTCATTAGGTTAGCCATATCCCTAACACTATTAACTGCCTTCTCACAGGGCAGTTAATCTATTGGTCAACTACCTAAGTGAATGAACAAGCTCAAAGGGTTCTCTAATCTCAACTAAAGTATTCACCCTAAGTACTAATTGTCTAAATTAAAGTATAACTAGTCATAGAGTTTACATAAAACAATTAGGCATGAGTTGCAGCATGATTACATAGTGATAATCTAACTACAATGCAGACTTGATATGCACTGTGAGAGCAAGATGTTAACATGCTTTGATTAAAGCTACCCTAAACATTTCAAGCACAACATGAATTAGGTACAACTGGAGACAACTTAACAATGGTTCAAAGGCTTCCTCATCACCCTAGCAGTGAACTCAGAACATAATTAACATTAAAATGGAACTAAACATGAAATTGCAAATAAACTGAATTATGAAATTGAAATTGAAACAACAACATGAAATTAACCCAATTAGGGGGTTTCTCGGATGACCCAAGAACACCTTTTAACATTCTACATCGTTTCCTATTTATAGCTTTTACAAAACCCTAAATTTCTACAAACCCTAATTTGAAAATCCCCAAATCAGCAGGATTAGGGTTTCGAGAATAAATAAAATTAACTCACCCTCTGATGCAAATAGACTCGACCCATGCTTCTTCTGACCTTCCTGCTCCTCTCTCATGCTTCAATTTCTGTCTCTAACCTCACCTATTTCATCAACTTCTAAACTAGGGTTCTAGGGTTGAGAAGTTGATGTAATAAGTGGCTAGAGAGGTAGGGGGATGTGATGGTGGTGTCTGCGATGGTCGGGGAAGAGGTGATGGTGGCGCATAAGGTGAGGTGGTGGCAGTTGCAGAGACAGGGTATGCTGGTGGTGGTTCTGCAACTGTCGGGGGTAGGGGAGAAAGATGGAGGTCGATGGGTTTGAGGAGAGGGAGTGTTTGTTTTGGGTATACTGATTTAGGTACTAGGATGTTAGGCGGGGACATCAAGTTTTGATGTTTCGCGACGGTGAGCCGTGGGATGTGGAGATGAAGGATTGATCTAACGGTGAGATGGAAGGAAGCGAGGAGAGACCGTTGGATGCGGAAGTACAACGAAACTGACGGCTCAAGATGGAGTTAGGTGTTGTAGTGTTAGACAGGAGCTTCGGATTTTGATGCACAATGATGAGGCGACCGTTGGATGACAAGATGGATCCAATCTGACGGCTCTCATAGAAATGGGTATGGATAATGGAAATGGATTTGGGTAAGGGTCTTGGGTCTTGGGTATGCCAAGCCCATATCTTCTTTAAGAACAATTCTTCCTCTTCAAGCCCACTTCTCATTGATCCAGCTCTTGCAAACATCATTCTTCGCTTCCTCCTAGCGAGAGTCTTTGCCGTTCCTTTGCTCTTTTCGCTCCCTGAGTTAACCAGGATTTATTTAGTACCTAAAAATGCAAAATTAATTAATAAAAATATTTATTCTTGAAAACAATGAAAATACAGAATATGGGTTAAAATGGATAATTAATGCACAAAAGATGAGTTAAATGCCAAGAAAAATATATAGAAATATGCACTTTTTAGCACTCATCATTGAGCGTCTTAAAATAGCAGCATGCCATACTATCTTTGGGCGATCGTTTGAGGGTTGTGTAAACAAGTCGTCACTTGGTCGATCGTTCCCTGTGAAAGAGAGGTGGCTGGTGGTTGTCATGCTGCTTTGCAGGTTTACTGGAAATAAATATACATCGTCCAACTATGCATGCAAAGTTTGATGGACGAGATGATTTACGACAGAAATACATTGCCGCAAAGCACAAATTAGGGTTTGAAGGCCGTGTGACCTATCACCTTTAGGCGTGCATTTCGAGGCGTCTGGCCCTAGTTTGCACAGGCCGGCCGGTCACATGTAAAGGTGAGCCAATGGTGGACATGTTAACACCTTTGGGACCACTTGAATCTATATCTATATCATCTGTTTAGGCTGGCGTAGATGGATGGTCGTAATCAATTTTCGACAGAAACATGTTGTCGTAAACCCTAATTAGGGTTTTGAGACAGCCACGTCCACACGAGTTTAACCAAGCGGTTTCGCATGCCGTAGGCTTCCCTTGGGGAAATCGATCATGTGGGGACAATATTAGGCTGGCAGTGAGCTTATGCGCACCTTCATGATAGTCCAAAATGCGATCTAAACCATCTAAATAGGTTGACTAAGTTGGATGGTCGCGATCGATTTAAGACGCTAGTATACTTCCGCGACCCAAATTAGGGCTTCGAAGCATCACGCTGCCATGTTTTGGGCAAGAGTTTCATTGCTTTATGGCCCCGCTGTGAGCAAGCCGATCGGGTGAGGGGAGAGTGGAGCCGCCGGCGTGCGTGATAGTACTTCCCTGATCACTCATGGGATAATCTAATCCGTCCAACCAAGCTGGCGAAGTTCGACGGTTGCGATGATTTTAAGACTGTCTTGGACAGTCTATGCTCGATCGAGCTTCTCCCAAACAACGCGACCATCCTACCTAGGGTTGGCGTTTGACAGTGCTGGGAGATGCATGGGTGATGTTCGGTCGGTTAGGGCATTAGTGGGCCCGCCGGTGGTCATCACGACGATTTCCTATTCCTGCCAGGGTTTGGTTAGGCTAGTTAAATTGCGCGGTCAAATTGTGTGGCCGTGATCGTTTCTGAGACTGATACGGACAGTCTAGATTTCCCTTAAGGAAACTAAACGTGTTCGATCGAGTTATACTTTAATTAGAAGCGCGTCGATACGAGACTCTCTTTGTCAGATAGTGATGTAGCTTGTGTGGGTATTTCATACAGGTCTCAATATTGGCACTTCGGGAGATTCATGCTACTCTGCTAAGAGTGAACACTTAATCGTCATGTCATGTCAATGATGAGGGTTCGGCTGAGAACGTAGCATAGGAAAATATCAGGCAAGTCAATGCATTAGTAACTAATGCGATATGTTGAATTTTATAGAATATCTAGGATTGATGCACCATTCTGATAAATTTCATAAATATGTCGAATTACTCAATACAATTTATAAGCAAAGAGGTTTGAACACTCATTGCTTTCAAATGGCCTTTGTTCCTTTGCAGGACGACAGCGTATTAAGATACAGGGTTTTACAATTTTGACCCTAAGCTAAAAACCACCATCAACAGGCGGGTATGTGTGTGAAGAATCACAAGGATGTGAGGCTAGTTATGCTTGCAATTCCTCTAGTATTTCAGATTCAACTTTTACCTTGTCGGGCGAACTTTACAAACAAATGGAGCACTATATTAAGAATTTGGATGGATCACTCCAAGAGCTTCAAAAAGGTGTTTCCAACTTAAGACAAGGCATTGAAGAATACAAAGAGGATACCAAAATTCTGCGAAAGACCAATCTTTGGGAATTTTTGTTGATAATTGTGTGGCTAACTCAACTCTTGATCTTAATAATGATCATTCACCTATTCAAAAGGATGAGTTTGAGACTAGCAACACTAAATTCAGTGACGACAAACTTTATGTTAACTATGAAAGTGAAGATGATTATGAAGATACATCGCTTGAAGTAACTCATGGTAACATAACCCAAAGGTGTGCAATGGAGTCTTTTTGGGATCAAGATGAAGACGAAGAGGAATATGATGACAATAGTGTAGCTTGCTCAAGCATTGATCTTAATAATGATGAAGAGCCTATTCAAAGGGTGGAGCTTGAGGATGATGCATTTTTGAGTGTTCTAAAAAAGTTCCTTATAGCGAAACTTGGTTCCGCGGTGGAGTATGTGCCTTACAACAAAGAGGAGTATGTTGAGAATGAGACCGTTATAACCAATATTGTGGATGACCCAATTGAGCTTGCAAAGGATTGTAATGATGATGTTAATGCCGAGACTTTAGTTAAGGTAGAAACGGATGAAGAATGGTTGCAAGAGTTGATAGAGGACCATGGTATACAAGAGGTGAATAGTTCACTTGAATTTTTCAAGGATGAAGAGGATCTCGTGCTACAAGAGATTGTGCGAGGTTTCTCTAACCCTTTGCATATTGATTCTTCTTCTTTACCTCTTATTGGTTTGAGTGTATGTGCTTCGAGAGTATTGTTGAATGACTTTATTTCGCGATATCCTCCATTAGAGATACTTGATTCTCTTACTATGCAGGTTTTGGAACAAGAAACCGTGGAAGTTCCTGAATTCTATATTCTTTACCCACTTCCAAGTGTGGACAAGAATAAGTGTGGGGGAAACTTTTATTGGTTAATAACTTCATTTCTGTTTTATATTACTAATATTTGTGTGAAGCTAGTGTTTGCGAACCAGGTATTATGGGTTGATCCCCAACTTTTACGGTTATTGGGGTAGAATTCGTCTTGCAAGTCGGGCTGACGACTTTAAACCAAGCGCTAAATGGGAGGCAATCTACTGGTTTTGTGTATCTCTCTCTATCTTTTTATTTCTCAAGTCTTTTATCTTTATTTTCTTATTTTGGATATTTGCATATCAAAACTTCAACTTTTAGATATTTTTGAACAATTTAGAATAAACACCAGCCTTTCTAAGTAGATGGAATTTTTTCTTGACGATGAGGTATATATTGGCTGAGTTGGGATCAGATGCCAACTAAATAGCTTGTTTAGTGTTTATCCTCTATTGTTCAGAAATAGCTATGAGTTGGAGTATCAGTTTTTATTATGCATTTTATTTTCTTATTGTGTATATATATCATGTTATGAATTTCCCATCTTGAACTTTACTTTGATTGACTAAATTTTACATTGAGGACAATGTAAAGTTTAAGTGTGGGGGAGTGTTCTCATATAGAGTTTTTAGCCTTGTTAGTTTTCCCTTGTGTTTATAAGGGAAAAAAAAAGTACAAAAACTAAAAAAAAGAAAGGAAAAAAAAAGATGATAAACTCCTAGGTCTAGAAACTTGTGTCTTACACTAATGGAAACATCGTGGTTGTAGGAGTTGAGGAACCCATTAGTAGAGTCTATTCATATGAAAACGAACAAAATATAAGAATAAATAACATGTTAGTTGTCACTATATCTCGGAGTCATCACCATATCACGTTCTATTTTTATTTTTCCATATTTATCTATTGTTTCTCTAAGTCATTTGGTGGGGCACAAGCATCGAATTGTTATCACTTCTAGGATGAAATAGAGTAATTGAGTTACTACAAAAAAAAAGACCAGACCAATTTGACCAAATGGTGTACATATAAAAAAATAAAAAAAAAATTGACACTTGGATAGCAATATATGTTTGTTCTCCCTGTCTCCGTCGCCTAAACAAGCGTGGAATGCAGGATCCATGAGAATTACCATGTAATCTGCTGACAAGAATCATGCGCTTGGATCCAAACGATTCAATCATGTTCGATTCAAAAAAAAAAAGAGAAAAAATATTGAAAGAAAATAAAAAAATAAAAAAATAAAAAATAAAATAAAAATTATTATTGTGTTGAATAAAATCGATCACTGGTTCCCTTGTATATGCCAGTGAATTGATCTAGAATTAAGTTTGTCGACCGCTGGTTCCCTTGTATATGCTAGCTGCGTTGATATTAGAATTCAGACCAGTAGCTCAATCCAATAGGATTTTTAGGTTTGTTTTGGCAGTGACCTTCAGATAGATATGGGAAACACCGTTCACCTTAGTCAACAGTCCGCCACCATCTACTTTCTATATCCATCTTCTTAATCTTTTCATGTGATTGTGGTTGATTAGATTCCGAGTATTGTGGTTTTGTTCAATTTTCCGAATGAAGCTATATCACTAATTTATGAATTGGATTTGAAAGTGGGTACTTCCTCTTGTAATCATCGATAGTATGCCAAATAATAAAAATATTTAGTGCCATTCTTAAATTTTCACAGGTGGCTGGGGTTTGGAAGTATAGGTTTTGTAGGTACACCTCTTGTAAACCTTCACGAGACTATAACTCGTCCACTAGGGACACCTAGGGGTTTAAAGGCTTGTTATACATGCTAAGTGTGACCGTAGCCTCGACGACACGGATTTGTATGTATATTTTAGAATTGTTTAATTTGATTTGCTCGAGGACTAGAAAAGTCTAAGTGTGGGGGAATTTGATAGGTGTCATAAACACCTTGATATTTATCTATTGTTTATACTTTCTTTGCGAGTTTTCATGTAAATTATGTATCTTATGTGGCTTTTGAGTTTATTAGATGTTTTGGAGTCATTCGGAGCAAAAGAAGAAGAAATCAACCATTTAGAGCAAAAAGGGCAGAGTCATTTCACAAGCGAACATTATCTGCAGTCATGCGAGCGTTAAGGAACAACCTTGTTTATGTATCGGAAATAAGGGTTGCCATTCTGGTGGCTTGTATTAATCTTCATGGTGTATATAACAATTCTGGTTCTTACCTAGCCCTAGGTTTCAGGGTTCTGAATCATTCTCTTCATTGAAAATGAATAGGCATACATATTTCGTAGCATTAAATCGAAGAAAAAACATAGACCATAATTAACATTATACTTAAATACTTAATCTAGTTTGAAATCCAAGAATGGTCCTCCAGAACTTGATGGTATTCTTAATACTTGATTTTATTTTACTTTTTGCGGTGGATAGCGTTATATCGCGCAAGAGCCGGAGTTTTCTGAAAAAACAAATGGATAACTTATCAATATACTTAATATTATCCAAATGGACAATGTGGGATGGCCTTCTTTAACGTTGCAAAATTCCTCTTTAAAATCTTCAAATTTTTGGAAGAGCTTCTCGAATCTTTTTTCTTAATGAGTTTGAATGATTTTCCGTTACGATTTCCGTCTAACGCCACAAAAAATATAAATATACGAGCTTCTCGAATCTTTTTCTTAATGAGTTTGAATGATCTTCCATTACGATTTCCGTCTAACGCCACAAAAACTATAAACATACAGTTTCAGAAAGAATCATAGGTTTGATCTAAGTTAATGTCTAAATCTTCGCCATGTTTTGTGATCGACACTTATGCTCGGACGATTGTAACATCTTCTTCGGTAGTGTAGCAAGTAGACATGTTTTGTTTTCTTATGGATGAGGAAGAAATGAGAAACAATTTAAAAATTGAAAATTATGGTTTGAGACAAATTATTTATTAAGAGAATGGTTTTTTTATACAACTTAAAGACCCAACGATCAAAAAAGAAAAGTTATTGAGAGGCCCACGTTTTGGTAAAAGTCAACATAAACAATAAATGCTAGTAGAGTTGTCCTGATCCTGATTGTGCAGGTCGACGACTCTAGTATATCAGAAGAAATATAAAATCTAAAGTCGTCATGATCTTACAGGATACCATGACAACTCTTTAAGAAAATTCTCCGACTGAAAAATTTGGACATGATTTGTATTTATCGACCTAGTAGAAAATAAGTGTTGAAGTCGTTATGGAATTTTTTATCGACCATGACGACTTCTATTAGGATGGTTTGAGTTTGGATCTGGAAATAATATTTCTTTGAAAAGGAAAAGGAGTAACATAGTTCATATCATTACATTGAATGAACAGACGTAACATAGATCATACTTATGTAGTTAATTTTGGTTGAAACCCGAGCAGTAGTTTTTCAAGACATGATATCATTCATCATAGTTAAATTCTTTGTCATGGAGAAGCTTATATCAATTGCAAGCAACTGTTGTCTGGAAAAAAGTAAAAAAAACGGTAAGTTAGTATTTTTTGATTAACAACTTATTGAAATTTTTTTTCTGATCGAAAATTTTATTGAGATATATACCCGTCGCCAAGACTTTTCTGTGACAAGGAGGTTTTGAAGAAAGAGGGGCATGTGTTGTTTTCCTTTCTTGATTATTTAAGCCTATATACAATAGAACATACGCAAAAATCAAAAACAACATTTACAGTTACAATGTAGGAGAGTCGTCATAGTTTAAATTGTCAACCATGATGATTTTCAGTTACAACATGACGACTTTGTATTAGACCATGAAAACTCTTAGAAAATTTGATACATAATGACTGTTTTTTTCTTTCTCTAGATTCGTCATGGTCTACTTAAGGGTCGTTAGGATACTATTCTAAGCCGTCATGGTTATTGATTTTACCATGATGACTCAAGCTGACTACGTATTTCATATTAATTGAGCCGTTATGATCTAGAATAATCGACCATCACGATTCATAATTTGGTTATCGTTTATCCTAAAAATAGGACAAGAGTCGTCATGGTCCCTAATGATAGACCATGTCGACTTTTCATACTATAAACATGTGTTAGAGCATATCTCGGTTGAAGTCACCAAGCATTGGTATGTCAAGTTTGGTTGTCATATTTTAGTGTGTCAAAACTCATCTAAAGTCACTTGATTATATACTAGAGTCAACTTCGTTTAGGTTAGACTAGAAAGTGTAGGAATGTTGAGACATACAAATATTACTCCAAAGACCCGAAGAATGTGAAGAAGAAGCGAACTAAAACGACAACATCATCCTTCCTCTTGAGGTTAGTAATATTGACTTGAACTGTTTCATTCCTAAACGTATCTTTCAAGTCTTGCTATATTGAAAACGTAACTGCGAAGTCGTATATACTGCACATATTGTATACTACTCTAGTGATATGACATGGTCATATTTGTATGATCATAGTATTAGGGAATTATACTACGAAGTATAACGCTTATCTTTTGAACTTCGTAGATATGAATTCAACATAATCTTGTATATACTGTTATGATTAGGTGAATGGACTATGGTGAAGATTACATCCTAGGAAATAATTTTTTACATCTGTTTAAAGGAAGTACATTGATGAACTGTTTTATGAATCGAAAGGGACATCGTTAGGCTTATTGTTATGAATATTCATTGTAAATCTTTGGATTACCAATATGTGTGAAATGGTAGAACCTATCATAACTTTATTAAGTATCTTGGTATAACTAATCATAATGCCTGACTTATGATTTGGTATGACTAGTTTTTATTAATTGGTGTAACCGATCCTAAGTAAGCACCATGAAATGGTATGATCGATATTTGTAATTGGTGTGACCAATCACAGAGTGTTGTGTAATCGATCCTTGTAATTGGTAACCGTTCCTGGTAATTGGTGTAACCGATCCTGGTAACTGGTGCAACCGATCAGAAGCAATACCATGAGAATATAGTAACCAGTTCTGGTAACTGATGTAGCCGATCCTGGTAACTGATGTAACCGGTCCTGGTAACTTGTGTGACCGATCACAAGTATTTCCATATTAAGGTATTACCGATCCTAGTGATTGGTAGAACCGATTGAACCTATGTATGTGATTTGGTATTTGATCAATTGATAGGTGTTATAAACACCTTAATTATTATCTATTATTTATGCTTTCTTTGCGAGTTATCTTGTGAATTATGTATCTTATGATTACTTTTGAGATTATCGGGTACTTTGGAGTCATTTGAGCAAAAGAAGGAGAAATTACTCATTTAGAGCGTAAAGGGCGAAAATATCAATTCACAGGCGAGTGATACTTGGAGCTGGCTAGGTTGTGCAAGAAAGTTAATGGGCAGTCAGTTCTCTAAAACTGACAGGCAAAATGATCACTGTGCCAGCCATTATCCGAGTTAATGGGTGCTGATATAAATTTCACTCATTACCTAGCCTTAAAATCAAGATATGTCTTTCTCTCTTTTGGTTACACTTCACCTGAAATCGAGAGAGAAAAGAAAGGCGTTGCTGGCTGCTTTCTTAGAGTTGGAGATATAGATTACAGAGAAATTGATGAAGAGATGATGAGAAAAGAAAGGAATAAGTGGAGCTGTTAATGGTAGATTGATTGTCTGCTTATGGATGAGATGTCATGAATTAATGGAGGTTTTGAAAGAGATCTGAAGAGTGAGAGATTTAGGAAGTAACTGAATCTGCTAATGTTGCTGTGAACCAGAAAGAAAGTAGATGGAGTTGAATCTAGTGAATGCAGCTTGAGAAGATACAAGTATTGCAAGTCTGAAGTGGCAGGACTGACGGATTGGTTTAGTGTGTTGCGATGGTGGTATGATAGCCAAGGATTTGGTGGTTTGCAGCTGCTACAGAAGTCAAAGAAAGAATTGAGTGAAATATTGCAGGAAAATGGAGCTGGAGGTGTTGTGTGTATGTTACAGGGAACAACCATCATGGCCGGATTGCACTGGTGAAGTGCAATCATTGTGAAACACAAGTCAGGTTGTGCAAAGGCCTTGGCCTAGAACCAAGTCAGATGATTTATCCCTGACTCAGACTTGACTCATCTGATTATACCTAACTGACTCACTCTACCTTGACTATTAATCTACCGTCAACAATGGTTGACCGTTACTTTGACTCCGATGAACAACGATCGGCGACACATTTTCCAGTCACCTGAAGACTATTCCCATCCAATTACCGGCCAACTTGTGGCACTTCAACAACATATTTTTGGGTGTAATTTCTACATGGGTTTTTCTCTTCTCACATATGGGCTTGGAGGACTTCTACCTATTGGACTTTTGAAGACTTGACCCAATGAGCATATAAAAAGAAGATTTCTTCAATTTTGGGAACAACGTATTCTACTTGGAGCTATTGGAGAGAGAGCCGGATATAATACTAGGGTGTGCTTTGTTTCATCTTCTTTATTCAATTATTATTTTTGTGATGAACTCCATAACTATGAGTAGTTATTATTGGTTAAGGATGTAGTCCGATATCGACAACTTGTGCTTGATTAATGCATTAGTTTTCTCTCTTTGTTTTATTTTATTGCTTTGGTATAAACAAAATCCCCCCTTGGTTACACTAAGAAACTGGAACTATATAACAACATAAGCCTCCCGTGAAACGAACTCTTTCTTATCACATACTATATTCATTTATTTAGTTGAGTGGGAAAGTGAATTATTTTTGACGCATACGACAGAGATCAATTATTGGCGCTGCTGCCAGGGAGGCAATGGTTGTTATTTTGTTTTGGGTTCTTATTTTTATTTTGTTTTTAATTTCCTATTGAGAATTGTGTTTCAGGTACCTTATGGAAATACAAACCGAAAGAAGCAATGGGTGATACAAATCGTACACTCAAGGAGCTAGCTTCTCAGAAGTTGGACCAACAACAATGGTGTATTGAAGCAACTTCTACGTTTGATATTAAGCCGGGGTTGATCTGTCAGATACCAAAGTTCCATGGATTTGCATGGGAAGACCCGAACAAGCATCTTATGGAATTTCAATGGTTGATGAGAAACATGATACCTAATGGGGCTAATCCAGATGAAGGAATGTTACGTGCTTTTCCTTTCTCTTTACTCAATGCAGCTAAAGATTGGTTATATTATTTACCACCTGGTAGAATCACAACATGGAATGGATTGAAGAAACTCTTGCTAGAGAGATATTTTTCTGCGTCAAAGGCTACTCAAATTCACAAGGAGATTTGTGGGATGAAACAAAGTATCGGGGAACAGTTGTATGAATGTTGGGAACAATACAAGAGATTGGTAGCAAGCTTCCCTCATCACCAATTTAGTGACGCAATGATTATCCAATACTTCTATGAAGGTCTCCAAGCAAGTGATATGAATCTTATTGACGCCGCAAGTGGTGGTGCACTTATGAACAAGACGGTGACATAAGCTAGAGAGTTGATTGAGAGTATGGCAACAAATTCTCAACAATTTTCAAGTCGTGGATCAGAACCACCTATCAAGGGAGTTAATCAAGTTGATGAGATTGTTGAATTACGTCAACAAATGAGCAATATGATGGCCATGATGCAACAAATTGCAGCAGTGGTTGTAAAACCATCACGCCCGGCTTATGAGAACGTAGAGCATGTCAATGCTATTTTCTCAAATCAGCGGTTTGATACTTACTCCAACTCTTACGATCAAGGATGGAGAGACAACCTCAACTTTGGTTATGGTAAAGAGCAAATTGCAAGTGCAAGTTCTGTTTACAATCATCCGAGTGAGTTCCAACAACAAGTGCAACAACCACAACAAGGGCATAATCCAGAATTTGAAAAGATGGCTACTTTGATGGAGTCTTTAATTTCTGTGATACAATAAAATCAACAACGAGCAGAATTACATCAGCTGAAAACTGATAACGCAATTAAGGAGTTTCAAATGCATGTTGGTCAACCGCAACAACAACAACTACCTCTCAGGGGTCCAATATGGAAGAGTTGTTGAAATCCTTTATGCAAAGTGCGGATAGTGCGATTAAGGAATTACAAACACAAGTTGGATTTTTGGCTAGCGAGCTGAGTCAGTTCAAGGCACAAGATGGTGGGAAGCTCTATTCTCAACCTCTTACAAGAGAGGATGTTAATGCTATTACGTAGAAAAGTGGTACACATTGTGCAACCTGAAATTACCTATACGGGCAACAAGGAGATGCAAAAAGAACCGGTTTTAGATGAAAAGAATATTGATTTTCTCCAAACTCCCCAGGTAACTAAATCTAAGCCTAAACCTTTTGCTTCTACTTATGTTCCCCCTCTACCTTTTCCTGGCAGGTTCGCTGAAGCTAATAAGAAGGTGGAACAAGATAGGGATATTTGAGATGTTTTTAAGAAGGTCCAAGTGAATATTCCACTCATTGAAGTAATTAAGAAAACTTCTCTCTATGCAAAATTTGTAAAGGAATTGTGCACTAACAAGCACAAGCTAACCAGTAATGAGGTAATGAGTGTGGGGGAGAACGCTTCGGCATATATTTGAAAGAAACTCCCACCTAAATTGAAGGATCCCGGTAGTTTTACTATTCCATGAACAATTGGTAAAACAAGGTTTACGAAAGCTATGCTAGATTTAGGAGATTCTATTAATGTTATGCCTACTTCAATTTATGATGCTGTAAACCTTGGTCCTCTTAAGGAAACCGGCATAGTTATTCGACTTGCCGATAGATCTAATATTTACCCGAAAGGGATTTTCTGAGGATGTTTTGGTGCAGGTAAAAGGACTAATATTTCTAGTGGATTTCTATGTTCTGGACATGAGTGATGCAAATGCATCCTTGTCTACACCTTTACTGTTGGGTAGACCATTTGTGGGTACCGCTAGAAGGAATATTGATGTCCACAATGGTACCTTGACTATGGAGTTCGATGAAGAGGTTGTTCACTTAAACATCTTTGAGACAATTAGACACCCAAGTAACATTCAATCATATTTCCATAATGTGTTGGAAGCCGGGTAAGACGTAGAAAGCAAGGAGATAGTCGGGACGACGACTTTAAACCAAGCGTTACATGGGAGGCAACCCATGGGATGAGTATTTCTTGTTTTATTTCTTCTATATTTGTTCTTGTCTTGTTTTTAGCCTTTTCTTGTCTTGTTTTTAGTTTTTTTCTTGTCTTGTATTTACTTTTTCTGATTTCTTGTCACATTTCATATAGGATTTCCCACCTTGACTCCACTTGCATGACTCAATTTATATTGAAGACAATGTAAAGTTTAAGTGTGGGGGAGTGGTTAAGCTTGCATTGTAAATTTTTCAACTTTTCTGTAAATTAGTGCATGAAAAACTCCAACTTGTAGTTAGTTTAGAGTCACATAGTATACATGTCGCTAAGATTACATCAAAATTCTCACAACAGTGACTGAACTTAGAGATGCCAGAGAACTTGATAGGGTTTCTTGCTTGTATGAGAGTTAAAGTTGGATTTAACCATGCCAGTGGCAAATGAGGTGCAGACAGAATTCAGTATTAGAGTTGTGATCCCCTATAGTGGATACTACCCATGTTACATCATGAGAGGCACCGACCTTCACTTTTTTGTACGTGTCTAAATATGTGCTTTTAGAGTGTGTGTCACTGTACGTTAATTCCGGGTAGAATGGTGAGCTACCCAACCTCCTACCAATAGAAGCACTACTTTGATATCTTGAGTGCTATTTTATCAATCATGATGGTGACATCGAATTGCTAACTTATATACCACTTGTAATCTTGTTTGCAGTTAGCACCATCCACTTCATCTCTCTCCACACCAACATATCCATAGAAACACCATCATCATCAGCAAGAGGAGCATCACAATTTCGAAGTAAAGTTGAAGATGTTCAAGGTTTGCAAGCAATGATACATAAATGAGCATATTTCAGATTCAAGTAAAGCAACAAGACAAGCAGCATAATTTTTATAAGTTGAAGACTAATATACAAGAGCAAGAGCGAAGATTATCAAGATGAGGGTTCAAAAAGTTTATGATATCGAGACAATACAAGTTATGAAGAATCAAGCGGTAAAGTACTTACACCATGGCCTCAATATTTCATTTTTATTCATTAGTTTGTATTTTATTTTCTCTTGTCTAAAAAAAAAGACAAGAGAAAATTTGTTAGGTTCATTACTAGTTTTATTATTTTGTGTTGTTTTCATTTTGTATTTGTTTTATTTTTCTTGTTTTATAGGTTAGGTATTACTATTCAAAAAGGTGTGGGAGCACAACTTGTTGCTAGACTCCCAACCAAAACTGTGTAATATTTTCTTTTCATTAATAAAAGCCTTTAGTAGCCTCTTTTCATATAATAAAAAAAAAAGAGACAAGAAAAATTCATCGTATCATATTTTGGTTTGTTTAGTTCGTTTTTAGTTTTGTATTCTTTCAACAAAGCCAATGGAAGAAGGAACATCCATAATGAAGTTTCAAGCAACAAGGAATTAGAAGAAAAGTATCACATTGTCAAGATTCTACGAATTTCAAGAGTTATCATCAACAGTTGAAGACCGAAGACGAAGATGTAGACAATGATTGAAGACCGAAGACATTTCTATGGATGATGTGAGAGTGGTGCTAACTGCACGTCAAACAGATAACGAGGTAAGTAAGCATATTCTCACCTTCGTTAAATGGTTGATTTCCTTTCTTAGAGATCGTCAGAAAAAAAAAGGTTTTCAAAGTTAATAAAAGATGTGGGTTTTCAAAACAATTCAGAGGGTTTTGCGTTCCTACTATTCAATGTTTCGCAGGACTCTCTCTTCATTCCTACCTGGATACATGTGTGACCCATAAAAAAAATTTATTATTGAGAGCAACTTCATAAAACCCTTTCTTATGAGGCAGAGTCGAGACTTTCGATCACTCTCGAACCTAAATTTATTTCGATAAGGGATAGTTATTTCTCTCTCAACTTTTAAGGATGAGATCGTGTTCATATATATGTCTAACTTCTTATGACTAGTGTGCAGTATATTTATGTCTTCTTAACGCGTTGGATGTTATCATTTCGGATAACTTGTAAGTTGGAAAGTATGTTTTGTGGGTATATCTCTAGTAAACCCTCACGATACTATAACTCGTCCACTAGGGACACCTAGGGGTTCAAAAGCTTGTTAGACATGCTAAGTGTAATCGTAACCTCAACGAAAAGGAGTTGTATATATTAGAATTAGTTTTGTTTGATTTGCTCGAGGACTAGCAAAGTTTAAGTGTGGGGGAATTTGATAGGTGTTGTAAACACCTTAATTATTATCTATTGTTTATGCTTTCTTGCGAGTTATCTTGTGAATTATGTATCTTATGATTACTTTTGAGCTTATCAGGTACTTTGGAGTCATTTGGAGCAAAAGAAGGAGAAATTACTCATTTAGAGAGAAAAGGGAAAAAAGAACAATTCACAGGCGATTAATAGTTGGAGCCGGCTAGGTTGTGCAAGAAAGTTAATGGGCAGTCGGTTTTCTGAAAATGATAGGCAAAATGATCACTGTGCCAGTCTTTATCCGAGTTAATGGGTGCTGATATAAATTTCACTCATTACCTAGCCTTAAAATCAAGATATGTCTTTCTCTCTTTTCATTACACTCACCTGAACTCGAGAGAGAAAATAAAGGCGTTACTGGCTGCTGTCTTAGAGTTGGAGATAGAGATTACAGAGAAATCGATGAAGAGATGATGAGAAAAGAAAGAAAGAAGTAGAGCTGTTAATGGTAGATTGATTGTCTGATGATGGATGATATGCCGTGAAGTAATGGAGGTTTTGAAAGAGATCTGAATATTGAGAGATTGGGGAAGTAACTGAATCTGCTAATGTTGTTGTGAACCAGAAAGAAAGAAGATGGAGTTCAATCTAGTGAATGCAGCTTGAGAAGATACAAGTATTGCAAGTCTGAAGTGGCAGGACTGACGGATTGGTTTGGTGTGTTGCGATGGTGGTGTTATATCCAAGGAATTGGTGGTTTGCAGCTGCTACAGAAGTTAAAGAAAGAGTGAAGTGCGATATTGCAGGAAACTGGAGCTGGTGGTGCTGTGTGTAGGTTACAGGGAACAACCATCATGGCCGGATTTCACTGGTGAAGCGCAATCATTGCGCAATAGAAGTCAGGATGTGCAAAGGCCTTGGCCTAGAACCAAGTCAGATGAGTTAGCTCCGACTTAGACTTGGCTCATATGATTAGACCTAACTGACTCACTCCACCTTGACCGTTAATCTACCGTCAATAACGGTTGACCGTTACTTTGACTCCGATGAACAGTGATCGACGACACATTTTCCAGTCACCTGAAGACTATTCCCGACGACTTCTCCGGGCAATTACCAGCCAACTTGTGGGACTTCAGCAATATATTTTTGGTGTAATTTCTACATGGGTTCTTCTCTTCTCACATATGGGCTTGGAGGACTTCTATCTATTGGACTTTTGAAGACTTGACCCAAGGAGCATATAAAAAGAAGATTTCTACAACTTTGGGAATCACGTATTCTACCTGAAGATATTAGAGAGAGAGCCAAATATAATACTAGGGTTTGCTTTTTTTCATCTTCTTTATTCAATTAATATTTTTGTGATGAACTCCATAGCTATAAGTAGCTAAATCTTATATTACTGGTTAAGGATGTAGTCCGATATCGACAACTTGTGCTTGATTGATGCATTAGTTTTCTCTCTTTGTTTTCACATAGTAATCTTGGAATACAGGTGAAACAATTCTAAACTTTTTTGGAAGTGTGGTATAACCGATTCCAAGAATGTAAATCCATGTAAATATGAAAAAAGTTTTACAGTGAAAAGATGTCAACATACTTTGAACACGTACAATAACTCTTATCAAATATATTCCTTAGTACTCAAAGATATTCCTTAGTACTCAAGGAGATCCTGTGCCGAAATAAATTGAGAATCTTTTAGTTAAGGTTTTTGGTCTTATATGCTTTAATTACTAGCAATTAAATGCATATCTCTAGAAAATAAAAATTAGTAATGTGCATTTACTAATTGGAGATCTTTTATTGAGAGATTTCAGAAATTTTGGACAAGCATTTATTGGAATTAGGAAAACCGAATTTTGCTATTCATTGCATATATTGAGAATATTTTCGGTTTTGGAAATTCCTTGGTGTCCAAACATCCTTGGTCTATAAATACCTAAGTTTGCATTTCTAGCAAACTATCCTAAGAGCCATGCAAACTTCATTCTTGTTGTTTCTGGTGGAGCCGTATATTCGAAGAGGAAAGTATCCTAATGAGGTGAAATCTCTTACGACCGCTCGTTTAAAGACTTATGTGGGATCAAGAAGCTCTACGAGTACCGTTGGTGGGAAACTAGATAATTGCAGTGTTATTAGTTTTTGATTGATTTGATTGACTAATGGTTATTGAAACTTTGATTGCACCCAGTCTGTTATTCTTGAGAATCTTCTCTTTTGATATAAGATTCACTCAAACTAGATCGAAGTATCAACGAGATCTTTAGAACTGTTTGTAGATCTAAAGATATCTTGTGATAATCCACTGTTAACAGACTCTGTTCTGTGTGTGATTGATCACAAGATATTCAAGTGATGTTGTGCAGATTTTTATTGAAGATTAAAGAAGATTTGAAGACGAAGAAGATTTCTTATTTAGTTCTCATATCTTTGTGTGCACAAACCTTGATCGGCTGGGATCCAACTAAAAACGGATTTATTCGATTGATTAGTTGCGTGAGATCGACATTCTCAATATATCTCTTTGAGATTTATTTTGATTGAGTGTGAATATAAACTTGACTACTTTGGTAGTTATTGGATAGATTGATTTAACCAGGCAAAGGAGTTTATTAGATTAAACAGAAGAGTCTTTGTGTATGACTTGAGATATCTTTATCTTGAAAGAATCGAAAGAGTTGTTACCAAACAAATTTTTTGTTCCTTTACTGTTTGGAATACGATCCAAAGGAATTGTTCCAGTGCATGCATTCATTGAAGTTGGAAGTGCATGGATACTGAGGAAACTAAGTGAACTAGGGGTAGTTGCTTGATCTGAACTGTACGAAGTTGGTGTAAATTTTGTATAACGGCTTAATTCCGAGAGTATTCAACTCTGGACTAGGTCCCGGGGTTTTTCTGCATGTGCAGTTTTCCTCGTTAACAAAATCTTGTTGTGTGGTTTACTTTTGTTTTCCGCAATTATATTTGTTTATTTAATTTGAAGTAAATTACACAAACGTTAACTCCACATATACTTGATAGTGATCCTATAGAGTTTGGTTAAGTCCGAACCTATTATAAAGTATCATACTTCGTTCTTGTATTGTCTCGATCATGTATCCATAGTCAATCACACAAGTTATCTTGTTGCCGTATTGTCTCGATCTGGTATCCATAGACGATTATACGAAGTGTGAACCGATTTGTTGTATTGTCTCGACTTAGTCTATAGACAGTCACTTTCAGTAGAGGACTTATAAGTGGATAAATAAAAGATTGTGGTGTATTTGGATACCCTCATCTTTTCAACATGCATATGAAAAGTCATCATGGTCTATGATTTTGGACTATGACGATTCTTTTCCTATTACTGCAATTTTTTTCGGTTTTTGACCTACATTAACAATCAAACAATCAAAACATTGAAAGCAAGTAGAGTAATGGGTTTTTAGACTACTTAATTACTTTCTAATCTGGGTCATTTCTACTTTTCGTTCTTCCGATTCTTCACCAATTGTTTTTTTTCTTCCTTCTCGAATACGATTTTCTTTGAGCTTATCTGTGATTCAAGATATTTGTGGAATAAAAAAAATCTAGTTTGAATAACATGGATATTAGTGATTTTATACAAGTCCCTATTGAATACCTAGGTGGTTTTAGCACATTCCTAATAAAGTGTGTATCAATTTGCTTGTGAGGATATTGGAAATTGCTTTATCTTCTATGAAATTTGGCATCCTCTCCCGTACAACAGTCATGTTTTTAGCTCGCTTAACTACCCATATAAATCCCAACTCAATATACCCTGTTAAATTTTAAGGATTTTCTTAAATATAGCCCACGCTTTTATTAACCATAGCCCATATTAATGATAGCCCATGAGAAAAATTCAATTTATTAAATATAGCCCAAATCATAACCCATAATGCCAATGAGTTTATAATTAGTGAGGTGAGTCGACTCAAAATAGAATCATTCAATCTCACAAGAAAACTGTCTCCTTTCCCTAACGATAGGGATGGCAATTTGCCCCACCCAAACCCATCCCCGTGGGGATCCGCCCCTATGGGTTAGGGTTTTACCCGTATAAACGGGAAACGGGACGGGGTACGGGGAATCCCCGAAGTACTGATGCGGGGATGGGGTGGGGATGGGATTCAAGGTCCCCACCCCATACCCGCCCCGTACACCTATTATATATATATATCTGTTATCTAGGGTTTAATAAAAATATATAAATATCGTTTTTGTTTATTATTTCGCTGTTCATGCTTATTAGGGTTAAAGGCGCTCGTAAGGTATAAGTTATAACTCATAACTCCCTAATCTATACAATTTATATTTTTGATGATTGATCATGGAATGTTAATTAAATCATGTTGTAATCCATTTCCATACCGAAGCTTCGACGTTTTCTCATTCGAATCTATATGTTCAAATAAGACCACATGTTTCATTGAATTCATTGACATTTGTAAAAAACAAGTGATACTTTTTTGTAATTTCTTTCTTACTGTATAAGAACATAAATGATTTTTGATTTAATAGTTGGCTGTTTCGTCTTCTTATTAACTCCACAGTTCATAATGGGTATATGGTCATGATGTGAATCTTTAGAGATGGATACATAAAATGTCTTTTTCTGATTATGAATCTTTTACTATTTATTTTATCTTAATTCTTTATGTGTATACAGTTACAGTGATTCCAAAGTCGTAACAAGATGATCATTACACCGATCCTAGACGAAACTGAAGAATATCAATATGAAGACCATGTACGGACAACTCCAACTTCGCCTCCACCAGTTAATGACGTCCAACTTCAATCTAATGATACTGCGCAACCAAATGCAGCTGATGGTGACGATGCCGAGGATGAAGCTACCAAAACAAGAACAGGGAGGAAGAGGTCCATAGTCTGGGGTCACTTTAAAAAAAAAGAAAATAAGAGGGGAAGACAAAGAGGTTTGCGATCATTGCAACAAGATACTAGGAGGAAAAAGCAACCATGGGACAAAGAATCTACATGATCATATGAAAAGATGTCCTCGACTTAAACAGACAGACATAAGACAAGCGGTACTTACTCCGAGTAGAAAAAAAGATGTGCGAAACCAGCTTACAACATATAATTTTGATCAATCTGTCGCCAGGAAGGAGCTCGCTTACATGATAATTCTACATGAATACCCGCTTTCCATCGTCGAGCATGAAGGATTCAGAAGATATTCAAATGCACTCCAACCACTGTTTAAGGTGGTATCCCGAAACACCATTAAAAATGACATTTTCAAAATATACGATGAAGAAAAAGTTAAAATAATGCAGCTTTTAGAGAAACATCAAGGAAAAATTGCATTAACCACTGATATGTGGACCAGTAAACAAAAGAAAGGATACATGGTCATTACATCTCATTTTATCGATGATTCATGGATCCTACAAAGCCAAATTATCAGGTATGAATACATATACCTATATATTTTATGTAGATGTTTTTTCTATTGTTAATACATGTGTTATCTGTACTAGGTTTATGTATGTTCCATGTCCACATACAGCTGAGGTCCTCTCGGAAGCATTGATGGAATGTCTGTTGGATTGGAATATTGATGGTAAGATATCTACTATTACTGTTGATAATTGCACCACTAATGATCTTATGATCAAAAATACCTTGGAAAAATTGTCAAGTAACTCATTACTATTGGGTGGAGATTTGTTTCATATGCGTTGTTGTGCGGACATACTAGCTCTCATAGTCAAGCAAGGATTATGAGGGATTTAAGGGGCAATCGAGTTGATTCGTAATAGTGTTTCTTACTGGAAAGCAACACCAAAACGAGTTGAAAAATTCGAAAAGGCTGCCCGTCAGTTAAATATTGCATGTACAAATAAGCTAGTCCTTGATTGTGAGACTAGATGGAACTCTACATATATGATGCTTAATATTGCTATTAAGTATCAAAGGGTCTTCACTCGCCTAAAGCAACGAGAGCCACAATATAAGTATTTGCCCGGTGAAGAAGATTGGTCGTTGGCAAGGGAGATGTGTGATAAATTGAAGATATTTTATAACTTCACGGAGAAGTTTTCTGGAGTAAAATATCCTACAACCAATCTTTTTTTTCCAAGTATTTGTGAGATTAGATTGTCATTAAACGAGTGGAGTAAATCTAAATTTGATGTGATAAGAGAAATGGCATCATGTATGATAGAAAAGTTTCAAGAGTATTGGATGGTGATCAATGGGATAATGGCAGTAGAAATTATGTTGGATCCAAGGTTTAAGATGAAATTGATTCAGTTTTACTTCCCGCAAATTTATGGTCCATTTTTTGCAAACTTCGAAATGACTCGAGTAAGCAATTTATGTTTTGATTTGGCTAAAGAGTATGAACTGAAAGTATTTGCTGATAAATCTATTGGCCAAATTGATTTTTCATCCACTTCTCGATCAGAGATGTATGGTTTAGATGATGACGTAGATCCTTTGGATAAATTTGATATGTTTGTCTCTAATAGCACTCAGACTAGTACTGTTAAGTCAGAGTTAACATGTTATTTGGAGGAAAGTCTTTTACCTAGGGCGAATGATTTTGACATACTAGCATGGTGGAAGACAAATGGAATCAAATATCCGGTCTTGCAGTGTATGGCTAGAGACATCTTAGCGATTCCAGTGTCTACAGTTGCTTCAGAATCTGCTTTTAGCACTGGAGGTAGATTTGTGAGTATCCAACGTAATCGACTTCATCCAAAAACATTGGAAGCTCTGATGTGCACTCAAGATTGGCTGTGGGATAAGATGGAAGGTAAAAGAATATTTGTTATTAAAGCAATTTTTACATTTAAATACTTATTTACGGTTATATATGATACATTTTATTTATATTTCAATAGGTGAATTAAAATCAGAACGGGGAACTTTTTGGGAAGATAATGAAGAAGACCATGATGAGATTATTAACATGGAGGAAGATGGTTAATGACCGTTAGTGTTAACAAAGTATCTAGTCGGTGAAATTGATCCGTACATAAGACGGTAAATAATTCGAGGATTTCACGGCTAAAATTTGGGGGAGACATTTACAACAATAAATTAGAAACCTCGGTACTCGTATGAAAGCATATACGTACGTGCATCGTGTCTATGCTGTAGATTTATGTAGTGATTGTTGGGGTATATATTTAAAAACATAGTTTTGTAATAATATGCCAAAGTTAGAGAGATAGTATGGTGGCATTGTTTTGAGCTCCCACACTATAGGCATGGGTTCAATTCCCACCCCACACAATTTCACTAGGGTATATACTATTTATACTATATATTATATTACATTAGTCCGGGAGCGGGGCCTTGGGGGTC
Source organism: Papaver somniferum (assembly GCF_003573695.1). Taxonomy (NCBI): domain Eukaryota; kingdom Viridiplantae; phylum Streptophyta; class Magnoliopsida; order Ranunculales; family Papaveraceae; genus Papaver; species Papaver somniferum. The sequence continues at coordinate 162,528,871 of NC_039366.1, read as the reverse complement.
TTGGGAGGTCTGCTGATCCAGAAACAATTTTTTTGCTGTTTTTAACTTAAATTTTCAAAACGTATTAAGATAATTATATCATGATTAATTACAGTTAATGTTGAAATTTTAATACGGCCGTTTTTTTGCTGTTACAAAGAAATTTAATTGGCATTTAATCGAAAATTAATTTTCCATTAATTCCATTGATTCTTTTTGATTATAAAAAAAAAAAAAAAAAACTGGTTTCTGGAAGAAAAGATATAGAACGTTATTTTTATTTCGTCAAGTTTTTCTGAGCAAGTGTTGTTGAAAGAGTTATTATTGATTCGATTTCTCAGTGCAGAGAAATCGAAAGAGATAAGCTGTTTTATCCCATAGGGTTTCGACAAAAAACTGACTGCTAGCACAATCAAGAGGCAGAGTCGCGAAACACCTTAAAGATAGCGACCTAGTACGCGACTCAGCGGTTTCTTTGTGTAATTTGATTATAGTGCTTTGTTTCCAACAATTTTAAGGTGTACGTTTCTGCTATGGAGAATGAAAAGAAGCGCGTTGATGATACCAACAAGCCTTTCAAATTTGAAGGGTTGCATTTCAGAAGATGGAAGCTGAAGATGTTCTTTTATCTCAAACTGATGAAGCTGCATATGATTGTGTCGAGTGTTCATCCTGGAACCCTGGAACCTGCTGCTGATAAGACTGCTGTTGTTGCTGCTGTTGCTGGCGGTGGTGCTGCTACAGATCCACCTCCTACCGGTGGTGTTGAAGAAGTTGTTTCTCAAACTCCCGAGGAAAAACAAAAGGCCATCGACAAATGGATCGATAATGACTTTGATTGCAAAAACTACATTCTTAATGCATTATCTGACGATTTATATGAGTATTATTCAACTTTTGAAACTGCTAAAGATGTATGGGATGCATTACAGAAAAAATATGACACCGAGGAAGCGGGTTCAAAGAAATATGCTGTGAGCCGGTATGTGAGATACCAAATGGTGGATGATAGATCAGTTGTTGCACAGGCTCATGAACTTCAAAAAATTTACCACGAAATTGTGGCCGAAGGTATGAAAACTGATGAACAATTTCAAGTTTCTGTAATGATTGACAAGTTACCACCTAGCTGGAAAGATTTTCGTAATACTTTGCGTCACAAGACTAAAGAATTTTCTCTTGAAAGTTTGATTGTTAAGCTCAGGGTTGAGGAAGAAGCTCGGAAACAAGATAAGAAGGAAGAGATTCTCATTGTTTCTAACAATAAGACTCATCCGAATTTAAAACCTAAGAAAAGGGATATGAAACCTAACCCGAACCAGAAGAAAGGAGGAAGGCCTAATCAAAACAAGAACCAACACCCATCGAAAAATGGACAGAATTCCAATTCTGAATTTCTTTGTTATATCTGTAATAAACCAAACCACATGGCTAGGAATTGCAGATTTAACAAGGAAAAGAATAACGCACAAGCTAATGCTGTGGGTGACGTTATAATTGCCATGGTCTCTGATCCAGAGTTCTACATGGTTGGTGGATCTGATGGGTGGTGGATAGACAGTGGTGCTTCGCGTCATTGTTGTTTTGATAGGTCCATGTTTAAGACTTATGCTGAAACCAAGGACAAGAAAGTGTTATTGGGAGACTCCCACAGCACTATGGTGAAAGGTTCTGGTACGGTAGAGTTGAAGTTTACTTCTGGGAAGACACTCATGCTGAAAGATGTCCTTCACACTCCAGAAATGAGAAAGAACCTTGTTTCCGGCTATCTTCTCAACAAGGCTGGGTTGTATCAAACTATTGGGTCTGATATTTACACTATAACTAAGAATAAGAATTTTGTAGGAAAGGGTTATGCTACTGATGGAATGTTTAAGCTTAATGTTGATGCTATGAATAAAATTGATTCTTCTGCTTATATGGTTTGCAATTTTAATGTTTGGCATGGAAGGCTTTGTCATGTGGGTAAAAAGTTAGTAAATAACATGAGTAAGTTAGGTGTCCTCCCTGAATTTTCTGAAAATGATTTTGAAAAATGTGAATACTGTAGTCAAGCAAAAATAACCAAGACTTCACATAAATCTGTTGTAAGAGAATCGAAACCACTAGACTTAATACATTCTGATTTGTGTGAATATGAAGGTATCCTAACTAGAAATGGCAAGAGGTATATCATGACGTTCATTGATGATTGTTCTAATTATACTTATGTTTATTTGTTGAGCCATAAGAACGAAGCTATTGAAAAGTTTAAGATTTTTATTGCTGAAATTGAAAATCAATTTGGTAGGAAAATTAAGAGATTTCGTAGTGATAGAGGCACTGAATATGATTCTTCTCCTTTTACTGAAATTTATCAAACTAATGGCATTATACATGAAAGAACTGCACCATATAATCCTCAAATGAATGGGAAAGCTGAAAGAAAGAATCGTACTCTTACTGAATTGACTGTTGCTTGTTTGCTTAGCTCTGGTGCTGCTTCTCATTGGTGGGGTGAATGTTTGCTGACTGTTTGCCATGTTTTGAACCGCATTCCTAATAATAAAACCATGATATCTCCTTATGAACTTTGGAGAAATAGAAAACCTAATGTCTCTTATTTTAGAGTTTGGGGTTGCTTAGCTTTTGTTAGAAAACCTGATCCTAAAAGACATAAGTTAGAAAGTAGAGCTTATGAATGTGTTTTTATTGGTTATGCTCAAAACAGTAAAGCTTATAGGTTCTTTGATATTAATAATAAGGTTATTATTGAATCTATTGATGTTGATTTCTTTGAAGAGAGATTTCCTTTTAAATCTAGAAATAGTGGGGGTAATAGTGGGGGTTCTTTATCTAGTGTTTTACCTAGTGATTCTGAACATAGATTAGAAGAACCTAGAAGTGCAGAAACTAGGATCACTGAAGTTGAACCTAGAAGAAGTAAAAGAGCTAGGACTGACACAAGAGATCCTGATTTTGAATTTTATGCCGTAGAGGAAGAACCTTCTAATTTACAAGAGGCGTTCAGTTCTGCAGAGTCTAGTTTCTGGCAAGAAGCTGTAGATAATGAATGGGATTCTCATATGTCTAATGGAACTTGGCGTATAGTAGATTTACCTCCTGGTTGTAAGCCTATAGGTTGTAAATGGGTTTTGAAAAGGAAACTAAAACCTGATGGAACAATAGAGAAGCACAAAGCTAGACTGGTTGCTAAAGGATTTAGGCAACGAGAGAACGTAGACTTCTTTGATACTTATTCTCCTGTTACTAGATTAACATCTATACGTGTTTTGATTGCTGTTGCCGCTGCTCATAATCTTGTTATTCACCAAATGGATGTTAAAACTGCCTTTTTGAATGGTGAACTAGAAGAGGAAATTTATATGGAACAACCTGAAGGTTTTGTAATTCCTGGACAAGAACAGAAAGTATGTAAGCTAGAAAAATCCCTTTATGGTTTAAAACAAGCTCCTAAACAGTGGCATGAGAAATTTGATAATTTAATGATTTCACATAACTTCAGAATAAACGAGGGTGACAAATGCATCTATTATAAATTTGAGAATGATGTGTGTGATTGTTTGCTTGTATGTGGATGATTTGCTGATATTTGGTTCCAATTTATCTGTTGTCAATGAAACTAAAGGTATGCTTAGTTCGAATTTTGACATGAAAGATTTGGGTGAAGCTAGTGTAATCTTGGGAATCAAAATAACTAGAACTAGTAGTGGTATTTGTTTGGATCAATCTCACTACATTGAAAAAATTCTGAGAAAGTATGAATATTTTGATTGTAAGCCTGCTTGTACTCCGTTTGATCCTAATGTAAATTGTTTAACAACACTGGAGAAAGTGTTAGACAATCTGAATATGCTAGTATAATTGGAAGTCTGCGTTATGCAACTGATTGTACAAGACCAGACATTGCATATGCAGTGGGAGTTCTGTGCAGGTTTACCAGTAATCCTAGTTTGGAACACTGGGATGCTATTGAGAGGGTTATGCGGTATCTGAAAAGAACCACAAACCTAGGATTACACTATAAGAGGCATCCCGCAGTCCTTGAAGGATTTAGCGATGCTAATTGGAATACTCTTTCAGATGATTCCAAGGCCACCAGTGGATATGTTTTTACTATTGCTGGGGGCGCTGTATCTTGGAGATCAAAGAAACAGACAATTATAGCCCAATCTACGATGGAGGCTGAATTGATGGCACTAGCAGCAGCTAGTGAAGAAGCAGGATGGCTGAAGAGTCTGTTATCAGACATTCCAGTATGGGAAAAACCGATACCAGCCACTTTGATCCACTGCGATAGTACCGCGGCTATCGGAGTAGTAGAGAACTGTTATAATAACAGTAAGAATCGACAGATACGTCGAAAGCACGACACAGTTAGAGAATTTCTCACAACTGGTGTTGTTAGAGTAGATCATGTAAGGTCTGAAGGAATATAGCTGATACTTTGACGAAAGGATTAGCAAGAGAAAAGGTATGGAATATCTCTAAAAGTATGGGACTTTTGCCCGTGAGAAGTTGAGTCATTTGTAATGGATACCCAACCTAGAAATAGGTTCAAAGGGACTAGACGAAGTTACAAATAATATGATAGAGTCATGCATTCCCATAGCATGATATCCTGAAGTGGGAAACAGGTTGAGTGTTTAAACTCTTAATGATGTCTATAGCTCTTAAGTTAAGAGTGGGATATACAGGAGTATCCTTGATAGACTCACCTATACGAATGTGAAGGTGTGGCCGCCTTCTATGAGAACTTGGGCATTTCTCTAGATCGTTCGTTAAGAAAGGGATAAGCACATGGCCCTAATGTGCAAAATTAAGAACTTTACTCTAAGATATAGTTGTGTGTGTTGTATAATCTATTATTAGTTAGAGTTCAAGACGAGAGTCACTCTACTTACCTGATACTTAGAAAGTTCAACACTATGTAGAGGTTCAAGTCGAAAGGCACCTTTGCTTATGCACAACTGTATAGCACTTGCTCAATGTTTTAAAATATAAGTGGGGGATTGTTGGGGTATATATTTAAAAACATAGTTTTGTAATAATATGCCAAAGTTAGAGAGATAGTATGGTGGCATTGTTTTGAGCTCCCACACTATAGGCATGGGTTCAATTCCCACCCCACACAATTTCACTAGGGTATATACTATTTATACTATATATTATATTACATTAGTCCGGGAGCGGGGCCTTGGGGCCTTGGAATCTTGGGAGGTCTGCTGATCCAGAAACAATTTTTTTGCTGTTTTTAACTTAAATTTTCAAAACGTATTAAGATAATTATATCATGATTAATTACAGTTAATGTTGAAATTTTAATACGGCCGTTTTTTTTGCTGTTACAAAGAAATTTAATTGGCATTTAATCGAAAATTAATTTTCCATTAATTCCATTGATTCTTTTTGATTATAAAAAAAAAAAAAAAAACTGGTTTCTGGAAGAAAAGATATAGAACGTTATTTTTATTTCGTCAAGTTTTTCTGAGCAAGTGTTGTTGAAAGAGTTATTATTGATTCGATTTCTCAGTGCAGAGAAATCGAAAGAGATAAGCTGTTTTATCCCATAGGGTTTCGACAAAAAACTGACTGCTAGCACAATCAAGAGACAGAGTCGCGAAACACCTTAAAGATAGCGACCTAGTACGCGACTCAGCGGTTTCTTTGTGTAATTTGATTATAGTGCTTTGTTTCCAACAGTGATTCTCTGATATCTCAATTTCTGTAGTTTTAGAAAGCCAAAGTTAAAGAATTTCTTTTAATTCCATCCCTATATCTTGTTTAGGGGAGGATTCATGAGTCATCATAGTCATTGTCTGCGGATGCATGTAGCTCGGCAAAATGTATGGTACCGCATCCGCCAGATGATCTTGGATTTTAAGTGATAGGGAGAAGGACATTATATGACTGATTAGTTTTGTAATTCCATATTTCCATATGAAAATGAATTCAATGAAAAAAATATCAAGTTTGGACGAAGTTGTTTTTCTCGTCGGGGAGTTCATCATTTGTTTGTGAATACGTGATCGTTATATTATAGCAAACTTACGCGTTTAGGTAGGAACGCGTAGGAATGCTCAGTAGGACCTTCGTTTAAAAAATACTTGCGATGGGGAACATCATGATAGACAAACAAGTACACAGACATAACCACCCGCAAAGCTGCAGTGGAGTGAGGACGCCATAACTAATGCACATTGGATCCACTCATGGAGCATAACTCTCTGGTTATTATAGGTTAAAATAGAAGAAGGGCTCTTCTATGGGTCTATGATGCTCTCTAGTTGACGCGTATTCTACTTATGACTACAGTTCACGTGGGTAGATAGTGGATGATTCGTGGTCTCTGTAAAAATCTGTGTGACCCCTGTCAGCTAAATAGCTACTAATAAATGCTTTCAAAGAAACGATTTTTTTTAGAGACCATAGTTTTTTGTTTTTGAGGGGAGCATGATTTTATTAGACCACTTTTCTTATAATTATAAGGGGTGTCCTAAAACATTGAAATGACTAACATACCCTTAACCTAATTTAATTTAAAACCAACCCAATAACCATCTATATATATATAACCACCACCTCCTCCCACCACCACCTCCCACCATCGCCGATTACCACCACCAACAACCACCGATTACCACCACCGCCCACCACCGCCGATTACCACCACCACCACCACCTCCGATTATCACCACCACCAACCACCGATTACCACCACCACCTCCGATTACCACCACCACCAACCACCACCACCACTATATATATATATAGCTTAATTTAAAACATTAACAAAAATATTCTCACAAACCCATTACTAGTCATTCGTTTTTGGTTGAATAAATGAGAAGTAATCATTAAAATGAGTTGAAAATGGAAGTTGCAGAGAGGTTTAATGGAAGGTTGTTTTTTTCAGAGAAAAGTTCGGTTATCAAGAATTAATTTTTTTCTTAACCGAACTCAGAGTTCGGTTGATTCGCAAAAAAATACTTTTAACCGAACTCCTTGTATTAGAACAACACAAGTCCATAAGTTCGGTTCGTTCGTAAAATAAGGATTTCACCGAACTTTAGTTTACGAAAATAATGAGAAGTCCACGAGTTCGGTTCGTTCGCAAAAATGTTAAGTTTTCTTTGTAATCGAACTCTACCTTTGAAACTTTGTAACTGAACTCTACCTAATTCGCCAAGAAATAAATTTCGTAGTAACCGAAAGTTCGCCTAATTGCATATATGCATATATAAGCCCAGTTCGGTTGATTCGCAAAATATGTTGAAGTTTGCGAACCAACCGAACTTCTAACATTAGGTTACTTTTAACCTGCAGTTTGGTTGGGAACTTGGTTGCGTTGAAGTTTGCGAACTAACCGAACATACAAGATGTACCCAAATAAATTGTTAAGTTCAAAGTTCGGTTACCTACCATTTTATCCTAGGTAACCGAACATTACATTGTACGACCAAAACCTCCATTAACGAGCGAGTTCGGTAACCTGCGTGTTTGGAAAACGTAACCGAACTACACTTTAAGGTGTGTTCGGTTACATGTTCTTGACATATGGTAACCGAACCTGCCCAAATCTACATAAAAAATTTCATTTTTTTAAAAACTTGGAGCAATTCAACCAACATTATCTAAGTTTGAAGCCTACCTAGGTACCCAAATAACCTTCCTCCGGTTGTGGTTGGTAAAATCCATCGTTTTTCATGTTTTCCTTCTTCATCTTCTCTAACTTTACGCTCTCAATAATTCTACTTCTTAAAAAAAAAATCTTCTGATTTTTTAATCTCACTAATTATCTTTAACTTAATCATCTCACTAATCATTACACTAACTATTATTAACACTAACTAATCATCACCCAAAATTAATCAGGAGGATAATTTAGGTATTAATATAAATATTTAGATAAGGGGTGACCTAGATTTACTTCTAATGTCTTTACCCAAAATAAAACCATGATCCCCAAAAAATCGTTCCTTTAAAGTTAGTTTTATCTGGACTTCAACGTACTGGTTGGTTACTATTGTTGTCAGTGCTATTGCAATCAGGCTCCAACCCAACCCAATGAAACCCAAAGCATCTCGGAACGGATGTCCCTTACGTTTTGTTAAATTAGCCCAAATAAGGCCCATAACAGATTTGACTAGGGGTGTGCAACGGACGGACGAATGCGAATTAGGGGGTCACCCACGTCCAATCCGTCAAAGTTGCGGATTTGAGAAATCCAACCGTGTCTGGTCCAATCACCCTCGGATAAGCGGGTGATGCGGACCGGATGCGGATTAACCGCGGATCCAGTCTCAAAAAGAAAAGAAAAAAAAAACATGTCTTTAACTATATATTTTTCTCCACTTTATTGATTTTCCTATCCTTGCATTAACTCGAAGCCTTGAAGGTAGAAATGTAGAAGACAAAGAGTCTTTAGTTGAACTATGTACGAGATTTTGTTATGAGAACATTTGACGTTGATCAATGGAAAAATCTAATTTTAGTAACATACGTTGCATATTTTTTTCTCTACTTGCTCTTAATTTGGAAGAATAACTACTTATTTATTTATGGCTTAAATGTTCGGTCGCTACTGTTTACAAATCTATCGGATTTTAAATATCAAAGTAGCTCCCTTTGAAGTTTGAATAATGTTGAATAGTTCGATGTGCAGTACGTCTAAAGCCCGAAAATAAAATCTGAAGAGTCTTTACTGATAGTTCCCTGCTTGCACAATGCATCACTTACTGATAGTTCCCTGCTTGCACAGTGCATCACCTGTGTTGATAAAATCTGAAGAGTCTTCACTGATATTTCCTTGCTTGCACAGTGTAACACTTGTGTTGAACCTGAAAGTTCCTTGTCTTTCCTTTGTAACTGTAATCGCGGATGAAAAGCATTCTTCCTGTGGTTATTGCTGGTGCTGGTGAATCCCCGGATTTCAAAGTCCAATTGCAACCAAACCGTTAAAAGTGCGGATTTGAGAATCCCACCCGTGTCCGGCCCATAGATCTTGCGATTTTGGTTTCACCCGCAATTTTACCGACGGATACGGATGAAATCTGCGATTCCGGATTTCTTGCTCACCCCTAAATTTGACCAAGTTACACGACAAAGTACCCTAGGCGAGCCCGCACAGGTTAACACGGATTTAATACGAAAATTTTCATCCGCATATAGTCCATCATCCGACGGATTTTACATCTACAGAGATTGATAGGCGAACTTAGGGCTGCACACGGTACTGTACGATTCGATTTTTGCTGAACCAAGGGCCGAATCGGTATGTAGCCGATTTTACATTTGGAATAGTTACTTGTACCTACCTTGTTCAACGCGGTTTCAAACCGACACCTGTCAATTAGGTTGGATACAGTTGCAGTTCCAGGTTTTTATATGTGACAACTTGGAATTAAATATTCGGTAGAATAGGGATCCTCCAACTCAAATTTCAAAAGTTTGAAGAACAGAGAATCGTGGAATGATGTGACGATTAATGCAACCACCAGGAGAAAGGGCTTGAAAAGATATCAATGAATTTAATTTTTTTTTATCTTGTCATGTTAGAGATTTGCGTTCAGAATACCGAAATGTTGTGGTTAAAAATCTCATCAAATCTACAGAGGCTTCAATTATTCTTCTGCAGGAGACAATGTTGGAAAATTACTCAAAGAATGATATTTTGCAAATTTGTAGTTCTAATAATTATGGATGGGTATCTCAAAATTCAATAGGAAGGTCAGGAGGCATGCTAATTCTATGAGACTTAAATATTTTTGAGGTAAATTATGCTTATGAAGGTAATTATATATACTGTGAATGGATTCTTCAAGCATGATGGGTTTTCTTGTTGTATTACCAATGTTTATGGTCCAAATAATTCTAAACTAGGAGATGATCTTTGGGAGGAATTGTCGGCTGTAAGAGGTATGTGGCCTTCCTCTTCGTGGATAACCGATGGCGATTTTAATGTAGTTAAGAAATTTGAAGAGAAAAAACTTTGCAAAAGAAATTCACAAAGTATGCTTAATTTCAATGACTTCATTACACATCATGGGCTAATTGATTTCCCCTTAAAAGGAGTAAGACTAGTGGTAGAGAAAATCCAACTATATGTAGGCTAGATAGGTTTTTGATTGCAAATGATTTTGAACAGAAATTTCCCATGATTACACAAACTTCTTTGTCTAGGATGATTTCGGATCACTTGCCATTACTCCTTGATAACACAGATTCTTCTTGGGGTCTTTTCTATTCCGATTTTAAACCATGTGGTTCCTTGTCCCCGAATTTATTGAGAAAGTTAGATGATGTGGGAAGGTATCCCAAGCTCTAATTTTAGGTTCAAGCTAGAAGCTCTTAAAAATATATTGAGCAAGCGGAACGGAGAAGAATTGGATGATCTTAAATTAAAAATGAAAGCACTTTTCGTCATGATTGACTCGGTGGATAGGTTTGAAGAAATACAAAGGGCTACTGTGGAACAAAGGTCAAGTAGGCTTAAGTCCAAAATTGAATTTGAAAAAGTCACACGGATGTTAGAGAGATTCATCAAGCAATACTCAAGGGTGCAATGGTTAAAAGAATGGGATAAAAATACCTCTTTCATGAAATTGATTCTTGTAGAAGGAGACTTAACGGAATCAAGCACCTAATGGCAGATGGAGAGCTTACTGATGATAGGATAAAGATTAAGAATAATATTATTAATCACTTTGAGAATTTGTTCAAGGAAGACCTGATAAGTAGACCACCCGTGGAAGATCCCAGTTTCACTAATATCTCTGAAGAAGAAGTTGTGGCAGCTGAAATGGACATTACAGGGGAAGAAATGTGGGATACTGGGATGCTATAAATGACCTTGAACCTGTTAAAGTAACGGCAATTGCAAGATGAAACTTAGCTTATATAAAGACAACTCTCTTTATTGATGTTTAGAAAATCTCTCAAAACTAAACACAAGCTCTAATCTTGCTCATATGATCAAACCACAACTTTGGTGATCATATATATAGAACTATGAATTCCTTTTCCTAGTCCTATTACCTTATTACATGTCTTTCTTTTTCTTAGAACTAGATGACTTCTAATTCCCTTAGGATTACATCAATTTCCTAATCTTGTCCTAACCAGCTTGTTAGTGACTTCTATGTTGAAGTTTAACCAACATTCTCCCCGTTAAGCTTCAACCTTACCCGTGACATATCTTGTACTCCAATCAATTGTCTCATTTCTTCAAACTTGATCCGAGCTAATGCCTTTGTCAATATATCTGCTTTCTGCTCAGTTCCTGGTATGTGTTCAACGTTGATGATCTCCTTCTCGATACATTCTCGTATGAAATGATACCTTTTGTGAATGTGTTTCGTCTTCCCATGAAACAATGGATTTTTAGTGAGTGAAATTGCAGACTTATTATCAATCTTGATGAGAATTATTTCAGGTTCTCTTCCTTTGATTTCACCCAACAGTTCTTGAAGACATATTGATTGTTTAGCTGCTTCTGTTGCATCCATAAACTCAGCTTCACAGGATGAGAGGGCTACAATGTCTTGCTTCTGTGAACACCATATAATAGGTGCTTCTCCTAGATAAAATATATGACCAGTTGTACTTTTTCCATCATCTTGGTCAATATTATGACTGCTGTCACTATACCCAACAATTCCTTTTGATCCTCCTCGACCATACTTCAATCCATAGCTGATTGTTCCTCTTAGATATCTCAATATTTGCTTTATTACATCACCATGAGACTTGCGTGGACTCTGCATATAACGGCTTGCTACTCCCACAAAGAAAGCCAAGTCTGGTCTTGTGTAACAAGTATCTAAGGCATCCAACATTTCTTCTATAACTCGTTGGATCAATCTCAGCTTCTTCTTGTGCCTTTGAAACTTTAAGTCCAAACTCCATTGGTATCTTAGTTGGATTACAAGTTTCAAGTCCTGCTTCTTTCAGAATTCTCCTTGCATAAGCTTCTTGTTTAATCTGAATCCCATCTACTCCTTGATGGACTTCTATGCCAAGGTAATAAGTGAGTTTTCCGAGGTCTGACATCTCAAACTTTGATGAAATTTCTCTCTTGAACTCATTGATCACCTTAAGGGAGTTGCCAGTCAAAAATAGATCATCTACATAGACTGCAATCACAAGAAGCGTTCCCTTTTCTTCTCTTCTGTATACTGATGTTTCTTTAGAGCACTTAACAAATCTGATTTCTCTTAAGATTTGATCTAACTTTGTATTCCAGGCTCGAGGAGCTTGTCTTAGACCATATAGAGCTTTTGATAACTTATAAACCTTATGCTCTTGTCCTTTTACTTCAAAACCTTCTGGTTGTTCAACATACACATCTTCTCGCAATTCACCATGTAAGAATGCTGTCTTAACGTCTAAGTGGTGAATTTCCCATGAGTTTGATGTTGCTTCTGCTATTAAGAGACGAATTGTCTCTAGTATAGCAACTGGTGCGAAAACTTCATCAAAGTCTATGCCTGATTCTTAAACGTATCCCTTAGCTACAAGTCTTGCCTTATATTTGTTGACAGTACCATCAGCATTCCGTTTTATTTTGAAAATCCACTTAAGACCAATCACTTTTACCCCACCTGGCTTATCAACTAGAAACCAAGTCTTGTTTCTGTTGATTGAAATAATTTCTTCTCTACATGCTTGTGTCCATTTAGTCGAGACCTTTGCTTCCTGAAAATTCCTTGGTTCATCATTAACAGAAAGTAGCATAATCTCACATTCTTCTGCAGCTTGAAGAACATAATCCTCCAGATATTGTGGCTTTTGTATATGTCTTGTTGATTTTCGCAGTGGAATGGGTTGAGTTATTTCATCGATCTCTTCTTCTTCTTCGTTATTCTCAGTGGTTTCATTATTCTCTTCTTCTTCTTGATTAACATCATTGTTTCCATTGGTATTGATGATTATGGGTCCTTCGCCTTCATCAAATACTTGACCCCATCTCATGTGAAACATTCCTGGATCCCTACTTGGTCCATCATTAGTTTCTTTCCAGTTCCAGTTTGCTTTTTCATCGAATACCACATCTCGACTCACTATTACTCTCTTCGTTGTTGGATTGAATAATATGTAAGCTTTGGATCCAGGCTCAATTCCTAGATGCACAAGAGTCTGAGATCGATCATCCAGTTTCTTAAGAGTTGCAGAGTCAACTTTTGCGTATGCTTTGCAACCAAACACTCTTAAATGATCTATGTTTGGTTTTCTCTTTCGCAAACTTTCATATGGAGTCATGTCTTTCAGAGCTTTCGTAGGTATCCTGTTTATTAGGTATGTGGAGTGTCGTACAGCTTCTCCCCATAGATAATTAGGTACCTGCATAGCCTTTAAATAACTTCTTGTCATCTCCATTAGAGTCCTGTTTCTCCTCTCCACCACTCCGTTTTGTTGTGGTAGCCCTCGAACCATCTTGTTCTGAGACATAGTTTTTAAAGTTCTGAAACTTATGTGTCCTAATCTTTCATGCCACTTCCATGTCTGATCTTCCAGTCTCATATTCAGACACAATGGCCTTCCAATCATGAGACTTATCTTGTAGAGTCTATTCTGTGAGCGTGAGACTCTAACTAAAAGTCTTCCACTTGGGTCATGAACTGTTAGATAATCTTGTCGCATTCTAACATCATATCCAACTTCTGTAGCTTGTCCTAAACTTAGAATGTTGCTTTGTAAGTTTGGGATGAAGTAGATGTTTGTGACAAGCTTCTGTTCTCCGGTATTGCTCTGAAATAGAATTGATCCTTTCCCTTCAATTTCTACAGAAGATCCATCCCCAAACTTCACTTGTCCTTTGATTTTCTCATTGAGTTCAGAAAAGTAGTGTCTCTTACCAGTCATGTGATTGCTGGCTCCATTATCTAAATACCATATTCCTTCTTCTCCATCCTTTGATTCGTAGTTCTTTGGTATTAGTTTCCCTTCGTTTAAGAATACAACTTCGTGCATGAAAAGAGTTGTATCTGCTTCCCTTGTTTCATTCTTGTTTGCTTCTTCCATCTTTTGTATTCTTTCAGGGCATACAAAGGAGAAGTGTCCTGGTTTATCACATCTGTAACAAATAATGTTTGATCTATCCTTCTTTTCTTTCCCTTGGTTTTGATCATTCTGACTTGTTGTTCTATCTTGTGAGTTAAACCTTCCTCCCCTTCCTCGGCCTCTGTTTCCTCTACCACCTCTTCCATGACCTCTTCCTCTTGTCGCAGAGTTTTGTTGGTAAGAGTTTGTGTACAAGAGTTTTCCTAGAGTTTCTCCATTGTTTTCTTCATCAAGGATTCTTTCTTCATATGCTTTCAATCTTCCAATTATATCTTCATAGCTAGTCTTCTTTAAATCTAAGACTTGTTCGAGAGAAGCTATGATATGAATATACTTGGATCTTGGTAAACTATTGAGAAACTTCTTTACCAGTTTATATTCATCAATGGATTGTCCAAGTGACGCAGCTTTTGAGGTTATCTCTGATAGCTTTCCTGCAAAGCTATCAATAGTATCAGTGTCTTTCATCTTCACTCTTTCAAATTCAGACATTAAGGTTTGCAGACGGGCTTCTTTAACTCGATCAGCTCCGAGATTACGTTCCTTTATTGCATCCCAATTCCTGTTCACCAACTTGTAGAACAAGACATTCTGGTACTGCTTGAAAGAGTAATCCAATGGCAACATTGTTTTTGTCTGGGTCCAATGTACCAGGATCAATTGTTTCCCAAACTTTGTAGATTTTCATCAGTACCTTCATTCTCATGGCCCATACTGTGTAGTTTGTGGCGTTGAGGATTGGAACTTGTATTGATGGTGGTGTGAACTGTTTTGCACCCACAATGGTGGTTTCGTTTTCCATGGATCAGAAACAAGCTCTGATACCAATTAATGGCAACTGCAAGATGAAACTTAGCTTATATAAAGACAACTCTCTTTATTGATGTTTATAAAATCTCTCAAAACTAAACACAAGCTCTAATCTTGCTCATATGATCAAACCACAACTTTGGTGATCATATATATAGAACTATGAATTCCTTTTCCTAGTCCTATACCTTATTACATGTCTTTCCTTTTCTTAGAACTAGATGACTTCTAATTCCCTTAGGATTACATCAATTTCCTAATCTTGTCCTAACCAGCTTGTTAGTGACTTCTATGTTCAAGTTTAACCAACATAAAGCCCCTGTCCCTGATGGTTATCTGATCATTTTTTTTTTAAAACGTTGGTATTTTCTCAAAGATGATATCATGGGAAGGTTAACTCTCAAGGTAAGATCAACTCTCTTCATACACATTCACTTCATTAATACCGAAAAAGAGCCATGTCGAAAGTGTCTTTGATCTCAGACCCATTAACTTGCGTATTAGCATGTATAAGGTCAGTTCCAAAGTTCTTGCTAGTGGACTACATGCTTTAATACCCAAAATCATTTTAGAATCTCAGTTTGTAGACATTGAAGGGAAGCAAATTAATGATAGTCTAATGAGCTTGTAGACTAAAAAATTAGGGGAAAACCAACGTAATTATTTGCAAGATTGACTTAGAGAAGGACTTTGATAGAATCAACTAAGGATGCACATGTGGTGGTACGGTCCGGGTTTCTTATGGAACCGGTCCCTGTACCTGGTGTTGACCGGTACCATGTTTTGGCTACCTGTACTCGTACCGATACCTGTAACTATACCGGTGATACATGTACGGTTCTAGCCCGGTACCGGGTTTTGTACCTGTTAAAAGAATAATTCCAGAATATACAGAAACAATGAACAAAAACACAAAAAGATCAAGTTTTAATAATCAATTGATACAATCAACTCAAAATTGTTGTAATCCCGATCTCCTGCTTCTTTGAACACAAATATCATAACCCAATTCTTCAATTTTATCCCTAAGAACCCTAATTTACATTTTTTACTCAAATCAACCCCAGTTCAATCACCACTGGAAGATTCACACCAAAATACCCATCAAAAATCTATCTTTCCATTTCATTTTCCATGTTCTTCTCATCCTCTATCAGCAATTAAATTCCCTAATTTCCCTGTAGCAATACCACCAGATCAATCTTGTTGAGCATCAAATCCATACAGATTCAAAACCTAATTTGAAATACCACCTATTTAAACTTCACTAGCCGAAGAACAATCAAAACCCCTCTAAGTTTTTCAAAAACAACCACCAGAATTTCTCACATCTTTAAAATCTCTCTATATCATCAGGATATTTTTTTTAAGGAAACCAGAAACAATCAAATAAACAGTTTTTAGGGAGATTAAGAGTTGTGTGTACATATTTAACCATCAGCCACGTGTTTATGAAGAAATACGTGGAAGGCATGCGAACCAAGCCATCAAAACATGATGACACACACTTACAACCAAGAAGCATGTCCCATCAGCATCAGATCTTCGTCCAGATAATCCGATGGTAGAAAATTAAGGTGTACCGAAGTATGATGTTACTGCGGAGCACCAAATAGCCCCCAAAGATCTACTTTCTCTTATCCCCAGAAAGAGTCAAGATCAACGGCGAGGAGAAATCTGACTGACACGGATGTGACAGGGGCAGAAGACACTTGTCTGACACGAGCAAACGTCTCAACTATCCGCATTAAACACTCTGAGCAGTGTACGTGTCAATCAACCCATAAGACGAACGAGGACAACCCTTCGTGATCAAGCATGAAACGCAGGGGGCATTGTAAAGGACGAAGACATCTGCGTGATGGACACAAAGCACAAAAAGATAAGGTTGCAACAGCTTCTCAGAAGTAGGACCCACGTTTCAACCCTATAAATACCCCTCTCCACTAAGAGAGAAGAGGTCGACCAATCCACAATCCTTAGAAGAGAACATAAGAGAGAGAAATAGGAAGAGTAAGTAAATCCCCTGCTTCCGCAGACTAATGTATACTCAAAATTCATTCGTCTTTGTAAACATTCAATACATGGTGAAACACCAACCTCCGTGGATGTAGGCCTTAGTGCCGAACCACGTAAATCTCCATCTTATTTATATTTCAGCACTTTTATATTCATTGCATATCCCTTATGATTCGTATTTGTGTTCGTATTTGTGGTCTTACTCTTCATACGATCATTTTCCTGATATTATTCGACTAGGCAGTGATGATCCCAAGGGCTTTGAGTCGATGAACCGATAGTATCATTTACTTTATGCATGTGCCATTTAAGTCAAGAGTTTTTAGCATGTGCGAACATTGTTTGTGAACACGTAAAAGCCCACGTGATTTATGTGTTCACAATCTGGCGCTAGAAACAGGGACTTTGTCCCGGTAAAAGGTTTATCTTATCCTGTGATTTCACCTTAAACGCGCATTATGGCTGTGCTCTATTATTTTTAGCAGCAGTTATCTGTTTATTAGCCAATTAATACTAAGGCTTCAGCGTGCTTTCAAAACCTTTTTTATTCTGGGTTTATGGTCTTTATCTTCAGGGACACCATTTCGAAGCAGACAAATCCACGACTATCTATCACAGATTTGCACGTGCGGCGTATTTTAAACTAAGTAAAAGACTTAATAATCAGATTCACGAGTTTTCGCTACAGATCTGCCTTTTCAAAAGATTTCCTATTTTTTATCTTCACTGCGGATATAGATCCATGATTGTTTATTATAGGATTTGTATTGCGAAAACAAGACCGTTGAAGTCTTTATGTTTTTCTTTTATTAAGGCCCTCAGGCAACTCATTTCTTTCTTAAGGTAAACACTTTTTATTCTACACATTTTTCGGGTACGAATGACACTAACCCGATCCACTGGATATCTTTGGTTCTCTTTATTTGAAATTCCCCTATGCAGAAAGGACCCAAGATGGAAAAGACACTAGAGGCAGGAAAAACCAAAGCCTCATCAAAGGAAACACCGAGGACTACCCCGGTCATGACCCGAAGTAAGCAGAAAGGAGACAAAGCTAAGACAGCTAATCAGAGGCAGGATGCTGCGGAAATCACCTCACCTATGAACACTAACTCCATTGCAGCCGCGGCTCTCAAAGCAGCAGCGACGAAGAGCAGTGCGACTGCCGCGGCCCTCCAGGTTGCAGAAGCTAACAAAACTTTGGTTACAAACCAAGTCCATCAACAAAGAGAAGGGGTGGCAGAATCTATTACACATCAGCCCGCACACCCGCCAGCCTTCGGAATGCCGTCAACGAACGGTCAGAATCAAACTATACCAGTGGTTTTAGCACCGCGGGTGGAAACTCAACCGAGGGGACCAAACTTGGAGATACCAACAATCGAAGCTGACCCTCTACCACCCTTAATACACACAGTAGATGAAGGGGGCACCATGGCCGTAGGGGTACAAGAAGGAACTCCCAATCAGGGGTCTAACTAGTCCCATCGACTGATGGCAGAGCTCGAAGAATTGAAGAAGAGCCAGCGGGTCTACACAGATGTCGTAGCTCTGCTGGCCAGAGAGAATCAAGACTTAAACGATCGGATTGCCCAAAGCACGAAGACCAGCCAACAGCTGGACGAAGCAAATTCGAAGGCACCAGAGCCTAATCGAGACCGAAGAATCATCCTAGCAAACGCCGCTAGGGAAAACAGTGCATCTGATCCGGATTATGCCGCCGAAGACTTAGATTATTATGACAGTGAGGACCGAAGAAAAAAACGCTCAATTGAGCACGAGAACGTGGGACATTACCGCGCGATGGAAGAGCTGCGTGATGAGATGATGGCTGAGATCAGGCAGTTAAAATCCAGACAAGGCGTAGGAAGGCTAGAAAAGGTGATGAAAGAGGCTAACTCCACGCCCCTAACTCCACGCCTGGAAAACACCCCATTCCGCTGAAGTGCCCTGTCCCAACTTTTGAATGTTATGACAGATCCAGTGATCCCGCGGCACATATCCGGTATTATAATCGTATCTTAGCCCGATGGAGTCAAAACGACGCCGTCCTCTGTAGGTATTTCCCATCAAGTCTGAAGGGGTCGGCTTTGTCTTGGTTTGACAACCCGCCACCTGACTCCATCAATTCCTACGATCAACTCACAGAGAAATTCTTGAGAACCTACATGTACAACAAAGCCGTCAACACCGGAATGGATAAACTCTTTTCACTGACAATTGGTTACAAGGAGAATACAAGGGACTACACCAACAGATGACATAAGATCTGCCAAGTTATAGGGAGTGTAGATCCCGTAGTAAGCATCAACTGCTACAAATGGGGATTAGACCGAATGAGTCCACTGTTTGTTGAGATCCACGGAAGCGTACCTAAGACAAAAAGAGATCTTCAAATAATTATTGAGAAGTATGCTCGTCTTGAAGAAATCCAGCGTGAGAACCCTAGGGCACAAACGCAAAGGTCTCTAGTGTCTTTTAACAGGTACCGGGTTTTGTACCTGTTAAAAGAATAATTCCAGAATATACAGAAACAATGAACAAAAACACAAAAAGATCAAGTTTTAATAATCAATTGATACAATCAACTCAAAATTGTTGTAATCCCGATCTCATGCTTCTTTGAACACAAATATCATAACCCAATTCTTCAATTTTATCCCTAAGAACCCTAATTTACATTTTTTACTCAAATCAACCCCAGTTCAATCACCACTGGCAGATTCACACCAAAATACCCATCAAAAATCTATCTTTCCATTTCTTTTTCCATGTTCTTCTCATCCTCTATCAACAATTAAATTCCCTAATTTCCCTGTAGCAATACCACCATATCAATCTTGTCGAGCATCAAATCCATACATATTCAAAACCTAATTTGAAATACCACCTATTTAAACTTCACTAGCCGAAGAACAATCAAAACCCCTCTAAGTTTTTCAAAAACAACCACCAGAATTTCTCACATCTTTAAAATCTCTCTATATCATCAAGATATTTTTTTTAAGGAAACCAGAAACAATCAAATAAACAGTTTTTAGGGAAATTAAGAGCAAAGAGATTTACAATTTTAGATGAGTTTGAATCGTGAGGGATTTTGCGAGAATTAAAAAGGTTTGAGTAAGTCTATAACAGGGATGAGAATAGTGATGATATATTAGGGTTTTGGAGATTGAGAGATTAGTGATATTAATGAAAATACCGGTTACTGATGATGAAGGAGATGAAGATTTGAAACAAGTGGTGAGATGATATCGGTATTGGAGAGGGTTTGTGGATTCATGGAGGTGGAGATGGTATCCATGGTTTCTCTGTAGAGACCGAAGAAGTGAAGAAGAACAAAGAAATAGAGAAGAATCGAGTGAAATGGCTAGGTCATTAGGAATATACAAGGTAAGTGGACGGTTAAGATTAACATTAATCTTATAATTAATGGCTCAGACTAACACTGGGTATTATCAGTCCGTGGTGGCCAGGAATAGGATGCAACCGGTACCTATCCCGGTTTATACTGGTTTCCATGTTTCATTCTCGGTTCCTGTACCGACTACACCGATCCGGTTTTTTTTCCGGTTCTAGTCCGGTATACCGGGTTATTTGTGCAGCCTTAGAATCAATTGGTCATATTTTCAAATGATTCTGCAGAAGATTGGTTTGGAGAAGAAATGGTGTAGTTGGGTTAATTTTTGCTATCCCACTGTTAATTTTCCAGTTCTTATCAACAGATCAGTTTTTGGATCTTTTGGATGCTCTACGGGTGTTAGACAAGGAGATACACTCTCCCCTCTTCTATTAAATATTACAATGGATGGTTTTGCTGGGTACTTGGACAAGCTCTCTTTAAACGGTTTTCTGAGTGGTTTTTCAGTCAAAGTTGGTGGTCAAAGTGTCTCACATCTTCATTATGTTGACGGTCAATATTATTTCTCAAATATGATTAGGATGAGCAACATTTGTGTTTAGTGCATTGAAGTGCTTTGAAGTTGTTTCTGGTATCAGGGTCAAGAATTCAAAAACAAGGCTAGTCAGTAGGAGATACTCCCTTATCGGATTCATGGGCAGCTCAACTAAGTTATTTGACTGACAAATTGCCAACTCTGTATTTAGGACTTCCACCTGGAGCTGAATCTAATTCAAAGGCCATCTTGGATACTGTTTTGGAAATATTTGATTGTAAGCTTGCTACAGGGAGAGATCTAAGCTATCAATATCATTAAACATTATTCTCTATCTTATTAAGCATTATTTGGAAAAAAAGGTAAAATTACCCTTATTAAGCATTTATTCTCTAGCTTGTTATTATATTACTTCAGTACTTTTAAAGCACCGATTTCAATCATTTTCTTGAAAAAATAATAAGGATTTTCTTTGGAACGATAGTAAAATAAAACATGTTGCGTAGTCCAATCAACGGGGATCTGTTGTGTACTCTAATTGACAAGGGTGGACTGGATCTGAGAAACTTGCAACTCTTAAATCAACCAATATTAGCAAAGTGGAATTGGAGATTTGATATTGAAAAAAACTCACTTTGGTATTCTATTATAGTGGAAAAATATAGTCCATCTGATTCCGTGTGGGTACCTAACAAAGTCAAAAGCTCTTATGGCTCTCCGTGCTGGAAAATAATTGCTAAGCAAGCTGACATGGTTTCCAAATTTTAATCTCTGGTAGTTTAAAATGGTGACTTAATCTCGTTCTGGTATGGTGTTTGGAGTGGAAATCAAGTTCTTAGTTTGGTATTTCCCTCTCTTTACAAGCTCAGCATAAATAAAAGAGGTTCAATTTTATCTCATATCGTATATTATGAAAATGTTGGCAGCTGGAACTTTCATTTTAAAAGTACATTTTCTGACAATGAGGCTGGGGTAGTTGATATCTCTTTTGGACTTTATTGGTTCCGAATCCCCTGTACCGTGCCTAGTTAGTAATTCGGGATTCGGCAAACGTACGGAACGACAAACGTACGAGTATTATACGGTTTTGTAAAATTCAGATTCGGTCCAAAATTCGGTCAATGGGACGTGATTCGTCAGTAATTCGGAACGGCATACGTACGTGTATGATTCGATTTATAAATGTGAGTTCGGCTCTGAAAATTCGGTATCTATATATAACAAATAATTTGTATTTATAAGGTCATAGACCAATTTTTATGCATATGTGTGAGTTATTTAAAGAAAAAATAAACTTAATATGATGATACTAATAATATATACAACATTAGTTATCCAAGAGGACGTCGTATGGTGGTTTAGATGCTTGGTTAGTGAGTTTGAGATCTCTCTCACCTTCACCTTCAAATCTCTTCAGTCGTTTTTGTTTCATAAAAATCACAACACGTCTAATATTCGGTCGTGTATGTTCGGGAGGCAGTAAAGCCCAAAAAATGGAGTCTTTGAAAAGTAAAAGCTAAAGAATTTATGGCGAATTAAACGGACGTATCATTCGGGATATGTAAAATTCGTGAACGGTTCGCGAATAATTCGGAAATGCCACATAATACGCGACTTGGGTTCGGAGTTGCAAACGTACGCGAATAAGACGGTAAAATTCGTGATACGAAAAAATTCGCGAATAATTCGCGAATCATTCGCCAACTTACTAACTAGGGTACCGTGTATTGCTAGTGACAGAAGGAGATGTGAATTATCCAGTACAAATACTTTTTCTACTAGTACTTTATATTCCACCTTGCATCAAGCACCAGATTACCACCAATGTAGTTAATATAGGATATTAGTTTATTTCGGGCAGGACCGATACACTGGTACGACTTTATATCGGAGATATTATCATTCAAATATCGGTATAATATCGGTTCCAAATTTAGAGACTATAATTTTATAGCTACTATCAATTTTATCAAAAAACACAAGAGTAACTTCAATAACTTTAAAGTTCACTACCTAAAATGATAAATAAATAAGTTCTAACTAGAAACAGGAGAGTAACTTCAACAACTTAAAAGTTTACTGCCTAAAATGGTAATTAAACAAGTTAAAAGTTCAAACCAAAAACATGAGAGTAACTTCAACAACTTTAAAGTTTACTACCTAAAATGGTAATTAAACAAGGATATTACAGTTTTATTCAAAATCATACGAGCCACTATTGATATCATCATCTTCAGTAACTCCATTAGCTCCATCAAGTAGTCCATAATCTGTGTCTAGCATCAATTGATTAGTATCATATCCATCATACTCAGAGTCGGTTGGGTAAGTAGACTTACTTCGAGAACTACATGCATCTCTACTACCAACTGGCCGACTTTCTTCACCAAGAATATTTTACAAATTATCCAAAGTTACATTATCACCTTCTACCGCCAAGTCTTCCAAGTTCTTTGGATCCAACCATTCATCATTTTCATCATGCTCATCAAGAAAAAATGGGATCACGAAATATCCTCGATATATCGGCCGATACGGCTAATATCGGGCGATATTATCGCCAAGATATCGTATCGCCGATACAATGCTTATCCTACCGCTCCAAGGCCGATATCCGAAATATCCCCGATATATCGGCCGATATGGCCAATATTGACTACACTGATTACCACTATTTCCTCGTAAAGCCATATGGAATAATAAAGTTCCCACTAAAATAAATTTTTTAATTTGAAGTGCTGATCATGATTGAACCGTTACAATTGATAAATTAAGGAAAATGTACAAAACAGTCCTAGTATTAGGACCCGATTCACAAAAGCATCCTACTGTTACAAACTATTAACAAAATGATCAGATTTCCGTTAAAAAGGGAGTTAAGTGGTGACTCACAGTTAAATATGTTAATGAAATTACCTATATGTCCTTCATATTATCCTTCCACACACAATTTTAACTTTTGCCTTCATTAATAATTTTTTTGACGGTGGTGCTATTTTTAGGTGGTGGTGGTGCCGCTTACATATCGTTACACCACATTTAGAATCGTAAAACCACATTCAGGTTCGTTACACCGCATTCACCCAAAGGGTTCACCGCTTCCCCTCCGGGGTTTAGCAGGTATCCTTAAGCTTCTACCACCACCACCGCTTCACCACCACCACTTCGACCAATTAGTTAACTAGGAAGGGTATTTGGAGGGAGGGCATATTTGGAAAAGATAACACCGTTTTATTCAAAAGTGTTAAATCGGATGGAAAAAGACCATTTTGTAAATGAATTACAAAAGTATGATCATTTTGTGACCGAATTATAAAAAGTATGACCATTCTGTAATTGGTCCATAAATTAATTGATTGGGGTTACCATCATACACATAAGTGCTTACTACGTGGCAATGCGAAGGAAACTGTCAAACATTTGTTCTTCGAATAATCTATATCAAAAAGAATTTGGGCTGCACTTTCTTCCCACCAATGGCATTATTGGTTATTGGCCTTCGACCATACTTAACCTAATGCAATCTTGGTGCTTCTATAAAGCTCCTCAAGACGATAAAAAAAAAGTTTGGTCATTAATTCCGGCAGTGGCTCTTTGGATTATCTGGAACGAAAGGAATGATAGAATGTTTAAAGAAAGATCAAAGAATTTGGAGCAACTCCGTCAAAAATGCAAGAGCTTTACTACTCTTGGGCATCACATTTTAAATCTAGTATAAGAGGGAATTCAACCAATATACTCTTTAACTGGAATGTGATTTTTCTTTAGTCTATTTTTGTTTTTTTTATCTTTTATGGGAAATGTATAAAACAATCCTCCAATTAGTACGCGATTTGCAAAATGATCATAGAGTTACAAACCATTTACAAAAGAGTCACACTTCCGTTATTTCATTGGTTAAGTCAGTAGGACCCACCGAGTCCGAGTTAAATGAGTAGCAGAAATTACCAGTTAGTCCTTAACCTAACTACATCAAATCTGTAGCCATAGATCGTGTTAACGGTACATCTAGAAGATTATTTAGACGGATAGGATATGGCCGAACTAAATAGAAACTATAACCCGTTAGGTTCCATTTCCGTTTCATTTTTTTGCAGCCTCTACTCTCTCTCATTTTCTATTATCAGAGCTCTTCAAAAATGGCGATTCATTGAATATCGAGTGATTTCGAGTAATTTTTCATAGCAAACAGATACTTAATAGGTTATGTAATTCGTGTGTGTGGTTTTGATCCATATCTTGTGGTGTTTTGTGAGATTTGCATCCAAATCTGGTAACTGGTCGTTCAATACGGCGGTTTTGTTACAAGAGATCATTACCATGTTTGCGAACATCACGAGGTTGGTAATTACAACCATATTCCGTCAATTTCATATTAGATTTCTGGAACCCTAATTACAAATAGTTTTTTTTTTGTTTTTTCATAAACCCTAAATAAAATTGGGTATTTTATCTGTTACTAATTAGATTCAGGAACCCTAATTTAACGATTTTAGGGTTTTTCTTCTCTTATTTTTTTGTTTTTTTTCATAAACCCTAATTAATTCTGTATTCAATTTTGTTATGTTTCTGTGCAGGAAATATGTGAAGAATCCCGTTCGAAGTTTTAGGGTTGAAGAATGTGATATTAATAAGGTTAGTTTTTTTGATAACATAAGTGTGAATTCTTGTGGATTGAACGTGTGTTTGAACTTATCAACCAGTTCGTAGTTTTGAGGCTATGTGGAAAATTCGAATCTAGGCCAGCAGAGCTCTTCTTGATCTTGAATTCAGTTAGGCACTGATGCTGCATTGTCATTGTTCCTAAGTTATTTGATGGAAGAGGTGTCTTTGCAAGGTTAGATACTGTTCATGTCTTTTATGTCAGTACTCAGTATTGATATATTCTTGAGCCCTAATTGCATCTTGACATTAGGCCAGGTGAAGTTGGTTGTCCATGCAATGCGTCTGTGTCAGTTACGGCTCGCATCTGAGTCTAAATATGATATTAAGGGTCCTACCCTCCTGGCTTTGCTTTGTATGCTTGAAAGTCGTAAAGCCTTTAATAATGTCTTCCTTCGGCATCACTTATTTTGCATCTTACAACTGGTTGTAGGGAGGTGAGTCAAAACTTCAAGCACCCCATGTTTTTGTTTTCTTTTTTCTTTTTCTCATGTTCACATGTTAATTGCTTGCTTGCTTGCTTCTTCGTTTACCACATATATTGCAGCATCATGTGCAGTCTTGCAGAATATTGATGTCATGCTTAGTTTTCCAACATCATATTGGTTTATTTAGTTGTCCCACTTTCGTTAGACTGAATGATTATTTTTTTTCGCAACGAATGTGCCATGATTGACTGAGGAGATAGAAAACATTACCTTGTGAGCATAGGATGCTCTGTGTGCTCAGCTTAAACGGGTATGCATGTGAATATCAACTTAGCGATGTTTACTCTTAGATGCAAAAATAGTAAGTTTCAGACATGCTAACTGGCCCCTATGATCTGATAAATGACATGCATGCACACTTCATTAGGCGTGTTTAAAGATTTTCTTTTGAATAAGCTTTCATATAGGATCTGTACGAAGGAGAAAGTAGAGTGAAATAACTTCTTTTGGGAATAGTTTTTGCTTGTGAATTTGGTGGCATGTCTTGGACATGGTCTAGGTACATCTGTTGGTAAAGATTCAAATCATCTTTTCCTGTACAAGCATTTTGGCCATGTGTGAAGTTTTTAGTGGTCACTTCACCACCAACAGACCCCTTCTTTGTATAAGCATTTTGGTGAGTGAGTGGGGTTGGGCTGACAGTGATGCTCTCACCAATTACTGAATACCATGTAGCTTAGGCAAATTTTTTGAACTATGAAGGTGCGCGACATATAGTGTTTTTCGTGTTAAGGTTTTCTATTTTTGGCCATTAGTTTGAGAAGATGTTTATTCTACAGTGTCAGATATCAAAATGATCTAAAGTTTTACGTTTTAACCTTCAAAAAAAGTGTTGCTTTGCCATATTTTCTTGGCTTGAAATTTTTTCTAAATTATGATGAAAAATGAAAGATGAGTATTATTGTCTGCAGGTGTATAAAGATCAATGTAATCAGACACTTTCTGCCCACAAAAGTGTGCCACCTCATAGAGACGCCACGTCAGCAAGATGCCCACCATGTCACAGAGACGCCACGTCAACAAAATGCCCAACACGTCAGTGATAGCCTAACTGCAGTTAACATTTAGTTGAGTTAAGAGTGAGGGTATTTTGGGGACAACTAACCCCGTTTTTTTGCAAAACTGTTATGTCGGATGAAGTATGATCAATTTGTTACCAATTTACAAAAGTATGATCATTTTGTAACTGAATTAAAAAAAGCGTGACCATTTTGTAAATGGCCCTTCTTTTATTTGCTTCTTACTCATTTTAAGTAGCAAGTCTGTACATTCTCCCTCTTTTAATAAAATCTTATTCTTTATCAAAAAAATAAAAGTAAAAAATCAATAGTTTGACGAACAGATAATTATAGAATGATGTGTTAAACAATAGTTGGTAACAAACATTGGCAAGAAGTGTTATTGTTTAATGTATCATCACTTGGAATTTAAAATATTGATGTAATCAGAAAGGTAAAACGATCGGTTATAGAAAGTGTTTCAGGCTAATTTCATCCAAGTTAGTATAATCTTGAATAACAAATAAAATTTCAATTATGTTCTCTAAGTTATTGTTCCAATAATGATAAAGAAGAAGCGTCAAGATCCGTAAATGTTTGATCAAAAACTTAAAATGTGATAATCAAAGCAGAAATAAGGAGGATTGAAGATACCACGAGATGCACAACTAATGATGATCAAGACATAATATGCTTTATGGCCTAAAAAACTGGTAACTCCTTCATGTGTATGGATTTGATCATAAAAATTATTTATTGAGTTTTTCAGTACTGCTCGGCTCATAAACCTATAAGAACCGATATAGGTACCGCTAATCTATTAGATATGACTTTCATTCTCGTTATGTAAGCCATTGAACTCGGTTCCCTCGCTTCCAGTTCAGTTCTTAGTCCCGATCGGTTTTTGCGGAGCCCTAGGCTGGCTGGATGAAGGTGGATTAACGGATCTAAGACTACCAATTTAATAACCTAATAATAATAAGGGTCCTGTTAACTTGTATATCCGTATACATGTTAAGGTTCATTAAAAAAATAATTCTTTGCATTGGAAACAAGATTTGTTTGTTTTATTGTACTGAAAACAACAATTCTTTGCATTGGGAACAAGATTTGTTGTTTTTAATACAAAAATAACCAATTTTTAGTAGAATAAGACAAAAAAAAACACAATTTCCAATGAAATAAAATAATTCTTTATTAAACCTTAACATGTATACGTGTATACAAGTTAACAAAAGCCTAATAATAAATGATAAAATCACAATATATTAATTGTATCCAGGAACATAAAAGTTTACAAATTGAACAACACCTAAGTTGCTTTAAATGCAAACTACGAATTGCACAACCCCGGTATCTCGCCACATTGAGGTGATTCAAAGAACATCCAAATCTCAATTCAATACAAATCTAGGAGTAATATTAATAACAAGAAAAGTTTAACAAAACCTAATCTTTTAAAATCAATTATTCAAAAAATACTTTGATTATTTATTTAAAATTTCATAATCTGAAAATTAATAAGTTTAAAGAATTGTGACAACAGAGAAAAACTTAATTTACCCGTTGCTACTATAATATACTTATAATGACTCTTGACATCCGCGGATGGGAGGGTGTGCCGTGGATTTCGAGTGTCTCATCCGCGTTTAATCCACACAAATGAGAAGATGAATCTCATAAATTTATTAATGTCCAGTCCGGTAAGAGATGATTCAGATAGTCACTAATCAAAATGCGGATTGGATATGATGAAATTTAGTTTTTTCAAATCAGGGTCCGTTTAGGTTTTCCAGAGATATTCGATTGTCGTGATATTGTGATTTTCCAAAAATTTTAAGTGTGAAGTTAAGTTTTATGACAATTTTTTCTTCAAATTCCACCTAAGTAAAGGAGACAAAATGACCATGAACTAACAAACATGTCATCCTCAAATGCCAATCTAAAGCCCATGTCCTTGACAATTGTTTTATGATTTGGAAATGGTTTCGAGTGTGGTCGGTTTATTCTGTCACTAACAAACGTATTCGGGGTTCTGCCACGTCCTTGGGCCAATGTGAGTCTCTCTTAGTCTTTCTTACTTTGCGATGCAACAAGTGCAAGGGAGACCTATCATGCATGTGCATGTACCTACATTTACAGATGCGCCCCAGAGCTCATACGTAGGCATCATCTTAACATTTTTGTGGAGTTATGTCGAAATGAGTTAGTAGGTCGAAGCTTGAAGGTTAATAGGATGTTTAGATAACATATCGGGAATAGCTTTTCAATTTCTAAAAATCGAAAATTAAAAATTAGTTTGACTGTCATTTCAAAAAGATTTCTAAAAATCGAAAAATTAATTTTTACTTCGACTGCTGGAAAGACAGAAATCAGAAACAGATTTGTAACCCAGTACCGTGCAATGTTTTGATCCTGCCTGTGGTTGTGTTTAGCATTCACACTAAGATGTCGCTAGGATGGTCCTTTTTCCTTCTGGAACGCCACGAAGGTCTAATTACGGATGTTACGGTGAATATGCATATATCTCGAGTCTTGGGAAAATGCAGGTATGTTGTCGGCATAAGATACCAATTGATCCAAATCCCGTCAATAATGATAGGCCATTAAGTCAGAGACGGTCTGAAACAATATGGAAAAGTTGACGTCCATGTTTGACTTTTGAAAATTTCGACTCTCCACCAATCATTTAGCTCGGTCTTCCTGACCCCGTGTGAAAAGTGGGTGTACAAATATGTAAACAGATCCAACTTCCAACTGCATACCGACCAGATAATGCGCAAATTTCAGCTGATACGATACTCATTTGTGTTTTGTCTATTATTTTCCCACTAAACTACACCTAACTTGCTTAAAAAAAGAAAGAAAAGAAAAGAAAAGCTATACCTAATACCGAGCTGCAAACATAAAAAGAGCTATCAAAGAAGGTGAACTCCCAGACACCACAAATTAATAAACATACTCGTCATTGTTAGTTAAGCTTTGTTGATAAACATTAATCTATATCTCAAAACAACTTGGTCAAAATGTGAGTTCGTTGGCAGCTGGGCGAATCCCAACTAGCTATATTAGTATGTAATTAAGTAACAAAAATATCTGTGAAAACACCGCGTGATCCAGGTATATTTGAGTAATATTATTATCGGATATTCCACTCATTAACAGCGAGATCTAATTTAATTTTGTTTCTTTTAGAACAATTACAGTATTATTTTATTTTTTTGATGGAAAGAGAAAATTTATTAACTACAAGAGATTTACAATTTCATTGTTATCAAAAACATTAGAGAGAGTGTTAGATTTCTGAATTTTTTGTTGCAATTTGGTAGACATATGCTGGAGATTTTTTATCCTTACTTCTTTAGCTAAGTAGTCCACTGTTGAAATGTGCTTTTTTTACTATAAACTTTACCCGAGCTTGAGGGAACCTTTCAAAATTATCTTGGTTTCCTGTAGAGTGTTTTCGACTGGCCAAGGGAAGCTTGTGCTCACCATGTTGATATTTTCGACTAGTACTTTGCAATCGGAGATTATTGAAACGCTTGAAAATATATTTTCTTTTAACCAAGTAACTGCCTTTAATAAGGCTGTTGATTCCGCATGAAAAACCGAAGACGCCTTCTCCGAGCCTGCTGAAATGTGCATAAATGACTCGTGGTCCACTAAATAAAGAATAAAAGCATATGCCGTGGACATGTCTTCTTTCTTAAAAGAAGCATCTATAAATATTATCTAATCTGTATTTAAATCAGACATTTATAACTGACCGGATTCACCCTTTCGTTGTTAATTCCCTTTTGAATTGTTATTGAGGGTATAAAATACAAAAATCTGTTGATCTGATCGATCAGTTTAATTGGGTCGGGATTTATTTTCTCGAAGACTACCGAGCATCTGTATTTCCATATGAACCAAAGAATGGTTGCTATTTTTTCCACTAGGTTAATTGATTCTTTTTCCGAGATCCACCCTTTAATCCATTGATCAATCAAGTCAGTGTTTCCTGTCGAAATGAACCTATCAAGAGAAAACCCAAACCAGATAGCTCTAGAAAAAGGGCACGATCTAAAAAGATGATTGTTCGTTCCTTGAACTTGGGCATCGCACATCTGACAGTGAGGATCTATGTCTGAGTTATGGGCCCTAAGCCGCGCCAAGGTAGGTAGAGCTTTCTGAATTAATTTCCAAATAAATAATTTGATTCTTGGAAACGCCTGAATTTGCCAATTTTTTTCCATGAGAATTCAATCGAGGTATCGTTATCTTGAAGTTGATTGATTAAGAAATTATAAATGTTTTTGGTTGAGAAGTTTCCCGAATGATGATGTTTCCATCTCATTTTGTATTGTTCATGTACACTTGGAGTTATGGCTTGTATTTTTCTTCTGTCTTTTGGGCAGAAGAATTACAAATTAAAGAGCGTACAAATGTACAAAAAAACCGTATGACCTAAGAAAACCCAACAAAAAAGAGAAACTCCCTTAACATGTCTGAAGTAAAATGCCCGTGGAAAGTTTACTTGACTTTCATATGGTGTTAGAAATGTGCGAACTAGCGTATGTCATTGTATTACAATAATGATTTTACAAAGTTATTGATTGATGATAATAATGATCTAAATACGAAACTTGCCGATGTTAATTTCTTTATCGATCGAAAAAAAATAATAAAGAAGATATGAATTATCTAAATTAAATCTTACAACGAGTTGCAAAGATGATAGTCAAAAATATATATAAACGGCAAATTCCTTACAGCCCACTGAGACTGCCCAGCGGAAAAGCGTGTTTGTTTGCCGCTTATCATGCCCATAATGGCACAACACTGGCAAATATTGTGGCAACAATCATTATAATATGCCCGGTAAAAAATATATTTTTTTATATTTTAATGATAAGAATGATAAATAAGTTGAGAAGAGGGCGGCTACATGGTTGTTAATGATCAATTTTGTAAAAGAATGATAAATAAAAAGAATGATAAGTTTGTACTTTATCTAAGAGTACAAGCTGTTTTTCAAAAACCTTAACCATATATGTAACCAATCCATAATAATATCAATTTTGCAGCCAAACCTCAGCTGCATTGTTTTGGTTCCGGTTAAATACATTCTCAATAAGAAAAAAACTTATAAGGCGCTTAAGATAACTGATAACAGAAGATTTTCTTCAATGAACTATAGAATCTTGGCCCTCAAATGAGAGTTCAGTTTGAGAATCCAATTGAAAATATAACCTTGGTGCATTTGAGAATCAGGGGCGGAGCCAAGGGTTGACTAACCCTGGCTCTAGCCCCTTAAAATCCTAATAATTTTATAAAAACCCCTAAAATTCTCACTATATTTTATATTTAGCCCACCATGTGTTTAGTATTTAGTCCACCTAGTCCACCTATTTTATAAAATTTTAATCTAGCTCCCCTAAATCTTAAACTCTGGCACCGCCCCTGTTTGAGATGATCGCCCGTCCAAGTATTGAACTGCCTCGCTAAGTGCAAAGCATTCAGCTTCTTAGCTTACTGCTCCATCATAGTATTTGCATCTGGCCTCCCCTCCAAGTAACTGTATCATCACATGTGATTAGTCCCAATCATAGTGATTAAACGAGGCAATACTACTGACTTCGATAATGTTTAAGGTAGGTTTCCGACCACCTTTCTTGGCCTAAACTTTTCTTAATTATGAACAAAATTTTATTATTAGCTAATGAATTCAGAATTCATTATATAAACTTATAATTTTCCAGCGCAATTCAAGATCATATAACTGGTACCTGAAAAAAGACATTACCACTCTGTAGAGTAAGTAATTTATGAGCCGCCTATGTTAACATTAGTGTGATGATTTCTCTGCTCCGATAGTGGGAGCTAATTTGGTCAAATTTGCCACACTATTTCATTTTGAAGTAGTGTTCTACTCCCCATAGCCCTTGCTCGTATGAGCCACCTACACTGAGATTTACCGTTACTTCAAGCCAAACAGAGTAGGTAGAATGAAAAATAAATGTTGCAGGGCCGGGTTCATTTTGCTGATTGCAAAAACCACAGGGTATTAGTGACGTCAAGTATGTAAGTAACTAACATGGTTGTCTGGGGACAATTGGGAGCGACTAATGGCAGTCCATTTTCATAATTAGCAACTTAAACCTTGAAATCCAAAAGGGGATATCCTTTTGGGAACGTCGACTCCCACAGGAAAATGATGCGTAAGCTTGGACGACACACAGTGTTTTCTGGGACAATTCAAGTTTCTTAGACATTTCCCATCGGAAAAGCTTGATTATGCGTTAAGAAGTACAATTAGAAACAACCGAGTAAAAGACCACAATAATACGAAATATTTATAATTTGTTCATGTTTTTAAATCACCATTTGTGCACGCTAAACCCTGTAGTTGGTAACACTAATCCATATTCATATATGCACAAATCTGCACGCAACCAGTATATGGGTAAATTGATTAATATTATTGGAAAAAGATATGTTGATTTTTTTAGAGCCCAATGCATTCACAATAGTACCAACTTTGTAATAAAATTAATCCAATTTTTACAAAGTCCAGGCGTCCAGCATTGCTGGACATAAAAGATTTTAGGTGGATACGTGGAGATATACATTAATGGTTGCATGAAAACACACGAAGTAGTTGAAGTTAAGTGAGCAAATTTTTCATCATGTTTATATTGGTCCAACCTCAGTCTCGTGTGCTACAAGATGAAGCAAGTAAAACCCTAGATCAACTAAGAATACTAAAAAAATGACACTATATATAATAGTTGTTGTCAACAGATAAACCACCAATACTACTTCTTCACTTCAGTGGAATTTTAAGAAAGGAAAAAAACTTGCTAAGTTAAGCAGATAACCATATAACCCCTACTTTCATTTCATTAGATTAGCATATTAAACTTAGTTTCAAAAAAGAAAAGAACAAGTAGAACAATTACTCTTTTTGCAGATTCCAGAAACAACGGTTGCACATACACCAATTAAGAACAGAAGATGGATGCTAGACAAAACGAAGAACACAGGCGCCAACTAGAGCTGTCATCATCATCAGTTGTATCAGAACTCGAAGGCACGCTATTGAAGGATATAGATCCTTTCTCATACTTCATGCTACTAGCATTTGAAGGGTCTGGTTTGATTCGGTTCGCTCTATTATTACTTGTATGGCCTGTGATTCAACTGCTAAATTTGCTTGGGATGAATGATGCTGGTCTCAAGTTAAGCATATTTATGGCAACTGCGGGAGTTCGAGAGACGGAGATTGAGTCAGTTGCTAGAGCAGTGTTACCTAAGTTTTATATGGATGATATAGATATGAATGCTTGGAGAATTTTTAGTTCCTGTGATACGAGAGTTGTAGTGACTAGAAGTCCTCGGATTATGGTGGAGCGATTTGTGAAAGAGCATTTACGTGCTGATGAAGTGATTGGGGGCGAGCTTGTGATCAATAGATTTGGATATGCAACTGGATTCATTCGAAATGATATTGGCTCAGTTACTAATCGTGTTCAGGCCTGGTTCAAGGGAGAACGTCCTGATTTAGGGTTAGGACAATCTCCTGCACCTGGTCTCTCCTTTCTATCTTTGTGCCAGGTGAGTGAATGTTTTGATATATTTATAACAATTTCGGGATCCATGATTGTCTCAGATGCATCCTTGCATGCACAAGTTATTTAAAATATTAACATTCTCAACTGTGTACAGGAACAAAAGCAGCCACCATTTATCAACAACCAAAAGAATGATGATCATCAACTCATCCGACCGCTACCAGTCATTTTCCATGATGGTCGTCTTGTCAAACGCCCGACACCATCAATGGCGCTCCTAATCATCTTATGGTTTCCAATAGGAATTATACTGGCTGTAACACGTCTTGCCCTTGGAGCAATACTACCGATGTCTGTTATCCCTTACACTAGCCACATATTCGGTGCTTCTGTCGTGGTTAAAGGTAAACCACCACCACCACCATCAAATTCCAACGACGGTGTTCTATTCGTATGTACCCACCGGACGTTAATGGACCCTGTCATCCTATCTGTTGTTCTCCAGCGCAAAGTTCCTGCACTGACATACTCCATTTCCCGCCTATCAGAAATCCTATCCCCAATACCAACTATCCGGTTAACTAGAGTTCGTCATGTCGATGCTGAAAAGATAAAGAGTATACTAACCAAAGGTGACCTTGTTGTGTGTCCTGAAGGAACCACATGTCGAGAACCATTTCTTTTGAGGTTTAGCGCACTTTTCGCTGAGTTAACGGACCGGATTGTACCGGTTGCAATGAACTACAGGGTTGGGTTCTTTCATGCAACAACGGCTAGGGGTTGGAAAGGACTGGATCCAATTTTCTTCTTTATGAATCCAAGGCCCGTTTATGAGGTCACTTTCTTGAACCAGTTGCCAGCAGAGGCAACTTGCTCGGCCGGCAAGAATCCTCACGATGTTGCAAATTATGTGCAGAGGATTTTGGCTGCAACACTAGGATTTGAGTGTACAAATTTCACCAGGAAGGATAAGTATAGAGTTCTTGCTGGGAACGATGGGATCGCATCGTACACTTCGTGCCTTGGTTATTTGAAAAAGCTATTGAAAGCTTCTAAGTCGTGAAACACACTTGTATTGTTCAGGTTTTTCTTCATTGGTTTTTCATCAGTGGTGTTTAGTTTGTTTCTTAACCTTCTAAAATATGATGCATTTTTCTCAAGTGTAATATGTAGATTTGCTGGTGTAATTTTTTAGTATATGTGTTCCTCTCTTGATAATGTTAATTGTATCATTTGTTCTGAAAATAGTAATCAGAGTTGGTGACTTATTTCTGATTTACAGTTAGGTTGTATAAAAATAGTGCCAGCTTCTTTTTGTTGTTCAGATTGCTGTGGTGTACAAAATAACCCAATTTTATTTGGGTCTGTAGAAGTATGGGCCGTTTAAATACTCCACGCTTACCTTGGAGTTTGAAACACTGTCCAATCTGAAGCAAATAGGTGACCACCGACTGTGATTTAGATGTGGAGAGTATTTTTACGCTGTGTTCCTTATATGTACTGATATCCATAGGGGAAACCAGTCTGGCACTGGGTTTTTGTTTTATCAATACAAGTATTTATCCATGTGCCATGTTCACCTACTACACTCAATTTACAAAAAAAAAAAAAAAATAAAAAAAGGGAAAAATCTACCACACTCATCCAGAGTATGCCCTGGGTCGATCTTATGGTTTGCTTATAGGAGGCCTAATGTTTGGGATTAGAGGTGCACATACCCTACCCATACCCGCCAACCCTACCCTACCCGCCAGTTTTTTAACCGTATCCTACCCTATCCACTATTTGGCGGGTAGGGTGGCGGGTGAAGATTTTCTTAACCGCCAATAAACGGGTAGGGTGGCGGGTAAAGCTCGAAATTATCCTACCCTACTGATCTTCGAGCAATTCCTACTAGGGGTGCACATACCCTACCCATACCCGCCAACCCTACCATACCCGCCAATTTTTTAACCGTATCCTATCCTATACACTATTTGGCGGGTAGGGTGACGGGTAAAGATTTTCTTAACCGCCAATAAACGGATAGGGTGGCGGGTATAGGTCATATCCTACCCACCCTACCCGTTGTGCAGCCCTATTTGGGATACAATAATCTTCCCATATGTTGGATTTTTTTCTCCCTCCAGAAGCATTTACTTTTTATGTTTTGAATTTAGCCAGCATTCCTTCCGTATCCGACCGCCTCTTGTTTATGTGAAGAATGCCACAACTTGGGTAGTAGTTACCTTAAGGATAGGAGCCCATAAGGTGTAGGTTTCTCCTTAAGTATTCAACCTATTTCTCCTAGCATAACTAAGTTCAAGTTTTTTACATTTTGGATTTTTAAACCTCCCTCATCTTCCATACTAATGCAGAATGATAAGGTTTAAAGCAAACAAGTTGCTGGAGATACAAAGAGAGTTTAAGTTTCGTAAGAAACTTGATAAAAATATGATTGAATAATCAAGATAATAAGTGTTCAGCTGATAAATAATAAGATGTTCTCAAAACAAGAAGACATAGCCCTTATATAGGCTTACGTGACCTGACTAGGTAAAGAAAATGAAAACTAACAAAACTAGGAAAGCAAAGACTTGAAAGACAAGTAATACTCTAATAAGAGTTTGAGATCAGATTAGAAATGTTCAAATCTGCTGGAAGATCAATGACATAAGCATTATTACTGATTTTCTTAAGTATTTTGAATGGTCCATACTTTTTCATATTTGTCTTGTTGTAAGTTCCAGTAGGGAAACACTCTTTTTTTAGATGAATCAACACCACTTCTCCTTCTTTGAACATCGTTATTCGTCTATGTGGATTTGCAACTTCTTTGTACATGCTGTTAGAATCTTCAAGTTTCGTTTTTAATTCTTGATGAATCTGTGAAGCTTTCTCTAGCTTATTATCTGCCTTCACATTTGACTGCCGTAGTTTTGGTAGTACTACCAAATCCAAAATATGATTAGGAACTTTAGAATACACTATCTCAAAAGGTGTCTTACCTGTAGACCTGTTGACTGAAGTGTTAAAAGCAAACTCCATATGTGGAAAGAGAGTGTCCCATTGTTTGTCTTTGCCTCCAATAATCTTGGCTCGAATCAAGTTCTCTAAATAAAGATTTACAACTTCAGTTTGGCCATCTGTTTGAGGATGAGTAGTTGTACTATACTGCAACTTAGTTCCCAAGCATAAAAACTTCCAGAAGTAGCTCAAAATTATTGTGTCTCTATCAGAAGTGATTGTCTTAGAAATTCCATGTAAACGAACAATTTCTTTGAAAAACAAATAAGCAATATTTGAAGCATATGTTGTCTTCTTGCAAGCTATAAAGTGAGCCATCTTTGAATAACGATCTACCACAACCATAATGGAGTCATTACCCTTTGAAGTACGTGGTAGACCAAGTACAAAATCCATGCTAATATCAACCCAAGGAGCATCTGGAACTGGAAGTGGAGTATATAACCCTGTATTTTGAATAGTTCATTTGGATTGTTGACAAACCATACATTTTTGCACGTATTTCTGAATATCTCGCTTCATAGAAGGCCAAAAATAACGCTCCTCAACTAAAGCAATGGTTTTATCACGTCCAAAATGTCCACCAAGACCACTTCCATGCAATTCTTGAATCAGATGAAGACGTAAAGAATACTGTGGTATACATAATCGATTTCTTTTAAAAAAAAACCATCTTGAATGAGATAATCATCAACACTGCATGTTGAAGAACCACACTTTTCCCAGAGAGATTGAAAATCTTTATCTTCACTATACCCTTTAAGAAATCAAAAGATAAACTCTCATGTTTAAGAGTGATAAGAAGATGATCTCGTCTACTCAAAGCATCAGCTACTTGATTGAGTTTTCCACTCTTATGTATAATACAAACTGTATACTGATTGACAGTAGATAACCACCTATCATGCATTCTATTAACTTTAGCTGAAGGTTTCAAAAACTTAAGAGCTTGATTATCAGTGTTTACTATGAACTCACTGTGAATGAGATAAGGATGTCATTGTTTCAATGCTTAAACAAGTGCAATCAACTCTAATTCATAAGTAGACCATTTCTTCCTTGTATCAGATTTTTTCTCATTGTAATATGCAACTTGATGATCTTCTTGAGACAAAAAAACTCCTATGCCAACAATAGAAGCATGACAATGAATTTCAATTGATTTTTCAAAATTTGGCATAACAAGAACATGAGCACTACATAATTTTCCTTTGAGCAAATTAAAGCTCTATCTGCTTCTTCTGTCCATTCAAAACTTTCACGCTTCAAACAATCTGTAAGACCAACAACAGTAAAACTGAAATTCTTCACAAATAATCTATAAAAAGAAGCTAACCCATGAAAGCTATGTACTTCACGAATAGAAACAGGGGTAGGCTAATCAACAATGTCCTTTATCTTGGAATCATCTACTGAAATACCAGTACTTGAAACTACATAACCTAAGAATGTCACCTTGTTGGTAAGGAATGTGCACTTCTTTAAGTTCACATATAACACATTCTCTCGTAATGCTGTAAATACTTGAGATAAATGTTCAAGATGTTCTTCTTCATTGCGGTTGTAGATTATAATATCATAAACATATATAATGACAAACTTCCGAAGAAAAGGTTGCAAAACTTGGTTCATGAGACGCATAAACGTGCTAAGAGCATTAGATAATCCGAAAGGCATCACAATCCACTCATATAATCCTTCACGAGTTTGAAATGTAGTCTTTCATTCATCACCTATACGAATATGTATTTGATGATAACCACAACGTAGATCAAGTTTTGTATATACCTTAGCACCAGAAAGCATATGTATTATATCATATAGTCTAGGTATTGGAAAAATATATGGTATTGTTATTTTATTTAGGGGTCTACAATCTATACACATACGATGTCCACCATCTTTCTTGTCCACTAAAAAGGCTGGACTAGCATAAGTACTTTTACTTAGTCTAATTAATCCTTTTTGTAAAAGGTCATCAACTTGTCCTTGTAATATCTCATGCTCTTTTGGACTTAATCTATAATGAGCTTAATTAGGAAGAGAAGTTCCTGGTGTAAAATCTATTTGATGTTGTAAATCCCTTAATGGTGATAAAGTATTAAGTAATTCAGCAGGAAATAACTCACTAAAAGAAGATAATAATTCTTGTACCTTGTTAGCTAGGAATCTCCACCATAGGCTTAGTAGCTTCATGAGAACTCAAAGAATTAGTTTGTTGTAAAGACCGAGCAATGGTACCAACTAAAGTAGTTATCTTTTTTTCTGAATGTTCTCTTACCTAAGTAGAAGACTGAAAAGGCCACAACACCTTTGTGAAACCATCATGAACGAAAGTGTATATATTTCCATAACAGTTATGAACAACACAAATGTCATACTGCCATGGTATTCCCAAAAGTATACTTGTTGTATTCATATTAATCATGTCACAAAGAGTATAATTTTCATATCCAGGGAATGAATACTTAACCAAACACTGATGAGCTATCTTTTGAGTAAAAGAGTTGTTTATCCAACCCACATAATATGGATTTGGATGAAGTGTAACAGGTAATCCAAGTTTCTCGACTAACTTTGCAGCTACATAATTCTCTGTATTTCCAGTGTGATCAATGATCATGATACAATATTTTCCTTCAATAACACACTGATATTTGAAAATACTATGTCTTTGTGAAAGACATGGTTCAATAATCAACGTAGGACGCATTACACCAAGGAAATCTGCATCATAAGACTCATGCGCATGTTCGTAATTTTGATCATCATCCTCGAATACATCTTCTTCTTTTGTTTCCTCTTGAGTTTCAAGAATATATGCATCGAACTTACGGAAATCACTAGAAGTATGACCAGTTTGGTTGTACTTATTGCACTTTTCCCCTCTAAACTTGGAATAAGGATTAGGAGGTTTGGATAAATGAGGAAATTGTTGTTGATATTTATTACCTCTAGTGTTTGGAGTAATATCTCTATGGTTGGTAACCTAAGATTGCTTAGCAGGTGGAACATCAATTAATGGTGAATTTTATGTAGGAAGAGGTGTTTGGTTGTATGACAAGTTTGTTGCTGGTGGTTGTTGAATGGGTCAACTATAACTCCTTTCTTGAGCATAATACGAACCATCTTGGTTACCTGAATAAGAATTATATTGTTTTGTAGTCCTATTATAGCTTTCATAACGATTCTGACATGGTTGTGCCTGGCTAGAAGTATTAAGCACACGTCTCTCAATCTTAATAGCTTGTTGAATAGCCTCAACCATCGTATATATGGATTAAGTCACTCCTTGTTGTATAATACGATTTAAACCTTTTATAACGTGCAACCAACTGTTCTTCAGACTCATTCAATTGATTAATTGCTATAAGACTGTAAAATTCAGCCACATATTCCTCAATAAGTCTAGTTCCTTGTCTACAATTCTGAAGCTTGATAAACAGTTTTTGTCTAAAATCTCTAGGTAAAAACTTATCTCTAATTAAGTTTCTCATTATTTCCCAAGTACGTATAGGAGGTTTACCATATTTGATAAGATCTTCACATATTTTTTCCCACAAGCTGTTGCTCCTCCCTTGAGTTTATATGCAAAAAGTTCCACTTTAGAATGGTCAGGTACTTCCATGAACTTGAAAAACGATTCCACCTCATAGAACCAATCCATCAATTCTTCAATCTGTAAACCACCATGGAAGTTAGGAATATCAGATTTCAAATTATACTCTGATAGAGTCCCATTAGAATTTAGACTAGACTTCAATCTTCTATCCTCGGTCCACGTTTTCTCTTGTTCTTCTTCTAACTCGTCGTCTTCATCATTGTCGAGATTCAAAACTGTAAGTTTTTTACTTGGAATGTCTACAAAACTTTCGAACTGCTTCTTTTTTTAAGCTCACGTAAATTTTTTTCAGGAATATTAGTTTTCTGAAAGAAAGAATATTTTCTTTAACGTACATTGTTGATCTTCCTTCTTTTCTTCTTTATCGTCAAACAATCCTGGCACGTCTTTATCTTCGAATCCTACATGTTTGGCTATCATGATCATGTATTCTTCATGTGTTCCAAGCTTCTTCTTGAATTTTTCTCTGAGAGAATTGATACTTGTTTCAAATTCTATTTTAAGCTTGGTTGTGATATTAGTTTCAAGATCAACAAGATCTTCCTTCGTAAGTGGTTTATCTGCCAATGAATTCTCTGAAAGATATAACTAAAGGTTGTTGAGAAAATATTTTTAGGGTTAGCATTGCGGAAGCGGTTCAAGGATCGGTTTTTATATAAGAATCTAAAAATGTTGGTTGTGGTACCAACTAATGTAGAATGATAGGGTTGATGATGGGTGTCGTAGGCTCAACAAATTAATAATCTTATTTCCACACAATTAACTGGTAATATAATGGAAGTAAGGATCGTTCCCACGAAGAGCAGTGAGTTTTATTTGTTGAAGTGTCACAAAGGAGGGTTTTGTTTTAGATTGTGAACAAAATAAATAATCAAAGCAAATAAAATTGTATTGTAATCAATAGAGAGAGATATGATCGAGGAATCCTTCTTCGTATATAAACCGTCAATGAGTTATTATATTTTCCTACTCGTCGTTATCATAGATTATCACCAACCATAAAATAACAGCTAGATTAGTGTTATATCCTAAATTCCTTATATCACTGGACACAAAAGTTCTCGCCTACCAGATTCTATTCACCCAAACCACCTAGTAGTAGATCACTCAAGGTGTAATTTAGTCGAATGCTTTATCTTTTGTGAATTTATAGGTTGATCCTACTAGTTAGACTCTTAGATCAAGGTCCACTTTTTAGTGTTGTTTATACACACAATCGCTCCACAGATCCAACTGCAAGGTTTTGTGTTCTCTACTTGTATACAAGTTATGCGACGATTACTTATCTCCTAACTTAATACTAATAATAGATTGAATCAACAAATCAATTTAGTTGGCCACCTAAACAATCTATCAATCAATCATAAATATTCATTATAGTATAAACAAACGATAATCATATGAAGAACTTCAAAGTAGATTAATATAACAACTCAAATCTTGTTTACAACTTAGAATTCATCCTCAATCAATAGGTGTTTAGCTATTCATGGATGTAGAAACATCCATGATATACATATGAGAAAAGTTTAGAGATATCGTTACGATTGATGAATCGCTCCGAAACCCTAGCTTTGATATTTCTCCTCTTCAAGACTTATAATTTCGTGACCTAATCATATCCTCCCAATTTACATAACCTAATACCTTTTTATAAGTTTTCATTGCTTGGTCTTCACGTATTTAGTTCGGTTCAAGAACCCGACCCGAAAATACGAAATAACAACTCCAAACGTGCCCTTAGGCATTCCAAAGTGTAAATACACGTTTTCCTACTTGCTAAGTACGCATACCAGTACGCGTACCTCAAATTCCAGCAGAAATTTTCGGAACTTAGGTATGCGTACCCGTACGCGTACCTTAGTGTCTTCGGTATTCAATAAAATCTTGTTGTGGCCACAACTTCTTCATCCGAACTCGGAATGACCTCATTATTTTTGAATTCTTTTTATCTTTCAATTCTCTTCAAGATTGTGATGAGAAATCCTTAATTTGAATGAGTTAATATCGGTCTTTGGCCCTTCTCTTGATTTTGAGCGTTTTGCTCCTTTTCGTCGCTTTTCTTCCACTTCTCTTGGACTTCGGCGCTTGGATACTTGGAATACTTCTCTTCCTAGCTCTTTTCAGCACATTGTAGCTCCTTTTTGTATGATTGACCTAATAGAGGAAAATAAGAGCAAACAAGAGTAGTAATACGAAAATATGCAAGAATAATAGCTAAAACAAGTATGGAATGGACACTAAAATCATATGAATTATGCACTTATCAGTTGAAAGCAAACAAGTTTCTGGAGATACGAAG
Source organism: Papaver somniferum (assembly GCF_003573695.1). Lineage (NCBI taxonomy): Eukaryota > Viridiplantae > Streptophyta > Magnoliopsida > Ranunculales > Papaveraceae > Papaver > Papaver somniferum. Next base: position 162,485,472 of record NC_039366.1, on the reverse strand, counting down.
AGAATTTAAGTTTCATAAGAAACTTAATAAAAATCTGATTGAATAATCAATATAATAAGTGTTTAGTTGATAAATAATAAGATGTTCTCAAAATAAGAAGATATTGCCCTTATATAGGCTTATGTGACTAGGCAAAGAAAAGGAAAATTAACTAAACTAGGAAAGCGAAGACTTGAAAGACAAGTAATACTCGAATAAGAGTATGAGATCAGATTGTTAGGAAGATGTACTTCATCACATACATTTTGGATTTCTCTTAACATAACTAAGTTCAAGCTTTACAAGCCCATATTTTTGTCTTACCAAGTTAATCATCTTCCATATATTGACATTGAGATATATCGGTGCTTTTGAGAGCATAGAAAAAGTTAGGGAATTTTTTTTTAGCCGCCGGAAATTGAACACGATTATGAACAATCTTTGGGTAGGTAAGAAGTCTTGGATACTTCATTATTAATCGCACGAGTAATATTGTAAGTCTGTATACCTAATAGATATTTCGTTTTATATTAACTAGGTATTTAGGTTTTATAGATTTTGAATGGACTGATAATCTTTTCAATTGTTTTTTAGGGTTTGGGTGTTTGTTCGGGTTTGGTTATGATTGAGAAATTATTAATTTCTAAGATTGGTGTTGAATCGTTGATTATTGAAATTGTTAGAAATTTCTAGGGTTTGGGTTTTCTAATTTTAGTAGAATTGTGCAAAAATGTAATGTGTAGCTTGTGTTGTACTAATAATATTGATAATGTTAGTAATTATCTCTTAATTTTTATCTATCACTATATCTGCAAATTTTTGAAAAACATTACAGTAAGATTCGGAACATGTACCATACTAGTATACTACCATTGCAAGTTCTTGTGTGTTGTGGGCCACTTCCCTACTCCCTTAACTCTTTGTTTACCAGTTAATGTCATATAATTTTATAACTAGTTACTAGTGATGTTTACTTACAGGTTGCAATGTCTACTCCTTGTCAAGGGACTAAACAAGGAAGAGCTACTTCATTTACCACTTTATTTTTCCGTCGTTTTTACCATGGTAGCTAATAGTAGTAATAGGCTAGCGTGATTTATTTTTTTAGCCCCTCATTTCTAAAATCCTGGTTCCGATACTGCGCAAATGTGAAAGCATGGAGAGACTATTTTTTACCCCCCCCCAAAAAAAAACAAAAACAAAAAACAAGCAAGACATAAACCCTGATGAAAACAAGAACAGATATATATATATATATATATATATATATAAAAACAGAGATGTAAAAAGAAAGAAAAAAAGACACATATGATAATAAAACTGAACTTGGGAAAAACACATAAAAACCCCTATGAGATTCAATCCAAAACGAAAATAAAGAAGCAAGACATAAAGATGAAAAGAACAAACATATGTATAAAAAAAACAAAGATGTAAAAAGAAAAAAAAAGGTTTCAAATGATAATGAAACTGAACTTGTGAAACACACATAAAACCCTGATGAGATTCAAAATAAGTAAATAAATAGAGAAGCAAGACATAAACCCTGATGAAAATAAGAACAAAAAAATATTTATAAGAGACGTAAAAAGAAAAAGAAAAAAAGGTTCTAATGATAATGAAACTGAACTTGGGAAACACACAGAAAAACCGTGATAAGATGCTAACCTGAAAAAATAAAAAAAACAAGACATAAACCCTGATGAAAAGAAAAACACAATATATATATATATATATATATATATATATATAATATATATATATATATATATATAAGAACAAAGATATTTATCCAAAAAATAAATAAAAACTACACAGAAATGTAAAAAAAAAAAGAAGAATCCAGAGAATCTCAAAACACACTAACACACATAACTCCTGATGAGATTCTTTCAAACCAAAGACAAAATATAGATATATCCAACAATCACATCACCAATTTAAAATAGAGAAAAACATTGTGGTTTAGATACTTTTTTCACCTGATGATTAGCTTCATGAATACGTATTTCCGTCTGGTCTTCACCTTCTTCTTCTCTTATTTTGCTTTCGGAGACAAACATTGTCGTCTTCCCCCTCCTTAAATAAGTTGCTGCTCGCTGAGACATTTATGCTCACTCTTCTCTGAGGGAAATTTTGGGAGTGCAGAATAAAGAGAGATAGTAGTATTGATATAATGATTTATCAGTAGTTGGGTAGGAAACCCTTTCGCAATTCACAAACTTAGGAATGGAGAATAAACACACAAAATAATATCTTATTGTTGAAGTTTTTTGAAATAATGTCCTTATACTTTTTTAGTTCGTATCATGTCCAATTAGGAACAATCTAGATAGGATATTATGGTCCAATTTTCTAAGGTCCTTTTAAAATAAGATTCCATCCTTTTTAATATACAAATTGTTACTTGGTCCTAGGGTTAACGTTATCCATGGTGCAGACAATGTCATCATTTTTTAGAAGATTGTCAAAACTACCTCTTTCTCTCATATCTTCTCCCTTCTTAAAATTAGAGATTTTTTTTTTACAATAACATATTTCTAAAACTACAAGTCATAATTAAATAAATTTTATAGATTCGGAAAGCTCAAGACAAGATCTATACAACGAGAACCAATTTCACTATTTTTTAAGCATTTAATTTTCATGTTATCATTTAGCTAAAATCAGTTACAAAAGAAACTACCATTATGAGTTCATTCTATAAACAATTCTGCTAAGTGAACAATGCATTAACAATTGATCTTGCATGGCAGCCAATGTGGGAGAAACATTGATCTTTTAGTTCACTCGGTCAATCAATTTAGTCCACCTAGTTGTTTAAAATAAATAAATTTAGTCCACAAGTCCAGTGATAACGCGTCCACCTGTACAAGCCCATATAATTTTGTCTAACCAAGTTAATCTTTTTTTGCTAAGTCCAATAGTTTATTAAAGCAAAAAAAACGTAATTACATGAATCATAAGGAGGGCTCAAGGCCCCCACCCCATAAACCAAAAGGGTTAAAAAATAGCTGCAAAGATAACTCAAAAATCTCCAAAAAAAACTAACAAAAAATAAATAACATCAAGAGAAAACTCAAGGAAGTTAATAATGTCTATATCCTACTCCTCTCAAACGTTCCTTATTTCCAATTCTAAAGTTTCTCCTCTTAGATTGTAAACCCGAAAAAATTTCTGCCAAAAGCTCAGAGTCTCCATAATCTTAATACTCTTCATAAATATCATCGTACTCATCTTCATCCGAAGCGTAATTACCAGGAACAAGTTTAATAGGAGATTGGACTTTTTTCTTAGTTGAAACTCTACCCATTGGCTCCTTTTTTTCTTTAAAATAATCTTTTCTATAGGCTGGATTTCTAATGAAATTAGCACGAACCTCATCATTCTTAATATTGTTTGCTTCATCTAGCTCCTCCTTGGTGATAAGATTTTCATTCTTGTCTGAGTCAAGATGCTTCCTTAGGGCCTCCATTTTTGTACGAAAAGCTATTTTCTTCCCTTCATCTACTGTGTCCAACTCATCTAAAAAAGCTATTCTTGTCTAACCAAGTTAATCATCTTCCATATATTCACATTGGGACATATCGGTGTTTTTGAGAATAGAGAAAAAGTCAGGGAAATTTTTTTTAGCTGCCTGAAATTGAACACGATTATGAACAATATTTAGGTATTAGGTAAGAAGTCTTCTATACTACTATTATTAATCACACGGGTAATATAGTAAATCTGCATATCTAATATATATTTCGCTTTATGTTAATTAAGTATTTAGATTTCATAGATTTTGAATAGAGTAATAAGGTTGTTAATTACTTTCTAGGGTTTGGGTGTTTGTTTGGGTTTGATTCTGATCGAGAAGTTATTAATTTCTAAGATTGATGAATCGTTGATTATTGAAATTGTCAATAATTCTTAGGGTTTGGCTTTTCTAATTTCATTGGATTTGCGCAGGTATTTGATGTGTAGCTTGTGTTGTACTAATAATATCGAAAATTTTAATAATTATCGTCTAATTTTTATTTATCACTCTATCTGCAAGTTTTTGAGAAACATTACAGTAAGATTCAAAACATGTACCATACTAATATATTATCATTGTAAATTTTTGTGTGTTGCTGGCCACTTTCCTACTCCCTCAACTCTTTGTTTACCCGTTAATGTTATATAATTTTCTAACTAGTTAGCGGTGATGTTTACTTAAAGGTTACAATGTCTGCTCTTTGTCTTAACGGACTAAACACGGAATAACTAATTTGTTTCCCACTTTATTTTTCACTTTTGTTATAGGGAGGAGTTTTTGTGATCACGGGAGAGGGAAAAACGGGGCCAACTCACTGATTTAAAAGTGAGTTACATATTTACATTTTCTGGACCAAATTATCCTTCTACTCACCCGATACTTATAACACTAACCCACTGAATCAGTAGCTTTCCTATGAACAAACAAAATCCCTAAAACCCCAAATCACTCTATGATCATCAAACTTGAAATCCAAAGGATTTTGGATACTTAGCTACTGAAAATATATATCTGAAACATTTACGAAGATGATGACAGGTGAATATAAAGATTATGAAGGTTGGGAAGATGATATTCAATCCTTAACACTTCCTTCTCCATTTGGTGAATCTCCTTCATCAAACATACCTGAGTTTGCTGGAAACGAAGAATCCCAGGTACCCAAACGATCAAATATGATTTTCGCTTTTGTTGATGTATGTATATATAAGAAAAAATCAGTCTATAAAACATTCATTCGTTAGTACCAGTAGAGGAGAATTCGAACATTCACGTTCAGAGTCGAAAAAGTGAATTGAAAATTTCTCTACCGTACACAGAACGAAGAAGATCAACTTTTCACTATCACTCAAACAGAGGTGAAATGAGAATTTTCACTGTTACCAGAATGACGGTGAAATTCCTTATTTCTCTACCATTTCGATGACGGTGGCCATCCATCTGTTTTTTCTTCTTCCAGTTTTTGTTTGGTTAGTTTTACTAATGTCATACTTAATTTGAATATTTAGGTTGTGCCATTTGCCACACTCCCTAGGAATGAAGAAACTCATCCTATGCCCATAGTTTCAGTGCCCTCCCAACATCGCGATTTTAAGGAATATTTTCAAAGACCGAATGGTTTTGGGTCATATAAGAGTTACAGTCATGGTGTATATGTGTTGGTAAAACGCATAATTTTGTGATTGTATGTAAATCCTCAAAGATCAAGGACGTAGGTGGTTCTGCTCAAGGATCTTGGTTGCAGTTGTGTTGTGAAAGAAGTGGTAAGCCCATTAGTCACCAAGGGAAAAACCATGTGCCAAAGACCACAACAAAAAAACGGAAATGCGGTTTCATCAAATGTGACTGTTCGTTCCGACTAAATGCTAGTTGTGACAAGTTTGAGAGAAGGAATGTTCGAGTTGGTTGCGGTTTTCACAATCACCTTATTCCAACTACGTTAACAGGACATGCATACGCAGGGAGGTTGGCGGAAGAAGAAAATTTGCAAGTTCTTGAATTGACAAATAGTGGATGTCGACCTCGGGAAATTCTTACAAGTATCAAGAACAAAAATCGAAAGAATTATTCAACCATGAGAACTATTTACAATGCAAGACGTAAATTAAAAATATATGCTATGCAAGGTAGATCGTTGATGCAACATTTCTTCAAGTTAGCTCAAGAACACCAATACACGGTTGAGTATAAGTTTAACCCTCTAACAAAGAAGGTAACTGATCTTTTTTTCGTCTGGAGTCCGTAAAGTTGGCACAATGTTTTCATGAGTTTCTTCTATTGGATTGCACATATAAAACTAACAAGTATAGGTTACCTTTATTCCATGTTGTATCACATACATCAACGGGGGCGACATTCACGGTTGCAGTAGCCTTCATGAGCCGTGAAAAAGAAGCAAACTGCATTTGGGCTTTAAAGTGTGTCGAGCGACTTTACAGAGAGAATGAGATCCCATCGGTTTTTGTGACAGATTGTGAAGCTGGTTTAATCAGCGCAACTAAACATGTGTTTCCCACATCGTCTCATCTACTTTGTGCATGGCATATAGGGAAGAATGTATATGCTCACGGCAAAAGTTTTTCCACCTCAAGCCTACAACAAGTAATGACGAAGACAAACCTAAAAAGATTGATACCATCATAACCCAGAAAGAAGCAAAGGGGAAACTAAAAGAAAAACAAGACGAAAAAAGAAAGGAACTTAAAAAGTGGTATGGGGCATGGCAAGATGTCATTAAGTCATCGTCTATAGAGGATTACCAAGAAAATCTTACTAAGTTTATATCTACATGGGAGCCGACTCACAAGGATGATGTAAGGTATGTTATCAAAACTTGGTTAGACCCATATAAAGAGAAGTTTGTTTCGGCTTGGACCAATAACATTAAACATTTTGATAACGTTGCAACAAGCAGAGTTGAGAGTGCTCACGCCAAGTTAAAACTATACTTAGGGAACTCACGTGGAAACTTCGCAAATTGCTTCTTTCGTGCGCACTGTTCTTATGAGAACGAACATGTTAATGTTCACTCCGAGTTTGAGAGAAGCAAAACAACACAAATGCATGATCATAGGGAGGAAGACTTGTTCAAGGAAATCCTTAATTTTGTCTCGATTAAAGCTTTGAAAATCATATATAATGAGATAAATGGCACTGCCAACAGTATGGATGGTGATATGACATGCAATTGTCTGGCTCGTAAAATCAATGGGCTTCCATGTGCATGTGAAATACGTGTGTTGAAAACACAAGGTAGTCATAGAACTCGATATTATTGATCATTTTTGGAGGCAATTGAGTAGTTCACCTTTGTGTCCAAACCGGAGGTCACTACCGTTCGAAGAAACACCTGAGTTCTATGCAATACGGGATGCATGGGAAAAATGAACAAGTGAGAATGCGAGCCCAACTGCAGCCAATTGCATTTCTAAGCACTGTCAATATTTATGAGCCAGAAGTTTCAGAAGTGCAAAGGGGACGCAAGTCCAAGAAGCAACTAATGAAAGATAGATCCAATGAACGAGAGCCATCTTTTTATGAGCATGTCAATAAAACTATGGCTATTATGGCAAAATTGGGTGAAAAAAGGAATCGTGAAATGCTAGCAACAGCAAAAAAAAAAGTAGGTTAATTAATCCACAGTACTTAAGTCACATGCCTTCGGTGATGCAGAAATTCATTGCTGCTACACAAGAGATGCCGATGGACGAGAATTCTGGTTATCACGTGTTGTTGAAGCAATTGACTAAAAGTAAAGCATCATAACCCCTGTAGGTATTTGCGAGAGACGATGCTAAGGAATATAGAATTTAAGAGGAACTATTATGAGACTATGTGGGGTAAAAATATGTTAGAAGAATTGAAGGAAGGCATAGATAAAAACGAATGGTTAAGAATGCCTGAGAGTGGATTTATCATTGCAGAAGCTTTCACCACAGTTGTTGTGTATTTAAGTGAACTACAAAGCATAACTTTCGTCCCAACAACCTTGGTACTTTACCCCAGTATTGAAAAGAATACGGTAGCTATCGGGCACGTCAACAACAATCATTTAATCGGGCTAAAATTCAAACGATGTAGTCCATTGCCTTCGCTTCCAAGATTTTCATATTGGAAGCAACAAGAAAATGAAAACTCAACTACTTGGTCGAAACGATACTAGGGCAGAATGAAGAAATATGAACACTTGGCAGGGATTGAAGAACCAGCAACAGTTCATCTTGATGAGCTCTAGTTTATACGATGTTGTACACATCTTTTTTTTTTTTGTAAATCTGTGAAGGGCATGTTGGTTTATGAACTAATAATGTAACTGAGAAGAAGATACTTAGCTCAAATCGATGTTGCTGGAGATGCACAGAAAATGTAGAGGCACGTATACGATACGTTGTCCTAAAGGTAATATCGCCTGCTACTCCGCTGAGATGTTATAGCAGTTGGCGAGTCACCTCCAGGATACAACTACTGATAGTACCCCTCAATGTAGCATACAAAGAGAGTACCCTTAGAACTTGGCAGTGTTAGCAAAAGCTAAAACAGAGAAACTAGAAATAAAAACTTATTTCTGAAAGCAGAGGGAGAGAGAAGAGGATGTTCTCTGTTGTGTGTCAAAAGAGCTCAAGACTCCTCCCTTATATAGTGTTTAAGACGTTACAAACGAGAGGAAAAATGCATGCAACAAAACCATGCGTATGACAGAAATACTGGTAATGTTGGTTAAAAACAGTGTTGCTTTTGTCAGGCTTAGAGCAGTGTGTTGTCAAAAGCCAGTGTTGCCAAAACAAATACGTACAGACAAGAAAGCCAGGACAAACATGTGCAGACAAGGAAGGCAAGACAAACAAAGACAAGAAAGCCAAGACAAACATGTGCAGACAAAGAAGATTCTTCTACATGTGTGTAAAACACGTACCAAAAGTTTTAGCAAAAAGATAGGATCTAATGAACCCACCCACACCCACACCCCAACCCGACCCGACCGACCGGACGGCGGCGTGCGTGCTTCTGTGCGAAGCACCGCGCGTACGGGAAAGGCAACCTTGCCCTAGTCTAGGCCTTCCCCCCACACAAAAGTCTAATGACCCAAGGGCCATGCCCTTTTAGCCAATTCTATGGTATTTAAGTCTAAAACTCTTTAGATTTTAGTCTATGTGGGACTATTGTTTTATCTATTCAAATGAAAAAACAATAGTGGGCAATAGGTCTAGAGATCAAAACATAGTCCATGGAAATTGGTATAAAAAGCGTTTTTTCTAACAATCCCCCACATGAATGATAAAACATATCGACGAAATACGAGAAAACATAATACATCAATATTAGGCTAAGGTGTCCCAGAGATTGAACCTTAACTAGTGAGAGGTTACCGGAACTGCTTGTTGTTACGGTGAACACAATGTCTTGAACCGTCAACAGTGAGTGCAATTCAGAAATAACAACCACACTTTGATGTCTCAAAGAAAAAGAAAGCTGCCAAGCTCTTGCCGTTGTGCCCGTTTTGGCCGTGGGCTAAATCCCGGACTTAATGAATGTCTCTAGAGAAAAAGCTCAAATTCTCATAGGAAGCGGCCCCACTTCCAACATCCACATAGGTGAGTCCATTAAGAGTGTCCTGCCACACTCCGCTTTAAGCAAAGCCATGGAACTCATTAAGATCTTGACAGATCATCCTAAAACATGCAGGCAGCACTATCATACGGTTACACCATAGGGAGGGACAAAGATAGTGCTCTCTCGACATCACCAAAAATTAGTTATCTCATTGAACCTTGATCTTGGAGCTCCATTCACAAGGTTGAGTGTCCTTCATGGCGATTTATTCTATGAGCTTGAGTCCCATCCCCTTCGATGTGGATCTAACTACCTCTCTAGATAACCCTTTCGTCAAAGGATCTGCAATATTCTCTTTAGACCTTACAAAGTCTATAGATGATGCCAGTAGAGAGTAGTTGTTTCACTGTCTTGTGTCTTCTTCGAAGATGTATAGACTTTCCGTTGTATACACTATTCTTTGCGCATCCAATAGCAGCTTGACTGTCACAGTGGATTGCGATCGAAGACACAGGCTTGGGCCAGAGTGGAATTCCACCCAGGAAACCTCGTATCCATTCAGCTTCCTCTCCAGCTTTCTCCAAGGCTATAAACTCAGACTCCATGGTGGATCGGCTATACATGTCTGTTTGGTAGACTTCCATGACACAGACGCACCACCAAGTGTGAAGATGTACCCACTAGTGGATTTGCACTCATCTGAGTCTGATATCCAGTTAGCATCACAATACCCTTCTAGCACAGCAGGATACTTCCCAAAACTTAAGCAATAGTTTGAAGTTCCTCTCAGGTACCGTAGAACTCTGTAGAGAGCATTCCAGTGATCCTGCCCAGGGTTGCAAGTGTACCTGCTTAATCTACTCACAGTATAGGCAATATCAGGTCTTGTACAGTTCATTAAATACATAAGACTGCCAATAACACGAGAATACTCAAGTTGATAAATACCCTCACCCTTTGTTCTTTTTCAATTTGCAATTGGGATCATAAGGAGTAGTTGCAGGTTTAGCATTTTCATGATTAAATCTCTTAAGCACAGTTTCAACATAATGAGATTGACTAAGACTATATCCATCAGACATCTTTCTGATTTTCATCCCTAAGATTACATCAGCAGGGCCTAAGTCTTTCATGTCAAAGTTTTCGTTAAGCATGCTTTTAGTGGTATTAATACTATCAAGGTTACTACCTAATATGAGCATATCATCAACATATAGGCACACAATAACATGAGAATCATCCACAGATTTAATGTAAACACATTTATCAGATTCATTAACCTTGAAGCCATTAGATATCATTACATGATTAAATTTTTCATGCCACTGTTTAGGTGCTTGTTTTAAACCATACAAAGATTTTTTCAGTTTGCATACTTTATCTTCAAACCTTTCACAACAAAACCTTCAGGTTGGTCCATATAAATTTCTTCATTCAATTCACCATATAAAAAAGCAGTTTTAACATCCATCTGATGTATATGCAAATCATAAATAGAAGCAATAGCAATCAGCATCCGGATAGAAGTGATTCTAGTGACCGGTGAATAGGTATCAAAGAAATCTAATCCTTCCTGTTGTCTGTACCCCTTAGCTACCAACCTAGCTTTGTGTTTTTCTATAGTTCCATCTGTTCTAAGTTTCCTTTTGAAGACCCACTTGCAACCTATGGTTTTACTACCAGGAGGTAAGTCTACAAGCTCCCAAGTTTCATTTTGTTGAATGGAATCCCACTCATTATTTGAAGCTTCTTCCCAGAAGGGAGCTTCCGGAGAGTCATAGCTTCCTTATAGTTTGGGGTTCAGACTCTACCGTAAGAGTCACAAAATCTGGACCGAAACCTTTCTCGGTTCTGACCCTCTTACTTCTTCTAGGTTCGGTTTCAGCATCTAGAGACGGGGGTTGACTAGTCGAAGGAACATCTGAGAGATCATCGCGGACCCTTTTATGAGGTCCAGACCCTAAAGGGAAAATGTGTTCGAAAAACACTGCATCTCTGGATTCCATTATGGTGTTCTCACCAATTACCATGAACCTATAAGCACTAGTGTGCTCAGGATATCCTAGGAAAACACAATCTACAGTTTTAGGTCCTATTTTGGTTTTCTTGGAACGAGGAGTGGCCACCTTGGCCAAACACCCCCACACTTTAAAGTATGCATAGGACGGTTGTCTTCCTTTCCATAACTCATATGGAGTTTTTCGGATTTCTTAAATGGAACTCGGTTCAAGATATAGCATGCAGAGAGAATTGCTTCCCCCCACAGGTTCGAAGGTAGCCCTGAACTAGCTAACATAGCGTTCACCATATCTATGAGTGTTCGGTTTTTCCTTTCAGCTACTCCATTCGACTCAGGTGAAGAAGGTGCAGTAGTTTCATGAATGATGCCATTAAGTTTGCAGAATTCTCCTATAGGTATCACATACTCACCGCCTCGGTCTGACCTAAGAGTTTTAATAGTAACACCTCTTTGGTTTTCTACTTCAAGTTTATATAATTTGAAAGCGTCTAAGGCTTCATCTTTACTTCTAAGAAGATAAACCTGACAGTATCTTGAGTGATCATCTATAAAAGTGATGTATCATTTTTTACCTCCTCTAGTTGGTGTTGATTTCAAATCTCCCAAATCCGAGTGGATTAATTCTAGGGGAGTTGTACTACGTTCAACCCTTTTGTTGGAAGGGTTTTCTTGCATATTTAGATTCAACACAAATTTCACATTTATGACCTCTGTCAATGTTTATTTTAGGAATGCATCCTAATTTAGCAAGTCTTTCAATGGATTTGAAATTAACATGTCCTAGTATATCATGCCAAACATGTGAGGAGTCACAAACATAAGCAGAAGAAGATGCATTGTCATTCAAAGAAAGTACACTAAGCTTAATCATGTTTTCAGTGACATATCCTTTTCCTATGAAGTCACCACCCTTAGACATTACAACTTTGTTAGACTCAGCTACAAATTTAAAACCTTTCCCAAGTAAGATGGTTTCTGAGATAAGATTCTTGCATATGTCCGGGACGTGATACACGTCATTCAATGCGAGAGTTTTTCCTGAAGTGAGCTCCAATTCAACCTTGCCTTTTCCTACCACTTTAGAGGTAGAAGAGTTTCCCATAAACAATTTCTCATCGTCTCCTACTTTGTTATAGGAGTAGAAAGCATTTATGAACTTACAGACATGCCTGGTGGCTCCAGAATCAAGCCACCAGTCTCTCACATTGGTCACATTAGAGACAAGGTTGACTTCAGACACCATGCCAGTAAAATATCCAGAATCATCTACTACGTTTGCCTTATTTTTCTGTTTAGGATCATTTTTGGTCTTTTTAGGTGCCCTACAGTCTTTGGCCATATGACCAGTTTTCCCACAGTTATAGCAGTCGCCTTTGATGGTGTTTTTGGAGACACCACCCTTTGGCTTAAGATGGTTACCTTTGGAGTTACGTTGTTTGTTACGTTTACCATTTTTGCTGGATTCCCCGTGCCTTTTCTTTGACGCAGCATTATCGTCCAGGACATGAGCTTTGTTGGACATGTCTTTGCTCAGCATCAGGATTTTGTCCTTGCAGCACAGAAGTTCCTCCACCTGGATCTTTTTCCCCAGCTCCACCATGGTGATTTCGCGATTCTTGTGTCGCAGCCTCCTCTTGTACTCGTTCCATGAGGGTGGTAGCTTTTCAATTACTGCAGATACTTGTAGAGATTCATCAATATGCATTCCTTCAGCAAGAATTTCGTTGATGAGTAGCTGGAGTTCGACGAATTGTTCTACAACAGGCTTTTCATCAGTCATCTTATATTCCAGGAACCTAGCTACCAAGAACTTCTTGCTTCCAGCAGCCTCTGCAAGATATTTTTCTTCTAGGGCTTCCTATAAATCAAAAGCAGTAAAATTCTCTTTTGCATTATAAAAGTCGTACAAGGAGTCATCCATACAGTTAAGAATGTGGTTTTTGCACATGTAATTCTTCCTAGTCCACCTATCCAGTCTATCTTCATAGCCACGGTCATGAAGCCTTCTTGAGGGTCTTTCTAAGGCAACTTCATCTAGCCTTTGGTCTTTTAAGAAGAATAAAATTTTGGACTGCCATCGTTTAAAGTCTTTGCCACTAAACTTTGGGGGTTTGTCTACATTAATCTTTCCCATGTTGTTACAAAAAATATAGTAAAGAGGATATTGCCTTTAGAATGTTGGTTTATGAACTAATAATGTAACTGAGAAGAAGATACTTAGCTCAAACCGATGTTGCTGGAGATGCACAGAAAATGTAGAGGCACGTATACGATACGCTGTCCTAAAGGCAATATCGCCTGCTACTCCGCTGAGATGTTATAGCAGTTGGCGAGTCACCTCCAGGATATAACTACTGATAGTACCCCTCAATGTAGCATACAAAGAGAGTACCCTTAGAACTTGGCAGTGTTAGCAAAAGCTAAAAACAGAGAAACTAGAAATAAAAACTTATTTTCTGAAAGCAGAGGGAGAGCAGAAGAAGAGATGTTTCTCTGTTGTGTGTCAAAAGAGCTCAAGACTCCTCCCTTATATAGTGTTTAAGACGTTACAAATGAGAGGGAAAATGCATGCAACAAAACCATGCGCAAGACAGAAATACTGGTAATGTTTGGTTAAAAACAGTGTTGCTTTTGTCAGGCTTAGAGCAGTGTGTTGGTTAAAAACAGTGTTGCCAAAACAAATACGTACACACAAGAAAGCCAGGACAAACATGTGCAGACAAAGAAGGCAAGACAAACACGTACAGACAAGAAAGCCAAGACAAACATGTGTAGACAAAGAAGAAGATTCTTTTACATGTGTGTAAAACACGTACCAAAAGTTTTAGCAAAAAAATAGGATCTAATGAACCCACACCCACACCCACACCCGAGCCCGAGCCACCTTGCCCTAGTCTAGGCCTTCCCCCCTCACACAAAAGTCTAATTACCCAAGGGCCATGCCCTTTTAGCCAATTCTATGGTATTTAAGTCTAAAACTCTTTAGATTTTAGTCTATGTGGGACTATTGTTTTATCTATTCAAATGAAAAAACAAGTAGTGGGCAATAGGTCTAGAGATCAAAACATAGTCCATGCAAATTTGGTATAACAAAGCCGTTTTTTTCTAACAGGGCACTTCTCAAATACTCGTGAAAGGCATATATTAAACATATATTGATCTATATATAAATTTTTTTGTGTTACCTGAATCTTTCAATTCAATATATAAACTTTTTTGTTACCCGAGGCTTTGAATTTTTGATGGAAAAATGCCCAGAGACAGTGAAATTCATGAACTGGAAGCAACTGAATTTTCTTGTTTCTCGTTCTATATGGAGAGCGAGAAAACCTTCTTTTCACGTTATCCAGAGGCGACGTGAAAATCACAAAATGAAAGTAACCGATTTTTTGGTTTCTCGTTTTATATGGATAGCGAGAAATGCTTTTTTTCACGTTATCCAAAGGCGACGTGAATTTCATAAACTGGAAGCAACTGAATGTTTTGGTTTCTCGTTTTACCTGGACAGCGGGAAATCCTTTTTTCACGTTTTCCAGAGGCAACGTGAATTCCGGAAACAGAAAAGCATTGGGTTTCTTTGTTTTCGTTGTACCTGGAGAGCGAGAAATATTACTTTCTCGCTTACCAGGAAGAACGAGAATGCAAAATGAAAACCTGGATTTTGCTAACTTACAAACAAAATTTCCTACTGCATGAGCTAATACAAAAATCATGTTTAACAAGAAATCCATAGCATTAAGTCAAACAAGTGTAACATTTCCAGATCTTCTTGAGTTGGTGTGTAACTAGGAAAGAAAATACCAGACTTGATATACAAAAGATTGACTGACAACAAGAAATCATAGCATAAAATCAGTTCTTGTGCTTCTTCTTCTTTTTCTGTTCGGGTGCCAGCAAATTTTCAATAAACGCATCCTCGTCAGAATCAGGGAAAAGATCTGATCTTTCAGGGTTGTCATAATTTTCAAGCATCTTCAGTAAATGAGCTTTTCTAGAAGTGCTTATTGGCTCATCTTCAGCTCCAGATCACAAAACAAACTTCCTAATCATTCTTACGTTCCTTTTCTAAACCAAATAAGAGCCAATTTAGTGAGAGAGATCACCTATTTGTTAGAACTTACTATAGTTGCAACTTTGCCTTCTTGTTCATCGATAAAAGTTTTCGCAAGAATCCTTGTATTAAGATTAGCTACCCGGGTGTGAAAAAATTCAGAATATCATTACTTGTATCCATCCTCAGAATCCCATGGATTTAAGACTTTACAATGTAAACTACGCTTGGGTATCAAACATGTACCCCATGCACTCCAACTATATCCATCCAAGTGAGGATAATAAGACTTGAAACCGATGGGCTTCGAAACCATTTTCTCTTTATCCAGGAAAACACCCTGGGGAAACCTAAAACAACAACCTAAAACAGCAGGAGATGACCTTTTCGTCGGCCTTTCAGGAAACCTAAAACAACAGGAGATGCAGTAAAAACATGGTATTAGTTACAACATAACCTCCATAAATAACTAAAGGGGATTTTAATAAAGTGCCACACTTCCTATTTCATTTTTAAGAAAATGCCACCGTTTTTTCAAAGTTTATTAAATGCCACACTCTTGACTTTTCCCGTCACGTTTTTTTGAGAAAACAGTTAACTGGCGTTAGTATCCGTTAGTGCATATGTGGCATTAAATCAGCAGCATAAAATGACATTGAAGCCCCTGAATCAGTAACTGGAACGAGTTAGCCAGTGATTGAGCAGAGAGTTAACTCGTGACTCGGTGCAGTGAAGAAAACGAGTTAACCTGAATCCTATTCCTATTTCTCCTTACTTTTCTGCCATTGATCCACTCAAATCCAAGATCATCAAGCTTCTTAAAGAGAACTGTTGCTGCGCTTTTGAAGAAGAGAGCCATTGCTACAATGAATGCCCACTGCATAAACAAGAATGCTACAAAGAACAATGCAAATCAGAAATGCATCTGAGAATATGTAAAAATTAACTTGAAAAGACAATTAACATGTAATCTGAAAATTAGTTCTAACTAATATCATTTTCATTCATAAAGCAAGATTATCCCATCAAAATAAAACTGATTTCTGGTACATATACATGTCCAGACCAGAATCAGTATCTAAAGCAACCAAAAAAACTAACCATCAATTAGATACTTGTCCACAACATATCTAAAACAAACAATAAAGCACACACACTTCTACTTCCTAGTCTTCTTAGCCTTGGTTTGCTTTCCCTTTGTGACAGAAAGATGTTGACTGACAGATCCAATACCAGCAAAATTCTGACTGAAATTTTGATTATCTTGTGTAGATCCATGAGTGTTAGGTCCTGCTACTGGTCTTCCTTTAGTGCTAGGTCCTGCAGATGACTCACCAACAAAAAATGATGTACCTCTGGATCTGTTCACCTTGGCTTTACCCCTTGCAGTGCTACTTTCAGGCTGATCTCTCTGTGTGAAGGTGCAGTTTGCAGCATCATACTCAGTGCTTGGCTTGAATCCAGTTTGGTTTTTACCAACATCACCACCAGCACAGGTTCTCTTGTTGTGGCCAACAATAGATCCACATTTTCCACACTTCCTTTTCTTCACCACAGTTTCAGGTTCATCATAACTTCTCTTCCTCTTCTTTGCTGGTCTTCCAGTTTTTCTCTGATAAGGAGAAGGGTTTACGTTGATGTTCATGGTTGCCTGCCAGAAGAAGAGAAAACAAATGAGAAAGTTAAAGTAATGAAACCCTAAAGGGTTTGATTCTTAAATAGGGAAAAGAGAAAAATAAATAACTAATATCTTGAAAAGTAAATGCACCACATTCAATAAAGTTTATAAATCTACCTTATCTTCCCATACCCATTCAATTATGTCTTCTAAGGGTGTGACAACATTTGCATATGTGGTCCTATAATACTCCACAGAATAGTAAGGAGCACAATAACTGTTCAATCAATAAAACAAAGGTGTGTCAGTGTACAAGGAACAATAAATAATACAAACCACTTACAAAAACAAAAGTAAATGAATAATTGGTAGGCTTTGAAAGGGGACAGAAAATAAGAGCAAGAGGAAGCCTACTTGTTAACCGCAAGTGCACGGTGTCGATTGTAGCTTGTGCAAGAACGGGTCGTTTCCACAGGGACTAGGGTGTATAGTTGAAGTTTTTAAGCTAGTTATCTAAATTAACAAGGCAGTAAATAAAGCAATGAGGTAACAGTGACAGAGAACAAAGAAACAGTGAAACAAAGACAAACAAACCAAGGCTATGAGCGAAGGGCAGTGATGGAAGCTAAGGGATAAGGTGAGAACTAAGGCTTCAATTCCACCCCTAGCTGCATATAATTCTCTAAGATGATATACTAGTCTTCTCCTATCACAGCGATGCCTTAATCTCAGCTATCATATGTCAATCCCCTAGAATTACTTGTCTTTCTAAGGTACAAGCAATCTAAGATTATACTACATTCAGTTCATATAGCCTTTTCGGAAATTAAAACATGCTTGTCATCAAACTGTCATGGAGAAGAAGTACTCATACAATAAGGTTATATTTATCTAGAGTTTCATCTCTGCCTTAGTAGTATAATTAAAACATGATGAAGTTCTTAAACATGTTGTTTGTCAGACAACAATGTATAAAACTATCCTAATGATGCTAACATAAGAACATAACACGAACATGAGCTTAATGAAAATTGTAACAATCACACAATCACATTCAAAACATGTTGGAGTTCTGAACAATAAATATTTAACAGTGCATTTGAATTGAAAATTGTGGAACTGAAAGATTGACAAACCCTAAAACTAACAGTTCATGGAAATGTAAATTACAAAATAAAACCTAAACTATTCCCATTGATGCTCTGGCTAATCCAGGCATGCCCAAAAACAACACCTAAGAACCTTATTTATACATGCAAACCAAATATCCAAAAATCCCCAAAATATAAAATTTAGGGTTACACAAAAAATCCGAAATTGACCTTTACCTCATATCTGATATCAATCAATGGTCTCGACCCATTCTTCTATTGCTTCTCCTCTTCCGTAGATGGTGGTTTGATTTCACTAACTCCGTTTGTCTCAAACTTAGTTTCTAGGTTCACTGTTTTTGAAAAGATAAAAGGGTTGATAGACAAGGAGCTAGAGGGTATCATGGTGGTGTCCTTTAGTGATGGCGGGGGTGGCTGATTGATGGGGTACAGTGATGGAGGTGGTTGAGCGGAGTTGGTGGCGGACATGGTGGTGGTGATGGTCGCTATGAAGAAGAGGGGAAGAAGAAGGAAGATAACTCGATAGAGTTTCTCTTAGGGGATGTTTGATTTAGGGTAAATAGGTTAGGGTTCTAGAGTATTGAGTGGACCCATCGTATTTTGATGATCAGATGGTGAAAGACGATGGATGAAAAGATGAGAGAATTATCCAACGGCGAGATGGAAATGGGAATAGAGCGACCGTTGGATCTGAGATACATCAAAACTGACGGTCTGAGATGGAGTTAGGTGCTAAAGTGTTAGACAGGAACATCAAAACTCGATGCACTCTGATGGAGCGACCGTTGGATGATGGATTGGATTCAATCTGACGGTGAAGGAGAGAAACGGGTTTGGATTTGTATTTGGGTTTAGGAAATGGGTTTGGGGTTAAGGAAATAGGTTTTGGGCTTAAGTAATCTTGAGCCCACTTCTTGTTTAAGAACAATTTCTTCCTTTTTAAGCCCATTTTCATCTTTGATTCTTCCATACCACATTTTTCACTTCTTTTCCGCTAGAGTTTCCTTCGGCTTTTTCCGTGTCTTTGCACTTTTCGCTCCGCAACTCATCTAGTCTTTATTTATTACCTAAAAATGCAAAATTAATTAATAAAAATATTTATTCTTGAAAACAATGAAAATACAGAATGTGGGATAAAATGTAGAATTAATGCACAAAAGATGAGTTAAATGCCAAGAAAAATATATAGAAATATGCACTTTTTAGCACTCATCAAATACCCCCAAACCTGAATTTTACTTGTCCTCAAGTAAAACAAAACTAAGGAAATCCTACCTATACCACTGTCGCTGGTCTCTCGATTGAATTTAGCGAATGCAATAAGCCTTTTAAACCACTAAGTGTCCCTAGTGGACGAGTGACGTCTCGTGAAGGTTTGCTTAGAACGTACCTACGAAATTCTAGGACAAAATATAAGCTCAGATTCCATGAAATGTGACATGTGCAAGACAGTATAAGCTCACAGCAAAATGGAGATGTCAATCTAGCTATCAAAGGCACAATCCTAGCACTGATAACAAATAAAGACATGTGATAAGAGTGTAAAGTGTATCTACACATGTGTAGAGAAAGATCGGATGTTATGACTACTAATCACCAAGAGATAGTTTCTCAGGCTAAGAACCGAGGTCGAAATCTAGCTAGCTGTCCGGACTTTACGAGAATTGTGAATGAGTTGGAGGTATTTCACAATTACTCGCGTTGTACATCAATGGCATACACCCTTCCTTGCTTATAACACAAAAACACAAAAGATGACTCTTATTTACATTGACTACACTCTTTTATTTTTGAAACAAGAGAGGATGGAATTGATAAATACTTGATTTTTTTTTTTTTTTTTTTTTTTTTTTTTTTTTTTTTTTCTGAATATATACATCATTTTTTTTTCTTTTTTTTTTTTAACATGGTAACACTTTTGATATATATACAAAAGGAAACAAAAAAATTACATGACTCTTAGCAAGAGGTAGCCCTTTTTGATGCACCCAGTTAAATTCGATGGTTGTTTTTCTTAACGTAACCTCCACCTTCTATCCCAACCAACCAAAGAACAAGCTAGTCAAGTTTCGTTCAGTATTCTAAAGTGATTGGCAATCGTGACTTCCTATCAAACACCTTGAAGATCGAGGCTATACATGTATTGGTAGATCGTGCACGTGCAAGTTTCTTATCACTATGTGAATTGTGGTAGAATCAGGGTGCCTAAATATCTAGACTAAGAATCCTTATGTTTACATACATGCACAAGAGTCAACATTTCAAGGTAAATGAGCTCCATTTTTATGTTTTTTTACAATTTTATATTTTTATTTTGATTTTTTCATTTTTTCATTTTTTCAAAAAGAAAGAGTTCTGTTTTCAATTATAACATGTGATCGTGGTATCTATACCATACCCCCAAACCTAAACTAAACATTGTCCTCAGTGTTTCAAAATATGAAAAGAATTATAACATACGAAGAGGATTATGCTCAGTAGAGAAAAAGGAAAGAGAATACCCGATTTGACGGTGAAAGCAAAATTAGAACTCCGTTATTCAAGGCAAAAATCCAACATATTTCAGTTAAGAGTCACATTGGATTAGAAGAATATGTACAAAAGAAACAAAAGATTTAATAATTTTATCTACTGGATTATATACAAGAAAATTCTACCGTACATTTGGTTTTGATGGGAAACATTTGGTTTTGTCGGGAATGAAAAACATTTGGTTTTTATGGGAAAAAGAAAAATTTTGGTTTTTAGGGAAACATTTGGAAAACTTTGGTTTTTATGGGAGAAGGAAACTTTTTGGGTTTTTAGGGAGAAAGAAAAGAAAATTTAAAATTGGGAGCAAGCCCACATTGGCGGGAGAATGCACAGCCCACTAGGAAATTTGAAAACAGCCCACAACCGCTGTGCAAAATGAAGCCTAGCTGAGTGTGAAGTGAAGCCCAACGAATCAGTTTGAATTGAGCCCAGCAAAAGGTTTTGAATAAAAGATCCCAACCGTTTAGGGCAAAGCTTGGTCTGAAGCCCAGATGGGTTGTTTTTGGAGCCGAAATTTGTTTTAAAAACTTTGATTCTTAGGCCCACTGTTGGTGAGTAAATCTCACCGTTGGTTTTTTGGAATTTGAATGTTTGGCCCACTCGAAGTTTGGTTCAGGCCCACAGTTCAGAAACAAGCCCAGAGTTCAGAAACAGTTGGGTTTTTGGGCTAGCAGTTAACTGGAATGCGAGGCCCAGCTGGGTTTTAAAACTTTAAAACGTTTTTCAAATTTTTGGTCTGGGTCTAAGCTCACAATGTAGGGGTTTAAAGTTCAGTTGAGTCTAAGCCCACAAAAGGTTAGAGCCCACAGTTTAAACAAATTTCAGTTTGAGGCCCAAAATGTAACTAAGTCCACAATCCAATTCACAAGCCCATAATCACTTTTAGAATTTACACAGCCCAAAAAGAAGTGCAACTGGGTTTGAAAATGGTTGTCAACTTTTGTTTGGGTCAAGCCCACAGTTCAGGCTTACTCTTGTAGCACAGCCCAGCTGTTCTGTTTTAGTTGCACAGCCCAGTTGGGCTTGGTTCACAGCAGCAAGTTCATCCCAGCAGCAGGCTTCAGTGGGTAGCAACAGTCATCCCACATCACCAGCTCACAAAACAGCAGGCACAGCAACAGAGATGGAGAAGAGAGCAGCAGCTGCAACAAGGGAAAGCAGCACAACTAGCCACAACAACAAGTCAGGCAGCAACAGGCCAGCAGCAAGGTGGCAAGCCCAATGGTACCTGCACTCAACAGAGATGATCAGTCTCTTTGAAGAAATGTGAGGCAGAAGCAAGGGAAGAATGCAATAATGAATATGCAGTGCAAGATGCAAATGGAAATGGAACAGATGCAGGCTAAGCTACAGATGCAGATGCATATGCAGATGATGCAGATATGATGCAAAAGTTACAGACTAAGTTACAGCTAAAGACACTAAGGCTAAGTTAGAGATGCAGGAATTACAGACTAAGTTACATACTAAGTTACAGCTAAAGCAGCTAAAACAGTTATACTAAGTTACACTAAACAAGCTAAGTTACAGCTAAGTTTGAAAACAGAAAAGCAAGAGCACAATTTTTTTTTTTTTTTTTCAACTACACAGCACCAGTCCCCGGCAGCGGCGCCAAAAACTTGGTAGGCTTTGAAAGGGGACAGAAAATAAGAGCAAGAGGAAGCCTACTTGTTAACCGCAAGTGCACGGTGTCGATTGTAGCTCTTGAAAGAACGGGTCATTTCCACAGGGACTAGGGTGTATAGTTGAAGTTTTTAAGCTAATTATCTAAATTAACAAGGCAGTAAGTAAAGAAATGAGGTAACAGTGACATAGAACAAAGAAACAGTGAAACAAAGACAAACAAACCAAGGTTGTGAGCCTAGGGCAGTGATGGAAGCTAAGGGATAAGGTGAGAACTAAGGCTTCAATTCCACCCCTAGCTGCATATAATTCTCTAAGATGATATACTAGTCTTCTCCTATCACAGCGATGCCTTAATCTCAGCTATCATATGTCAATCCCCTAGCATTACTTGTCTTTCTAAGGTACAAACAATCTAAGATTATACTACATTCAGTTCATATAGCCTTTTCGGAAATTAAAACATGCTTGTCATCAAACTGTCATGGAGAAGAAGTGCTCATACAATAGGGTTATATTTATCTAGAGTTTCATCTCTTCCTTAGTAGTAGAATTAAAACATGATGAAGTTCTTAAACATGTTGTTTGTCAAACAACAATGTATAAAACTATCCTAATGATGCTAACATAAGAACATAACATGAACATGAGCTTAATGAAAATTGTAACAATCACACAATCACATTCAAAACATGTTGGAGTTCTGAACAACAAATATTTAACAGTGCATTTGAATTGAAACTTGTGGAACTGAAAGATTGACAAACCCTAAAACTAACAGTTCATGGAAATGTAAATTACAAAATAAAACCTAAACTATTCCTATTGATGCTCTGGCTAATCCAGGCATTCCCAAAAACCACACCCAAGAACCTTATTTATACATGCAAACCAAATATCCAAAAATCCCCAAAATATAAAATTTAGGGTTACACAAAAAATCTGAAATTGACCTTTACCTAATCTCTGAAATCAATCAATGGTCTCGACCCATTCTTCTATTGCTTCTCCTCTTCCGTAATTGGTGGTTTGATTTCACTAACTCCGTTTCTCTCAAACTTAGTTTCTAGGTTCACTGTTTTTGAAAAGATAAAAGGGTTGAGAGACAAGGAGCTAGAGGGTATCATGGTGGTGTCTTTTAGTGATGGCGGGGGTGGCTGATTGATGGGGTACAGTGATGGAGGTGGTTGAGCGGAGTTGGTGGCGGACATGGTGGTGGTGATGGTCGCTGTGAAGAAGAGGGGAAGAAGAATGAAGAGAACTCGATAGAGTTTCTCTTAGGGGATGTTTGATTTAGGGTAAATAGGTTAGGGTTCTAGAGTATTGAGTGGACCCATCGTATTTTGATGATCAGATGGTGAAAGACGATGGATGAAAAGATGAGAGAGTTATCCAACGGCGAGATGGAAATGGGAGTAGAGCGACCGTTGGATCTGAGATACATCAAAACTGACGGTCTGAGATGGAGTTAGGTGCTAAAGTGTTAGACAGGAACATCAAAACTCGATGCACTCTGATGGAGCGACCGTTGGATGATGGATTGGATTCAATCTGACGGTGAAGGAGAGAAACGGGTTTGGATTTGTATTTGGGTTTAGGAAATGGGTTTGGGTTAAGGAAATAGGTTTTGGGCTTAGGTAATCTTGAGCCCACTTCTTGTTTAAGAACAATTTCTTCCTTTTTAATCCCATTTTCATCTTTGATTCTTCCATACCACATTTTTCACTTCTTTTCCGCTAGAGTTTCCTTCGGCCTTTTCCGTGTCTTTGCACTTTTCGCTCCGCAACTCATCTAGTCTTTATTTATTACCTAAAAATGAAAAATTAATTAATAAAAATATTTATTCTTGAAAACAATGAAAATACAGAATATGTGATAAAATGTAGAATTAATGCACAAAAGATGAGTTAAATGCCAAGAAAAATATATACAAATATGCACTTTTTAGCACTCATCAATAATACAAAAAATGTAATTGAATAATACAAACCACTTACTCTTTCCAGTTTGGCCTCAGCAGTTTCAATGCACATACAACATGTTGACAAGGGAATCCCCTTAGCTGCCATTGCAAACAAGTGCATTGTTTGTCTATAATATTCACTGTGAATATTTTCTTGGTGATCACATTAGTTACCAAATAGACTTGTCCAACCACACTGCCTTCTGTATCAAACTTTTCAACCAAGTCAAGCATCTTATTTATCAATTTAACAGCAGCAGGGACCAAACCATTTTCATTCCACTTAGCAGATTCTTCCCTTCTCTTAAATAACAAACCCATGACTAACTGACCATACATCATGCCTAGTTGTATTATAGGTTTATCTCTCATATTAGAAGCCATGGAATTAAAAGATTCAAAGAAATTGTTATTCATATGCTCACAACAGCTAAGGGGATCAAAATAGGCCCTAGACCAAGTACTTGAATCTTCTTTCCTAAGATATTCACCAGCATCAGCATTTTCTTTGCATATACTGTCAAAGTGCTCCTACATTGCAAAACAATCACAATTTTATATATAACCTACAAACTAACAATCAAGAAACATAGGGAATTTTAACAAAAGAGGCACAAACCTGAAAATGCTTTACTTTATAAGCTTTGCATGCATTCCACAATGAGCTGTGCAAGGTTGGTGCCTTGTAGTATTTCTTGAAGTTATTGTATAAGTGCATGCATATGCAAATAAAGAGTTAGTACTTCTTCAAGTTCATGAACCAATAGAAAAACACATACACAATGTAAACTACTGTAAAAAAACAAGGGACTAAACTTAATTACCTGAAACAATATCTAACTCTTGCACCAGGGAAAACCTTAGGAACAGCTTCCAACAAGCCTTTCTGCCTATCGGAAATAAAGGTAATGCTGCCAGCATGATGTGCATTGATTGCTGGAGCCAAATCCTTGAGGAACCCAGTCCAGTTCTCCTTAGTTTCACTCTGACAGACCTTAATGCCTAAAGGCACAAGATTATTCTGACCATAAAGTGTTGTTGCAGCCATTAGAACACCACCACGCTTTCCAGTTAGATGGCATGCATCTAACCCTATGACTGGTCTTCCTGCTTTCTGAAATCCTCTCATTGGTGTAGCAAATGAAATAGTCATGCTCATGAATGCCTTATCTGCACATTAAGTAACCAAACTATGTAACTAACTGAGCATAACTTACAAATAAATAAAGGGAGGGGCATAAATAATATGTACTGAACATAATGTTACCTTTTTTCGATAACTGTATTTAGCAACTGACCCTGGATTAGTATGAGCCACCATTGCACAAAAGATGGGTACATCCTTGTAGCTGTCATCATAATTACCAAACAGATCTTCTAAAAGAAGATTTCTTGATTTCCATGCACAAATATATGGTATATCTATGTTATGAGTAACAAAAAAGTCTCTTGCTATATGTCTAGGCTTTGGAATTAAGGCCCCAGTTGTCTCCTTTAACTTCTCATGTACCACTTCTTTTACAAACTCAGGATTGGCAGATCTGTTAAAACTCTTTGGATTTCCAACACAAGTATGTTCTAGATTAACCTTCCTAACAATGAAAGTAGGCTCATGCCTTTTTATGCTAGCATTTACAAACCATTGACATCCATACTCTTCCCTAAACCTACATCCGACTCTTAATCTAGTTTTGTCACTCTTGTAAACAGTGTACTGATAGTTATTTTTTACACAGTAACCCCTAAGATGTTTCTTAAATGCCTTCTTGTTATTAAAAGCATACTTTACCTCAATCTTTGTAGGATCAACAGGAGCCACCTCTTCTTCTACAGGGAATAAGGGTTCTTCTTCTTCATCATTGTGCAAATTGAAGTCTTCTTTCCAGTTCTCTTAATCAAACTTCGCTTTCACATCTTTATCATCTATTGCTTCAAGACAATCATTATTATCATTACTCCCACCATCATTAGAAACTGCAATTAACAAACAACATCAAAGTGTTAGTACATTTAAAGAAAGGGGAAATATACAATAAGTTATAAACATCAAAGGGTTAATACTTCAATACCTTCTTCATCATCTTCTTCACCGCTGCTTGAATCACTACTTTCATCTCCAACTTTATATGTCTTGACAATATCTTCATAATCAGTATCATCCTCTTCATCACTGTCATATATTGGTGGATCATTTGGGTCTTCAATGGGGTTACATTCATCCACAGTAGTGTTCTCTAACACCACATTCTCCTCATCATCATCACTGCTGACCCCTGCATCATTGTTGTTCACTGCATCAATCTGGTTTACTGCATCAGTATTCTTGACTGCATCAACCCAGTAATCATGGTTAAAATTTTCAGTCACTTGAAGTGGTACACTGCTAGAACCCACAACATTGGCTTGACTAACGCAAGAATAAGCCTGAGATTCCATTTCATTTAACAGATCCACAAACAATTTCCTAGATACTCCTCCATTTGAGTTTTCAAACTTTGACTGAGCTTGCAACCTTGGTGATCTCCTTACAGTCTTTTCTGGTGATCTCTTTACAGACTTTTCCTTTGAAACTGGCTTTTTAGCAATCCTCTTATGGGACTTCTTTGGAGTCTCATCAATTACTGTCACTGGTTGTTTCATTGCAACCTCAATGAAGTCATTATCATTACCGAATTCAGAATTTAATATCTTCAAATGTAAACATATAAATCCTTTATCATCAGGTACTTCATGCTCCCAAAACTTAAACAAGTCCTCATTACTATCCATAATCTCAGGCAAACATGGTTCTATCATCCAATATAAACTAGGAATTTCATTTTCAGTTAGGCGCAACTTAACACGCAACATCTGCTCAAATTCCTTGAGGTCAATTTTTTCTCTATCCATGTGAGGGAAGAACAAAGTCATATTATTGTCCATAACCAACACGCTGATGTCTTTATATGGATAATATGTTTCATCACTGCATCATAAGTAAACAAATGAACTTCAGTAAACTTCAGAAATTGAACTCATGCTTCAATTCACTATGAACTTTACTGAAACAATCAAACATCAACTTTACTAAAAAAATTAAAAACTACAGAAAAATTTCAGAGAAAATTTAACCCTAACTAAATCAGAAAACAAACCAAACATCAACTCATGCTTAGATTCAAAACCCTAACATGCAACAACATCGATATAAGTAACAAAATGAAAAGAAGATGAAAAAAAAAGATGAAAAAAAAGATGGGTTTCTTCAGAAATTGAAAAAAACGAAGTTAGGGTTTTAGTAAAACATACAACTGGTTGTTCTTCCCGCTCTTTTTCTTCTTGATCTTGAACTTTACAAAACCCTTCACTCAGATTCACAAACTAAACCAAATCCCTCTGTAGAACCCTAGTTTTCTCTAACCTAAGTTTCTCCGCTGGAAAAGAGAGACACAGAGAGAACGAAATGAATGAGAAAGTAAAAGCCTTGATGTGGTTTCATTCCGTGAAGGATAAGATAGTAAATTAACAAAATGCCACATGTAATAATCTCGTGATGTTATTCTTGAGACAGGTGTAAGAATCTTGACCTGGTCAACGAACTTTTGACCAATTAGGTGGGTCCGGACGGAAACACTAACAGTTGTGGCATTTAATAAACTTTGAAAAAAATGGTGGCAGTTTTTGAAACATGAAATTGGAAGTGTGGCAGTTTGTTAAAATTCCCATAACTAAATTTTTGTTACCCACCTATACTAGCAATAAATCGCAACAAATTAAGAAAAATTTATGAGCTTCAAACATTACTGCGGAATTGAAAGTTGATTAGAAGTTGCTAAGCTGTCGGCAAAACCCAAACTCTAGATATTGACTAATTGAAAGTAAGCAGTACCAATTTGAGTGTCATATTATAAAATCAAATTCTTTAAACTATTTAGGTACCGGGTAATTTGGATAAATAAGAATTGGTAAAGCTGCCACTTGGATTTGATACTTTAGATTAGACAGGGAGTAGAACTCAACATAACACCTAAAACTCACCTGACCCCAATCCTTGAATAAAATTTTGCAGTCATCACAATCAATCAATCAAAGAATCACCCTTAACGATTTTTCTTATGATTTTAGATTTTGAAAAAAATAATAGATAAATATTTCTTAGATTCAACTTACTTGGAGATATCTGGTGAAGATGATACCGTTTTTTCATGTCGTCCCATTATATCTTGATCCCGTTATGATTTGGTTAAGAGTTTTCAGAAGATGTGAAATTTTTTCTATTCTAGGGCGTATTTCTGTTCTTCCCAGTTCAGAAAAGTAAGAAGTTTAGAAATAAAGTGAAGAGGAAAGCTTTTGTTTCGACTTTTGAGAGGGTTTTGGGTGAGGACAAATTTGTCCGATTCATAGAAAAATATTGGACTGGTCGAATTAGGTAAGTCAATTACGGGTTTTCCACTCCATTGATCCGGAATTCTCCTCCCTATAACAAAAGTGTTATTTTTTCTGTCCTTCTCTACCATGGTAGCTAATAGTAATAAGAGGCAAGGGCCGTTGACATGGTGCAAATTTACAGGATTTGACAGTCCAGTTTAAACCATTGGATAAGAAATTAAATACGGTCAAGATGTTTTCCTTTCAATCCGGTAATCGGATACCATAAAGAAAGGAAAACTCATTTAGGTTTACTTCTCTCTTTTTTTATTTTCCGTGGCGGGTAGGATAAAAGAAATAAAAATGTTTGATGAACGAAAAGTAAAAGACATTTATTTGTTAATTCCCAAATGTGAGGGTGCCACTTCTATGCATAATTTCAGACCCATAAGTCTGATTGGTGGTGTCTATAAGATAATCACTAAGCTCTTAACAGAAAGAATGAAAGTGGTAATGCATACTATCATCTCTGAGTTCCAGGGTGCTTTTGTAGATTCAAGACAAATCACAGACGGAATTTTAATTGTATCAGAACTTATTGATGCTAGAGAAAGAGCCAACATTCCTGGATTTGTGGTTAAGGTGGATTTACAAAAAGCGTTCGACAACATTAGTTGGAGTTGTATTGATTACACTTTAGCTAGATTTGGCTTTGGTTGTGTATGGAGAAATTGGGTTAGATGGTGTTTGTCTACAACCAGATTTGCGATGGCTATAAATGGGACTGCATTTACTCTTTTTAGAAGTGGTAAAGGTATTAAACATGGAGACCCGATGTCACCTTTTCTCTTTATTATGATGGTCGAAGTACTATCTTTATTGATCAAAAAAGCTGCCTTCTCAAGATGCCGCTGCTATTAATCATCTTCACTTTGCGGATGATCTCATTTTATTTATAGATGATGAGGTTGAGCAAATCAATAATCTAAAGAATGTTTTATTTTCTTTTGAACTAATTTCTGGGTTGAAAGTCAATTTTAGGAAGAGTGCATTTGTGGCGGTTGGGGATGCACAAAATGAAGATGAATGCGCTAATAGTTTTGGTTGTCAACTTGCTGCCTTCCTAATGAAATATTTGGGAATTCCACTGGGTAGTAAGTCGAAAGCTGCGGGAGTGTGGGATGTAATTTTGCAGAAGTTCCAGAAGAAGTTAAGTGCATGGCAGAGAAGATATTTGACAAACGGAGGTAGGCTGATGCTTATTAAACATGTACTTTCTAGCTTGCCGGTATACTACTTATCACTTTTTCAACTGCCTATTTCTGTGGAGAAGAAAATGGAAAAGATAATGAGACATTTCTTATGGGGTTCAACTAAAAACAAAGCAAAAAGGAGTTGGGTGGGATGGAAAAAGGCATGTTTATCAAAAGAAGGGGGTGGAGTTGGTATCAAGAAGCTGAGGTTGATGAACAAGTCACTTCATGCAAAATGGATATGGAGGTACGGTGTAGAAAACAAGGCACTATGGAGAAGGATTGTTAACCAGAAGTTTGGTGGCAATCCTAAGGCTTTCTATCCTAACTCGACAAACAAATCAATCGGCAAAAGTTTGTGGCCTGGCATCTTCAAGTGCAGCTCACATGTGGAGAACAACTCAATATTGCAGGTTAATAAAGGAGATAAGTGTTTGTTTTGGAAAGATAAATGGGTGAATGGTTGCTCATTGCAATTTTTATTTCCTTCACCATTCAAGATCAGCAGATCGAAATATGCTACGATAAAAGAAATGCATACCACAGATGCGGGTTGAAATTTCAACTTCCGTAGAGCACTAAAGGACAATGAAGTGGATGAAGTTGCACAACTAATACCTATTCTACCTAATATTAATCCCGACAGTGGTGATGATCAGAGAGTCTGGCAATTTGGTTCCAATTTTTCTGTGGCCAACTATTATAAAACACTTGAAGACGACAGTTTGTTTTATTTTCCTCACAAGAGCCTTTGGAACGCAAAAATAGCTCAGAAAGTAATTTTTTTTTCGTCTGGACTCTATGCTATAATGCAGCACCAACAATGGATACTATCAAGAATACTATTCTAGTGAATGGGTGTCTACTTTGTAAAGCAGCTGAAGAATCTGATCACCACATTTTTCTTCACTGCCAAACAACAAGGTCAGTTTGGTTGTATTTTCTACATGGTTATAATCTGAATTGGGTTTTTCAGCAGTCCGTCAGGCAGACATTATGGGAATGGAACAGAAAAAAATGCACTAATTTGTCTAGGAAAAGAAGAATTTGGGACATAATATCGTTTGTTATTTGGTGGGTTGTTTGGATTGAAAGGAATAATAGGATTTTCAATGACAAGTACATGAATCTGGACGAGATCATTGATAGCGTAAAGATTTTCATTTTCAATTGGTCAGTTAGCTCAAACACTTTTGATTGCATTACTCTAAAGGATGTTTTGAGTAATTGGTATGCCGTCTTGGGTCCTTTGTAATTTTCGCTCTATTATATGAGCTTTGTATCTTCTCTGTTCTCTGCATCATCTTCTTAATGGTATGGAGGAACTTTTCATTCTCAATAATATTGCACTTTTTGTGTCAAAAAAAAAAGACATTTGTTTGTTCATGGGCATTCGATAGCCCGGACTCAAGCTGAGATATCTTGTTCGTCATTCATTTCTCATCCAACGGTTTTAACGGGCTATCAAAACATGTAAAGTTGCATCCTGTCAGAGGATCGTGTCTAGGGATGGCAATGGGTGGGGATCTTGAATCCCATCCCCTATCCCGTTCAGAAAACCAAAATCCATCCCCTACCTATTCCCCATAAGAGTGGGGCGGGGACGGGTATGGGGAATCCCCGTAGGGGATGGGTTTCTCATGAGTTACCATAACATTACAATAAATTTTTTAAATTTTGTAAATAATAATTTAAAAATAATTAGAATGGTTCAAACAATGATACTAACCTAAGCAGTGCATTTTAAAATTTTAAGTTTATAATAACCAACTAAAACTGAAAAATAAAGGAAACAATTGATCCACAATTAAGTATTATGATTCCTTTTACTTCTTAGTTCTTCATTATTAACCATCTTCCTCCATGTTAATCATCTCATCATGATTTTCTTCGTTATCTTCCAAAAAAATTCACGGATCACATATAATAGGTAATGGTATGGGGCGGGTATGGGGTGGGGACTTTGAATCCCATCCCCACCCCATCCCCGCATCACTACTTTCGGGGATTTCACGTACCCCGCCCCGTTCCCCGTTTGTACGGTAAAACCCTAACTCATAGGAGCTGATCCCCACGGGGATGAGTTTGGGTGGGGAAAATTGTCATCCCTAATCGTGCCTCTTGTAATAATTATCTAGCGCACTTATTTTTTTAACCTCTCGTTTCTAAATCCTGGTCCAACCACTGCTAGAGACTATATTTCCATAAACTATTATATTATAACTATGATTCGTGGGATTGGTATTTTGTGGATTCACGGGCAAAGCAGTGACAGTGTAATTCCCAGGCAGGGCACAAGGCATGTCTTCTCCTGTTACTCATAGGCCGCCCCGTACATTAGGTAAAGCTCGTTCTCCTGTCTTGATCTTGGGCCTCATGCTTGGGGCCACAAACAGCCCGTGCTTCGTTCAGTACCATACCTCCTCGCCCCTCATTATTGACTGTCAAAATCAAACTACAGAGACTCATTGATCTCATCGGAGCACTTATATCAACTACACGGACTTTCTGTCTTTATTTGCATTCTTTACTTGGATTGGTTGGTATGCAAAACACTTATCATTGTGAGGCATGTAACTCGTGACCGTACCATCTTTCATTCACGACCTCAGTCAGTATACTGCACTGGAGTGTGCAGATTAATAAAGTTTTGCTCAACCTCAAAGACACTTGTACTCGGATCATATATAGTATGCTACTGGTACTATAATTATTGAAATAATTCGGAATGTATTCGCTAATTACTAATCAGTTGATATACAATTTGTGAACACGTAAATCACAAAGGAATCTATATGTTCACAAACAATGTTCGCACTCTAGGTACAGACTCGCACTGATAATACAACGGCATTGATTCCTTGGCTCCAAACCTTCGGGTTTATCATAGCCTCATCTAATAACATCGCGAGGGGCGTTTACGTAGGGGAAGATAAAGAAAACGAAGCATAAAAGTAAAACTCATGGAGCGTTAGACAAATATAAAGTGCTGAAATGTAAATAAGACTGGAATTTACGTGGTTCAGCACTAAGGCCTACATCCACGGGGTTGTTGTTTCACTATATACTTGATAGTTACAAAGATAGTCGAGTGACTTTGGGGTTTACATAGGTCTGTATATTGTAAATGACTAACTTACACTCACAATCTTTCTCTCTCCTTCTCTTCCTCAATTTTCCGATCCCCTTACTCTTGGTGGAGAGGGGGTATTTATAGGGTTAGAGTGTAGGACCCATCTCTGAGGGCCGTTGGAACCTTATCTTCTTGTGTTTTGTGTCCATCACGCGGGGGTCTTCGTTCATTACTCCATCACGCAGAGTCGTCCTCGTTCGTTCCACAGGTTGATCGACACGTATGCTTCTCAGAGTGTTTAATGCGGGTAGTTGAGGCGCCTGCTCGTGTCAGGCAAGTGTCTTCTGCCCCTGTCACATCCATGTCAGTTCACCTTCTCTCCACCGTTGATCTTGGCTTCTTTTGGGATGAGATAAAGTAACTCTTCGGGAGTTATTTGGTGCTCCGCAGTACATCGTGTTACCGATACATCTTTTTAACTTCTGCCCTTAGATTTGTTCGGGCAAAGATCCAACGTCGGCGGGATGGGCATCTTGGCTGTGGGCGCGTGTCATCATGCTTTGATGACTTTGTCCGCATGCTCTCCACGTATGTTCCTATATACACGTGTTTGATGATGAAATATGTGCACACAACTTGCCCATTTTCTTCGGGATTGAGTGTTTAATGGGAGCATTGAAGAAAACAGTCGTTACATATTCTTCCTCTCTCCTAATAACTTCTCCTAGATACTTGGGCATGTTTCTTATTCGTGCATTAACTGCTCATTTAATGGGCACGTTTCCCATTCCTCCCTTAACTTCCTTCTCTTTCTTTCGAGTATATTAAGGAGGGGAGAAAAATTAATTTCATTCTCCTTGAAAATTAATTTCATTCTCTGTCAGTCTTCATTCTTTGTTCTTCAACCATTAAATTCTCTGTCTTAGCATTAATCACGCTCACTTCTTCATTGTTTCTGGTTTGTTGTCCTCTTTCTGCTGCTGTTTGTGGTGGTAAGGTTTCTTTTCTTTGTTCATGTTGCTTTAAGCTGTGTTGATTGTAAATTTTCTGGTGTTGATCGTATTGTAGCCTCCCATTTCTGCTGCTGTCGTTCCTTGTTTGTGATGAAGAACCTCTTTTAATGCTTGTATGCTAGTTTGCCCCTATTCTTCATCTCAAATCGAGGAGGCCATTGTTTTACTTGTATTGATTGGACTTTTCAGTTTAGGGTTTTAGGGTTTTGGGGAATTTCAAACATGTATGCTAGTTTTAGGGTTTCTGTGCTATGTTGAGATGGACTGCTATTTTTGTGGTTTTTTGATCTTTGTTGATGTCCTTGTGTTTGTTTCTAAGTTGTTTATGTTGTACCTCTTCGCAGCCATGTCTGACCGTCCGCGGATTCCTTATCAAACTCCGGGTTCTCGTCTACCGAGATCCCCTCCACGCAGAGAGTCTCAAATGGATCCCCGTGGTATTAGAGTTTCTTCTTCTGGGGCGAAGGCCTCTCCTCCTAGGAAAGAGGGTCCCTCAAAAAATCCTTCCGGGTCTCGAAACGCTGCCGATCGTGCGGTTTCTCGTCCTCGTGATTACGTTAGGTGTACGCAGACACCTCCTCGTGTTGTTGCCTTTGATGTTCCGCCTCTGCGTTCAGTAGTGCCCGTGCAGCACCCTCAGCCGCCGCCTCCAGTACTTTCTTTCAAAGGGAAGAACTCCAAAGGTGTTGTGCCGAGAGTCGAATCGTCTAAGAATCCTCCTTTGAAAATAAAAGCTTCCGAAGCTTTTGTTGGTTCGTCCGATCCCGCGGAAGGGGATGAGGCTGCCCCGGTGATACGCAGTGTTTCGGTCAGCAAGAAGAAAGTCACGTTTAAACATATTGACCTTGAAGTTTTCAAGGAGAAGCATGAGCTTCAAGCCTTCGAGGTTCGTTTCTATGCCCCTGAGGATGATATTACTTACGAGCTCATCTCGAAGTATCAGTTTGATGAATTTCACTTGTTGACTACGGTTGGAGCCTTCGAGGCGGGCCTTATGCTGCCGTTGTACAAGTCTGGTGACTCCTTTTATTACGATGTGCTCGCTGGTCGTGAAGGCTCTTCCACCAATACTCACAGTCGTTCTGTGTCGCAATTATCGGGGAATTATCTCCGTGCACTGAGGGAGTGTTATCTGCGGAGTAAGGGGGAGACGACGATGACGTGTTACGTTCCAAATCCTGCGGAGAGGGAATGGTATACTCCTGAAAACTTCAACAACTCCTTTGATGATTACGTCAATAGTAGGAACCGTAAACCGTGGAGTGTTAGCCTTCGGAATCTCGCTGCTCCTCGGGGCGAAGTTCGTCTGTTAATTGAGGTCAGCGATACAAAACTGAAGTATGTTCCAGGCACCGAGGGGTCTAGTCAGCGGAAACTTTTTCCGGAACGTGAGAGGATCAAGCGTGACCATGACTACGAGTGGCACGCTACTGTTATTGAAGTTGTTGGTCCTTGGGCGTACGGTTGGATTCCCGGTCCACGCGGTTGGCGTCCTTCTGAGAGTAGCAGGCCACGTGAATCTCCTCCTGCTCGTTATGGAGATTTCTGTCCCTGGCGTTTAAACTTCGCAGGTATGAACTTTCCTTATGCCCTCGACGTCGTTGAAGGAGACGAGGAGGAAGATTGTGGTGCTATACTTCCACCGAAGAGTGCCACTACTGCCAAGGTATGGTTATTGCAGATTCTGGCCGCGCCTCTCCTTTTTTTGAAAATCAAACTGTTCGAAAAAATAACTCTGTGGAACATGTGTTGGTTTGCAGGTTTCGAAGAAGAAAAATATTGGGCCGAAGCAGTCTTCTACCATTGTGATGGGTAAGGCTGAGGTTCATGAAGAAGTTACCAGTCTGGTAAACGAAGAGTTTGCCGAGGATGAGGAGATTTCTGATGGGGAAGAACGCACTGATACTAATGCCACGGAGGAGGATCTTGGTGCGGGTTGTGATGGTGATGGAGGGAGAAATAATGTCGCGGTAGCTGACGGCAGTGTTATCGCTGATATGTCTGTTCCTGCTGGTGATGCTGCGGAAACTCTCCCCACCATTTCTCAAGAGTTCTCTTTTGACAGGGTTTATTCCGCAGGGGAACTCTTTGACGATGCTCTTGATTTTCCTGAAGACTTCTCTCTACTTTCCCCCAATGATGATTGAGATGTGCTCGGGGGGTCTGGTAAGGAAGACGTTGTTGTTCAGGATGGAGGCGCGGATGATCACGATGCGCATGTTGATGCCGAAACTTGTGCTGATGGGGCAATATCAGCAAATGGGAAGTCCGCGGTTGACTCGCCTTCCGAGGATTTCCCTCATATGCTGACGTTTGAGGGTGAGGACGCCATAATGGATTGGCTCAAGAAAAAGGGTCTGCTGTTTGTCCCTCATCCTGCCCCGGTGGTTGCTGGTGAAAAGGATTCTGATGCGTATACCCGTCGGATGATGGAAGTATCTTCCAAGGCGCGGGTATCTGAGATGTGGGGGAAAAGCTTGAGTGTTCCCGAAGCTTCCCTCGTATCGGAGCCTCCTACTTTTGTCGCGGATATGATGGCCATAGCCGATGGGTATCAATATGGTTTTCCTCAGCAGCGTGTCTTGGAGGTAAGTCTTCGTGTTTTCGTACATATCTCTTCGTGACGATTGGATCCTTCGGTGTAATAATGTTTGTTGTTTTGATGTGTAGATGATGAGGAGTGAGCATTGTAACCATATGTTGTATCAGTTCTTTAAAGCGTAATCTTTGAAGCTGGAGGCTAAGCTTCGTCACAGAGAAAAGGAATTGTCTGCGGCTGAGGTGGAAATAGAAGAACTGAAGAAAAGCATTAAAGAGAAAGAAAGGCTAGGTGAAGCGGAGGTTGGTCTTCGTTATGACCATCTTGATGAAGCGCGAGATGCGGTTGTTAATGAGTATGAAGAGGCTTCGGCTTGTGTCGAAGGTATAACCCTATTTCATCGAGTGTGATGTTTCTTTTCTGTGCTAACTCCCTGGTGTTGTCTTTTTCAGAGCTCGAGGGACAACTCCGCGTTGCAAATGAAAAATTTGAAAAGGCTCAATCTTCCTTAGCGCAGCAGGAAGAACAGACTAATCATTTTAAGAGTTTGGCGGCATCCCGCGAGGAGGCCGTTGGTGCTGCTTCTAAAGAAGTGAATCGTCTATCTTCGTTGTTATCCCAAGCCCAACAGCGGACGACAGTTATTATGCATAAGGCTCGGTGTCAATTGGCTGAGGAGACAAACAAGATGCTGGAGAAGATTGAGCTTGGCCTTAAGACCGAGCATGGCCTCGTGAAGAGCTATCCGCGTCGTCCAGTACCTGCTTCCTTGCCTGGCTCCTCGGGACCCTCATCTGGTGGGAGCGTCCCTTCAACTCTTCGGAACAACCCTGCTGATGGGGCGGCATCATCTAAGTAGAGACCGCGGCATCATTATCCTTCCGTTAGATTTTGCTAGTATTTTGTAAAAAGAATATTTTTGATGTGTATTCCTTGTATTGGCCTTGCCGCTTTTTGTAACCAACCTTTATGAAATGGATCATTTTTTTGATATACCTGCAATATCAGTTTGTTGTTTATTTTAAGCATTGTGATGAAGACGCTAAAAACAAAAGAAGAGTTTTTTAAGTGTTTGGGTGCGATACCGAAGGGAGGTACCTTCGTGATCGTCTTGAGACCTGTCACCCCGCTGGCGAACCCTTGGCCAGAGGATTCCCAGACGGTGGGGGCCGAGGCAACGTTCTAGGATATGGGGTTAAAATATTTACATACACCCATTCCGTCGACCCGTTGCCTTAAGATTGGTTGGGTATCTCTTTCTGTTGGGTGCCTTCCCCCTGGTCTTACACTTATGGACACTGATGGGGGAGCCCTGAGAGATTGTAGATTAACTACTTTCCCCAATATTGTTTATAGGTTTTGTTTACTTGAATTTTAGAAAGCTTGTTTGATTGATAGGTTGAGGCCTGCAATTCCTCGTCCAGAGATAGAAACATGTAGAGCGGTCACGCTGCCTTCTTCTTCTGGTATTCTTCACGCAGATGCAAAGCTGCGTTGCTCCTATGGGTAATATAGTTTAAGTCACTTAGCATTCCAAGGATGCCGGAGGACCTCGCCTTTCAGATTGCGAAGGTAGTAGGAACCGTTTCCCGCAATGTCGTGTATTATAAAAGGTCCTCCCCACGTAGGTGCTAACTTTCCCCATCTCTTTTCTCGTTGATACTGTGGGATTGTTCTCAACACATACTGCCCCTTTACAAAATTTCGAAGCTTTACTTTTTTGTTGTACTCCCTTGCTAGTCTTCGTTGATAATTTTCCATCTTCTGCAATGATGCTTCCCTTCTTCCTTCTAGATCGTCCAATCTCTCTAACATCATGTCTGTTGTGAGATTTTTCTCTCATGCTTCGGTCTTTGTGGTTGGCATGAGGATCTCTGTTGGGATGACTGCTTCAGCTCCATAAGTGAGGAGAAACGGGGATTCCCCAGTGGCAGATCTTCTTGTTGTTCTGTATGCCCATAACACATTATGCAACTGTTCACACCATCGCCCCTTATGTTCGTCTAATTGTTTTTTGAGGATAAGGGCGAGGGTCTTGTTAGTGGCTTCCGCCTGTCCATTGCTTTGAGGGTATATGGGGGTGGATTTGTTCTTCCTTATCTTGAAAGTATCGAAGAGCATGTCTATGTTTTTCCCCTGTAATTGCTTACCATTATCGGACATGATTTATGCTGGTATGCCGAACCTGCAAATGATGTTCTCGAATATGAAAGTCAACACATCCACGTCTCTGATCCTGGCTAAGGCTTTCGCTTCTACCCATTTACTGAAGTAGTCCGTGGCTACTATCAAAAATCGTCTTTTCCCTGATCCTTCGACGAAAGGCCCGACGATATCTATGCCCCATTTTGCAAATGTCCATGGGCTATCTACAGAATTTAACATTGTTGCCGGCGCGTGTATCTTTTTGGCGAAACGCTGACATTCTTCACATCGTCGGGACATTCTTGCGGCATCCTGTATCATCGTGGGCCAGTAATATCCTTGCGTATTTGCTTTGTCGGCTAGTGATCTCATACCGCTATGATTCCCTGTGTCGCCATAATGGATGTCGTTTAGAATTAGATGCCCCTCTTTCCGATATAAGCAACGTAGTAACGGTCCGAGGAAGGATTTCTTGTGCAGGACCCCATCCCGAAGATCATATCTTCCTACTTTGGAGAGTATTTTCCTAGCCTGTTTATGGTCCGCGGGTAAACTTCCCTTTTCGAGAAACGCATGGATCACCATTCTCCAATCATCTTCGTTGCTGAAGTCTTCGTCTTGATTTGCTCTTGACAGGATATCTTCTTCGTCAAAATCGTTATGGATGTCTTCTCCTACCTGGTCTTCGATATTTTCTTCCACTGTATCTTGATTGGTAGCGAAGGAGAATTGAGATTCAATCGAAGGCTCGTATACCCTTGTTATTTTAATATCTTCGACGCTTTCGTCCTTCAGCATGGATGATATATATGCTAGGGCATCCGCGTGCCTGAGATCCCTTCTGCATAAGTGCCGGAACTTGATGTTCGGAATTTGTGATGCCAATGTTTGGACCAAGGCCATGTAAGATGAGAGGGTGTCATCGTACAAGTTGTACTCGAGCCCTATTTTCCGTATGACAAGATGTGAATCACTTGTTAGTCTTACGTCGGTTACCCCCATCTCTATTATTACACGGAGGGCATGTACGACTGCCTCGTATTCGACGATATTGTTGGTATGCTCTTTGAATTCTAACCTGAGTGCCTGTACAATCCTTTCTCCGGTTGGGGTGGTGATGACAATGCCTATTCCTGCTCCTTCCTTATTTTTGGAACCATCGACGAAGACTTCCCATTGTCTTTGATTCGCAGGTTCGAGGATATCCATTGGAATCCTGCTTTCTTCCTCGGCTTCTGGTATTCCCTCAATCTCTTCGTCGTTGTCCAGGGGGAGGTCTGCTAAGAAATCCGCCAAAACTTGGGATTTTCGAGAATGTTGAATTTCATGAATTATGTTGAATTGGTCCAGGTGGGTGTTCCACTTGGCTATTCTGCCCACTTTTCCCGCGCTTTTGAGGACTGCTTCCAGTGGTGCTTTGCATGGGACCCGGATGAAGTGAGTTAGGAAGTAAGTTCTCAGCTTTTGAGTAGCCCATACCAATGCTAGGATAAGCTGTTCGATCTTTGTGTAGTTCCTTTCCGCAGAATTGAGGGTCTTACTGACGTAATAGATAGGCTGTTCTATCTTCGTATTGGTTTTGACCAACACTGCGCTGACTGCGTCTTCTGTTGCTGCTATGTATAATGCCAAAACTTCATCAGGATCCGGCTTCTGCAGGATCGGAATTGAAGCTAGGTATTCTTTTATTTTTTGGAAGGATTCTTTGCATTCTGCAGTCCATTCAAACTTGCTCCCTTTTTTGAGAATATTGAAGAAATGTTTGCATTTGTCCGAGGATCGCCGTGTGTGGCTGATCTTCTAGTGTAGCAATAAAGGCCATGTGGCGTGTAGAACGCCGTGTGTGTCTGATCTTCTTATGCCAGAGCTAATTGGTTGTAGCCAGAATGTCCATCCATGAATGACAGTTCTTCATATCCTTCTACTGCTTCTACCAGCTGATCTATGCTTGGCAGGGGATAGCTGTCCTTTGGACATGCCTTGTTGAGGTTAGTAAAATCGATGCATATCCTAACCCCTCCATTTTTCTTGGGAACGACGACCATATTGGAGATCCACGTAGGGTACTTGACTTCCTTGATGAAACCTGCGTCTAGTAGTTTCCGAAGTTCTTTTTCCACTGCCTTATGATACTCTGGTGCAACTTTTCTTATTTTCTGCCTGAAAGGTGGTGTGCCTGGTTTGATGCGCAGCTCGTGTTGGATTACTTTTGGGTCAATCCCAGGCATATCTCTTAATTTCCAAGCGAATACATCCGCGTATTCTTTAAGTAATTTGGTTAGAGAATCTTCTCTTTTTTCGTCCATTATGGTCCCTACTTTGATCATCTTCGGGTTTTCTTCCGTTCCTATGTTGATTTCTTTTACGGGATCTACTGGCGTGAACACCGGCTTCGGATCCCCGAGAACTGGGACGTTCTTTGATTGCTATTTGATATGTTTCTGTCCTTCGTTGGCTGCTGAAGTACTTGTCTCTGTGTTTAGGACATTATCATCTTTGGTCAAACCCCTTCCTGTAGTTTCCTTGAGGAACAGGTCTATGGCCTTCTCTTTCGCGGCTTCATTATTTTTAATTCTTCGGGTTTTTCGTTGCTCTTCTTGTTCGTTGTTGATGCGATACTGAGTGGCTTGGCACTCTCTTGCAGAGACCCGATCTCCCTTGATTTCCATTACTCCCTCAGGTGTAGGGAATCTGAGATATTGGTAGTACGTTCCGCCACTCCCTTGAGTTTATGTATCCACTTTCGTACGATAATGGCGTTTTAGGGGGATGGGGCGTCAACCACGTTGAATCGTGTTTCTACTTTCATGGGTCCGGCGTTAACTTGCAACACGATGTCTCCCAATGGCTTCGTGGGTGCCCCATTGAATCCGTAGATGGTGTAATAAGAGGTCATCAGCTGTTCTTGATGGAGTTTCATTCGTTTGAAGGTGTCGTAGAATAGAACGTTTACTGAGCTTCCCCCGTCTATGAGTATCTTTTTGAGGTTACATCCAGCCACTGGTAGTGTGAGGACCAGGGGGTCGTTATGGTCTTCCATATCTTCTTCGATATCTTCAGCATCGAAAATAATAGGTGAGTCCATCCACTCTTCGTGCTCGTCCACCTCTATCCCATCGATCTTATACAATTCGCAGCGGTCTTCGAACTGCTTCCGTAACCTCTTTCCTATCTGTGTTGTAAGTGAGGTCCCTGCGGCTTCAGAACACGAGATGGTGTTGATTGTGCGGTTCCCTTCTGGAAGCTGGACTGTCTTGGTTTGTTTGGATCTATCCTCGGCGACATCCTTTCGTATGTAATGTTTGAGCTCGCCAGCATCGATTAATTTTTGGATCATTATTTTGAGGTTTTTACATTTTTCGGTCTGGTGTCCGTTGAAGCAGTGATATTCACAGTAATCTTTAGACTTCTCGGTTCTCGGGGGCTGTTTTCCCCTAGACCATGGCCACTCCAGGTTTTCCCTTCTTTTGATCTCTCGCAGGATCCGAGCATAGCTAGCATTGAGCTTCGTGTAAACTTGATCTTAGAATTTTCGGTCGCATGTTCGTCGTTCGTCCCTTCGTTCCTTCCTGTCTTCGTGAGGCCGCTCCGCTGAACAATTCCTTTTGGCCCCATTGGTTTGTTCTGCTGAATTGGTACGGTGAGACCTCTGCGTGTACGCCCTCGGGTTTTCACGCTGGATTTCTTCAAGATGAGCGTTCTTTTCAATAATTATTCGAAGATCTCTGTCTTAGGTACGCTTCCATGAAACTCAACGAATAGTGGACTCATTCGGTCTAATCCCCACTTGTAGCAGTTGATACTTACCACCGGGTCCACACTTCCTATGGCTTGGCAGACCTTGTGCCATCTGTTAGTGTATTCGCTCGTAGTTTCCTTATAGCCGATTGCCAGCGAAAAAAGCTTATACATTCCAGTATTAACAGCCTTGTTGTACATGTAAGTTCTTAAGAACTTTTCTGCGAGTTGGTCGTAGGAGTGGATGGAGTCTGGCGGCAGATTATCAAACCAAGACAATGCCGATCCCTTCAGGCTCGATGGGAAGTATCTACAGAGTACTGCGTCGTTTTGACTCCATCTAGCCAAGACACGGTTATAATACCGAATGTGTGCAGCGGGATCACTGGATCCGTCATAGCATTCGAATGTCGGGACAGGGCACTTGAGTGGAATAGGGGTGTTGGACAGGCGATGAGTTAGGGGCGTGGAGTTAGCCTCTCTCATGACCTCTTCTAACCTTCCCCCGCCTTGTCTACTTTTTAACTGCCTGATCTCTGCCATCATTTCATTACGCAGCTCTTCCATCGCGCGGTGGTGCACTACGCTCTTCTGCTCGTGATAGCTTGACTCTCCGTCGTTATAATCCGGGTCGGATGCGCTACTTCCCCTAGCCGCGTTTCCATTAGCTGCTACGATGAATCTTCGGTCTCGGTTTGGTTCTGGTTCCTTTGAATTTGCTTCATCGAGTTGTTGGCTCGTCTTTATGCTTAGGGCAATCCGGTCTTTTAAATCCTGGTTTTCTCTGGCCAACAGAGCTACAACATCTGCGTAAACCTTCTGGCTCTTCTTCAATTCCTCAAGCTCGGCCATCAATCGATGTGATTGGTTCGACCCCTGATTGGGAGTCCCATCTCGTGCTACTACGTCCATGGTGCCGCCTTCTTCTATGGTTTGCACTAAAGGTGGGGGAAGTTCAGCTTCGATTGTTGGCATTTCCATATCGGGCGGAGTGCCCATCTGCGGCGTTAGAGCCGCCGGCACAGTTTGATTCTGCTCGTTTGTTGATGGCATCCCGAAGGTCGGCCGGGGGCGCGGGTTGGTGTGTTCTGGATTCATCCACCCTTTCTTTTGGTTGGTGAAATTGATTCGTAGCAAAAGTTTTGCTGGCTTCCGCAGCCTTTGGGGCTGCCGCTGTTGTACTATACTTTGTTGCCGCTTCTCTGAGGGCCGCGGCTGCGACGGAGTTAGCGTTCACAGGCGAAGTGATTTCCGCAGTGTCCTGCCTCTGACTGGTCATTTTGGCTTTGTCTCCTTTCTGCTTGCTCCAGGTGATGACCGGGGTTGTCCTTGGTGCTTCCTTTGACGTGGCTTTGGATTTTCCTGCTTCCTGCATCTTTTCCATCGTGGGTCCTTTTGTCGCTTTCATTTTCTTTCTGCACAAGGGAATTTCAAACAGCGAGAAACAGAAATGTCCGTGCGGATCGGGTTAGTTTACAAAATTCCTTACTCCAAGACCGGGAAAAACTTCCCGAGGGCCACAGAGAACTTTTAAAAATGCGGGTTCATTGAAGGTACGCGGGAACGTGAAAGGATCCCCTTGAAAATGCACGTAGATCTTTTTGAAATTTTTTGAAAGAGACCCACTGGAAAGCCAGGTCCGTACGAGATCTAAAAAATGTAAATCCATGGATCTAAGCGATAAATCTTTTAACCAGTTTAAATTTCTTCGACAGATACTGCCAGGACCATCGAAGATAACGGGTGCGTTTTTGAAT
The DNA here is from genome assembly GCF_003573695.1 of Papaver somniferum. Taxonomy (NCBI): domain Eukaryota; kingdom Viridiplantae; phylum Streptophyta; class Magnoliopsida; order Ranunculales; family Papaveraceae; genus Papaver; species Papaver somniferum. The sequence goes on along the minus strand of NC_039366.1, from coordinate 162,441,636 downwards.
ATAGTAAAGTTAACAAAAGGTAAATACTGCTAAAGATAATGAAATAGAGCAATCATATGCTAATTTAATATGAAATCACAGGATAACATAAATATTTTACCGGGATGAAGTCCCTGTTTCTAGCGCCAAATTGTGAACACGTAAATCACAAAGGCATCTATATGTTCACAAACAATGTTCGCACTCTAGGTACATACTCGCACTGATAATACAATGGCATTGATTCCTTGGCTCCAAACCTTCGGGTTTATCATAGCCTCATCTAATAACATCGCGAGGGGCGTTTACGTAGGGGAAGATAAAGAAAACGAAGCATAAAAGTAAAACTCATGGAGCGTTAGACAAATATAAAGTGCTGAAATGTAAATAAGACTGGGATTTACGTGGTTCAGCACTAAGGCCTACATCCACGGGGTTGTTGTTTCACTATAAACTTGATAGTTACAAAGATAGTCGAGTGACTTTGGGGTTTACATAGGTCTGTATATTGTAAAGGACTAACTTACACTCACAATCTTTCTATCTCCTTCTCTTCCTCAATTTTTCGATCCCCTTACTCTTGGTGGAGAGGGGGTATTTATAGGGTTAGAGTGTGGGACCCATCTCTGAGGGCCATTGGAACCTTATCTTCTTGTGTTTTGTGTCCATCACGCGGGGGTCTTCGTTCATTACTCCATCACGCAGAGTCGTCCTCGTTCGTTCCACGGGTTGATCGACACGTATGCTGCTCAGAGTGTTTAATGCGGGTAGTTGAGGCGCCTGCTCGTGTCAGGCAAGTGTCTTCTGCCCCTGTCACATCCATGTCAGTTCACCTTCTCTCCACCGTTGATCTTGGATTTTTTTGGGGATGAGATAAAGTAACTCTTCGGGAGTTATTTGGTGCTCCGCAGTACATCGTGTTACCGGTACATCTTTTTAACTTCTGCCCTTAGATTTGTTCGGGCAAAGATCCAACGTCGGCGGGATGGGCATCTTGGCTGTGGGCGCGTGTCATCATGCTTTGATGACTTTGTCCGCATGCTCTCCACGTATGTTCCTATATACACGTGTTTGATGATGAAATATGTGCACACACAATTAATGACCAATACTAGTACTATTTCGGAATCTATTTGCTTATGTAATACTCTCTTTGTTCTTTTTTAATAGGCTGTTTTTGTTTTTAGAGAAAATTAAGGAAGTTAAGAGAATTAATCATTGAAAGTGGTCCTCATGACACTTGTCAATAAAAGAAGTGAAGTGAAATGGTCCCCATAACACTTGTCAGCAAAAGAAATAAAGTGAAATTGTCTCCATGACACTTGTCAGCAAAAGAAGTAAAATAAAAAATAGTCCTAGAAAAATAAAGTAACATTTGACTTTCCCAATTAGGAAACCAACCTATATTTTTGAAACATTTATTTATAGAAACCAGCCTATTAAAAAAGAACGGAGGGAGTAATAATTAATGATTAGTACGAATACAATCTCATAATGTACTAATCATTGTTGTAGAATTGTTCTTCTATTATATAACCTTTCCTCTTTGGCTTAAGGTTGCACGGACGCTCCGTTTTTGGAGTCGTGTCCGCGTCCGACTCGCATCGGACACGGACGCGTGTTAGACGCTGACGCGACGCGTGTCCGACGCTCCAATATACGCGTCCCGCGCGCATCTTATTTGGACACACCGATGACTCGTGTTTGGAACATTTTTTTTTTCATTTTCATTTAAACTTCTTCCGTTATTTTTACTATTATTAACTAAATGAAGAAAGACAAACATTTAGATCAATTATTTAAGTCTTTATTAGGATTTTGTAATTGGAAATGACATCACATATATTTTTGGTTGGGCATGTGTTGTTCTAAGAATGCATTTTGATTGTGCCATGTGTTTAATAGTGATAATTGTTTGACCTTCGACGTGTATAAACAAACGATCTCTCATTTTTTTTTTTAAATTTATACACATATAGCTTTTTTTTTTATCGATAAAGAAAAGATGTATTGATCAAAAAGAGAGGGTATAAAATATTTATACCACCCTAAACCAAGTACAAGAGAAGGTAGAGAAGCAGAGACACAGCCTACAGACAGGCTATGCCTTAAAAAAGAAAAAGAAGCACAAGCAAAATACAAACCATCCCAAACAGACTACAGCCAAGTAAGCAATTAATGAGACTCAAAAAAAGAATTGTGCTAGTTCTCCATGACATCAGTGGAAGACAAATGCTCAAACTCTTTGATAACTGAGGACCAAGAGTAGAGACAGTAAATAGCTTTATTTGTCACAGCCACTTCATTGCAGACTTTGTCAGTAAAAACTCTTGCATTGCGTTCATTCCAGATGCACCATAGAACTACTGCAGGGATTAAATTCCAAACATACGTCAAAGCAGCTGAAGATTGCTTCAAATGCCAGGAGTGCACATCATCTGCAGGCTGCTCAGGCATAGCAAAAAAGCAATTCAATTTCTCCAGAAATTTACTCCAGATTTTTTTTTGCAAAGGTGCAGTGCAGTAAAACATGGGAAGCTGTTTCAGGTTCATTGCAAAAGAGACATTCAGCTGGAACATCCATTCTTTTTCTTATTAAGGAGTCTCTTGTAGGTAATCTTCCATGTGCAATTATCCACAAGAAAAAACCAATTTTTGGTGGATACTTCTTCTTCCAGATAAAGGAGAAAACTGCTTTCTCTGTTGTGTCTGCATCAATCACATTCAGAAAATCATACAAAGATTTGACATAGAAAACCTTACTTGCACAGAGATTCCATTGCATTTCATCCTCAAGATCAGGAGTGAAAGTAAAGGAAGTCAAATCAGAGAGAAGAATAGCATGTTCCATTGCAGCACCACCAAACAATCTTCTTGGAGATCTTAAATTCCAGACAACACCACTTTCTTCAGTTACACCTATATCAGCCACTTTGAGATTCTTAGATCTAGAGACACTATAGAGATGAGGATAACAATCTTTAATGGGAGTGTCATATAGCCAATTATCTTCCCAAAATCTAACTAAAGTACCAGATTGTACTTTAAATCTCACATGCTTAATAAAGAAAGAGTTATGATTCATGATAGCTCTCCAAACTGAACCGCCATAAGAACAATTAGGTACCTTTGCCATCCATTGAACATCTCCAACACCATATTTTTCAGCTACAATTTTCCTCCACATAGCATCTTCTTCTTTAGCAAACCTCCAAGACCATTTACAAAGTAATGCTTGATTCATTTGTTTTAAGTTTTTTCACTTCAAGTCCCCCATGTTTCTTCTTTTTACAAACAGCATGCCATTTCACAAGGTGAATTTTTCTTCTTCCCACATTATCATGCCACAAAAAATTCCTCATAATCGTTTCAAGCTTCTTACAAACAGAACTGGGCATTTCAAACAAGCTCATATAATAAACAGGCAGGCTAGCTAAGACACTGTTGATAAGTGTGAGCTTACCTGCTCTTTTGAGAAGCTTCTTACACATGTAGCATTATTTTCTAATTTTTAGGATCGAAACACTTGACTTTGTTGTATAAATACATAATTGTATATATAAATAATATATAAATTAAATATGTATTTACGTGTCCGCGTCCTAGTTTTTTGGGAAATTTGTAGTGTTCGCGTCTGCGTCGTGTCGTCTCCTCGTCTACGCGTCCGCGTCTGTGCAAGTGGCTTTGAAACAAGTATCCAGTGATAGGGATCTATAAATGAATGCAAGGTAGGAGTTTTTGTCTTTTAAAACCCCATATCTAGCTCATATGTTTTACATTATTAATGCCTATGATATGTTAGATGGTTGGTGTGTAACATGAATTTCGCCTATAATATGTTAGATGGTTGGTGTGTAACATGAGTTTCACAATGTTCAGCTCTTGCTATCTAGCTATGAGAAAAGTGATGGCCATGGATATCTTAGGTTTAGTAAATTTGCTAATGCACAAAATGACGCAATGATGCAAACCAAATTTTTATATTTGCCTGCGGTAGGCCGTATGTATGAATGGCGGCTCATGGCTATTTGGTATCCTAGAAGCAAATTGACCTAGCTGAAATGGTTACCTATACCGCGTATTTAAGCTGTCAAAAAGTTCAGTTATTAGCTTGGGAGCTGATACAAAAATCCAGCAATTGCTGAAATTCTAGGTTGCAAGGTAGAAAAACTACCACTAACATATCTTGGACTTCCCATTTGAGCTACTTGCAGGAACAAGAGCATTTGGGATTCAATTACCATGGAAAAGATTAGCACCATGGAAAAAGAGACTTATCAACAAGGAAGGTAGAGTGGTCCTCATTAAATCCACTTTGTATGCTTTACCTATATACTTCATGTTTATCTTTCCTATGCCGGCAACAGTAGAAAAGACTCTTAACAAAATCATGAGAGATTTTTTATGAGGAAGATCACCAACAAAAAGAAAAATATGTTGGGTAGCTTGGAGGAGACTTTTCAAACCAAAAGATCAAGGTGGACTTGCAATTAGGAGTCTAAAGCACACAAATGAAGCTCAATTAGACAAATGGACATGGAGATATTCTAAAGAGAAAGAAGCAATGTGGAGGAAAGTGGTACACAACAAAATGGGGGAATAACTCAAGATTTATGGGTCAAGATAATACTAAGCCACAAGGAAGAGGGATTTGAAAAGGAATCCAAAAAAACAAGTCAATCATTGAGGATACAACATCCACTATTCTGAAAACTGAACACTCAGTTAGATTTTGGTGGGACAAATGGAAAGACAACACATCTTTGAAGATCATATTCCTATTAGCCTACAGATTATCCTCTCAAAAACAGAACACACTACATGAAGTTATAAAAGAAGGTCAATGGCACATTCTCCTTAGAAGAAACCCAAATTCTGCTGAGTTGGGTGAAATTACTGCATTGTTTTCATTCCTTGGTGACCCTCCAACTCTGCAAAATGATGGCGTGGATGAACTGATCTGCAATCTTGTTTCAGGATTCTCAACCAAATCATGTTATAACTGGATCATCTCCAATGCAGCAGAAGACCCAATTCAGGACGCATTACTCATCCCTATGCAAAGTGTCTGGATAAAGTTAGTTCCACCTAAAATTCAGTTCTTTATTTGGACAGCTCTCCAGAACGCAATACCCACTACAGATAATCTATTGAGAAGAGGATGTATACTTCCAAGCACTATCTGTAGTCTATGCAATGCCGAAGAAGAAACGGTAAGTCACCTATTTTTGCACTGTAATTTCTCCTCTACTATTTGGAACTACTTTGTTGGTGGCTACAACCTGAAATCGGTGCAAACCAGAGATTTGTCATCTCAACTAATGGTATGGAAAGTGAGAAAAGGGAGAAATAGGGGGAGGAAAATTTGGTCCATTCTCTTTTTCGCAATTTGTTGGGTCTTGTGGGGTGAAAGAAATAGAAGAACTATGGCAAAGAAGACACCAAGACCGGATAAAGTGATCATTAATGAAGTGAAAAGCTATGTATTTCTTTGGTGCTTGGAAAACAAATGGTTTAGGACAACCCCATTTAGGGACCTTGTCACACATTGGAAAGTTATCATTGATAGCTAATTTGTAACCCCTTTGGTTGATTCTGTACTCAGGGTTTTACCCATCTTTTTACATCAATAAAGCTTTAACCTTTCTACTAAAAAAAAAACTAAAGCAGATATACGTAATATCAACTTGCAGTTTGACTTCGATTTTGTCGTCGTTTGGCGAGCATGAAATTTGACTCTTGTTAACCAAATCAAATGATCATTTTACGCACACAAACAAGAAGGAAATCTGATAATTTCTACTTTAGCATTCATGGTTAATAATAGAACCATCTAATATGGAGGATGTGTAAGTTCTTCTCATATTAGAATTTAGTAGATTAGAATTATCTACTAAAGTATTTGAATAAAATGTTGTATGTGTGTCTAAGATCACTTTAACCAGCCCAATTATTCTCAACAATAACATAAGCAATTAAGAGCAACCTGAATTTAGCGAGACAGTTCAAAAACCATGGATCCTAATAGGAGACCTGAATATAATATTGGACATGAGAGAAAAGCAAGGTGGAAATAGTACGAACTCAAGCAGTAAAACTTATGTCAGACAGATAATAGACTCTATGGGGCTCCAGGATGCGGGTTATGAAGACGCTCCTTTCATGTGGTCAAATAATAGAAGTGGAGAAGCTAACATTTGCGAAAGGATCGATAGAGCTTTAATATCTTATCAATGGATTAAATTATTCCCAAACACAAAAGTAAGTCACCTAACCAGAGTTGGTTCTGACCACACCCCTATCCTTTTTGATTCCAATCCGGAAACAAAAAGACTTCATAAACCTTTTAGATGCCTTAGATCTTGGCTCTCCCATCCCTCGCTTTCATCTGTGGTTGAAGTGTCTTGGAATCTACATTCTCCGAATTCTTCGCCCAAAAATTTCGCTTCGAATTTGAAATCGCTTTCTTCGGATCTAGCCCAGTGGAATTCAGATGTTTTCAGTAATATTAATAAAATTAAATATAAAAACCTCAATACCAAAATATATAACATTCATAGATCTGGAAACATCTCTTCCAAGATAAATACACTCAAAAATCTTCAAGCTGAGCTAGGAAAATGGTAAGAAATTAGAAATGATTACTACCATCAACTCTCAAGGGATAAATTCTTCAAAGAATATGATCAAAATATTGAGTACTTTCATGCAGCTACTTCAAATAGGAAGAAACTTAATGCTATCCATTCTCTCAGAGAACCATCAGGACTCTGGATTTCCGAGAGGGGCCAAATCAGTTGCCCATTAATCAATCATTTCACCCAAATCGGAACTTCCCAAATAAAAAACTACAATGTATATCTAGCTGAAATTATACAACCTTGTGTTACCAATTCGGAAAACATAGATCTAACGCAAATTCCTACCAAAGAGGAAATCTGGTCAACTCTCTCTAACATGAATCTTTGGGGTGCGCCGGGCCTGGACGGTTTCCAACTAGGCTTCTTCAAAGCTAACTGGGACACCTTGGGTCCAGATATATTAAATGCTACGCAAAATTTCTTTAGAACTGGGATTTTGGAAAAGGAGTTTAACCACTCTTTCATTACTCTAATACAAAAATCCCAACTTCCCAAACCCCTGCGGATTTTAGACCTATCAGTCTCAGCAATACTATCTATAAACTCATCTCAAAAAATTTAGCGAACATACTAAAACCCATTTTAAATAGGCTAATATCCCCAAATCAATCAGCCTTTCTTCTGGGGAGACAAATTACAGACAATATTATCATATCCCATGAACTGATTCACTCGATGAAAACTTCAATGAAAAAAAGGGGGTTTTAGCCCTCAACATTGATCTTTCCAAAGCTTTTGATAGAGTTGAGTGGCCTTTTATTACAAAAGCATTATCTTCCTTTGGTTTCAGTGATTGCTGGGTAAACCTCATTTCTCAATGCATATCCACGACCTCTTATTCTATTCTCCTAAATGGATCCCCGGGCCAAAATTTCTCTACCTCTAGGGGTCGAAGGCAAGGCAAACCACTATCTCTATATCTTTTTCTAATATGCGTGGAGGTTCTCTCAAGACTTCTAGAAAAAGCCACAAAAAAATAAGATCTCGGGTATTAATGTAACACCCCGTGTTTTCAATATGGTGCATGCTAAAAGATGCGCCATGGCCTGAGATGAAGCTTCATCCAAAGCTTCATTTGGTTGGTAAGAGGTAGATTGGCTTAGGGCCAATACCGCGCCAAAATGGCGCATTATGTTTGGCATTTGGCCAAGATCCAATTCTCACATCAAATGATGCATTATGCCAGCTGGGTAGATGTCCTTGAGCGTTGCAGCGCGATCGTTGCGCATTATGTGGACAATTGACCTAGAGCCAAGATTGCAGCATCATTGTGCATCAGGCCAGAGAGGGCTGGCCGAACGAGTGTCGCGCAATCATTGTACGTAATCATTGTGCGCAATCATTACACGCAATCATTGCTCATGTATAGTAAAAGTGGGACTTGGTGAATGATTTTTCCTCCCCTAATCAAAGTTGTAAAAATGTCAAGTTAACATATATATGGAGGGGTACTTGGTTGAAGGTGCATATGCGGACCATGCACCAAGTAACCTTCATAACTTAGCCGGAAGAGTATAAATGATGCTTAAGTCTCATTTATAGCTCCGTAACGTTTCTAATGGGGAATATGATGCGAAGCCATCATTATGCCACGCCGCGGACCCGATAATGCATAATCATTGTGCATTTCGACGAAATGGCCTATACGGACCAGGCCATTACTATTATTGCTAGGACACGACCTTGCAAACGAGTTGGGATAAGTTGTTGTCCTTCGAGTATGAACTACAATATGTGCTTGATCCCTTTAGAGTAGGGAAGGGTACGTAGGCAGTCGCAATGAGTTGCAGCATTGCCAGTCCAGCACGTTGTCGCTCATATCATCTAATTTAAAGATGATTGCGTCACTTTGGCCTCTCATCATCTGGCTCGGTAGCTCGGCGCAAGAGGTGATTGTGGCCATACTTGATGAGTCTAGTTTTATTCCATTCCTTGGATGCTCATACTTCCTATCAAGGCGTTCGACGTAGGCATGTACCAATAGTGCATTGGACATGGCCAGTAAAATAACTCATATCGGTGTGCAAGTAGCGGAGCCTGCATGAGCCTAAGGGAGATGTAATTAGGCCGAAAAAATAGCTTATGTGCAAGTCCAAGCATGCCTTATGCATGGACAACACTCGGAAGCCAGTGATGCATGCAAGATGCATCGGCCATAGTCTCTATGGATGTGAACCCTTCGCAGAACAAGACTAAGTTGGAACGGTGTGGAAGTTAAATTAGCTGCATCATGCTCCACGAGCATGATCGCAAGGTAAAATGGATGTGCATTTTCCTAGCTTTGAGGCCCGGACTGTAGCATCATCATGGCGAATCGGGGAAGTTATGGCCTGCGCACCCAGGCGTGCCAGGAATAAATTTTCCGGTCCGTCACAATTAAAATAAACAAACATGCCCCTATTATATCCCACCTATTTTTCGCAGATGACTGCTTTCTTTTTACCAAGGCGGACTTAAGGGAAGCGAAAAATTTATTGGATATTTTATATAATTTTGGGGAAATCACAGGGCAAATGGTAAATTTGTAAAAATCTGGAATATATTTCACCCAAAATATGGAAAGATAATTGCAAAGATCCTTAAAGTTCCCCTGATGACAAAAAAGGACAGATATCTTGGTACTCCTCTTTTCTTTGATAAAAACAGAAAAGAGAACTTTGAACCTTTCCTTCAAAGGTACTACAATACTCTCCAAGGTTGGAAAGAAAAGTTGTTATCACAAGCAGGAAGGACATTTTTAATTCAATTAATTCTCCAAGCTTACGCAACTTACCAGATGCAGATGCTAGCCCTTCCAAAGGAAACTCTAGATAAGCTTGACAAAATTCAAAGAGATTTTTGGTGGGATAAAGATAAATCAAAAGGAAAAGGTGGATATATAAAAGACTAGAAAGGCATGTGTAAACCAAAATCCCAAGGGGGGTTAGGAATAAAGAACCCTCATAATTTCAATATAACCTTGCTAACGAAGCTAGCAAGCAGAGTAATGACAGAAAAAGATCAATTGTGGGTAAAACTTCTAGAGGCGAAATACTACCATAATTCAAACCCTTTTGAACCGAATAGGAACTATGAGCTCTCTTGGATCTGGACAAGTATTCAAAAAGGTCTAAATATTATAAAAAGAAACTTCATTTGGCAAGTAAAAGATGATGCTAATACGAAGATTTGGGAAGATAATTGGATCCCTAATATGGATATAGTTAATAAACCAAGCGATAGAGACGATACTATGCCTCAAAAAGTCCAAGAGATATTAAATACAGACGGTTCCTGGGATTGAAATACTTGACGAGTACTTTCCACCAGAAATTAAGGAAATTTTTTTAGCAATTACCCAAAATAAAGATAAGAGAAATAGAATTAGATAAAAACACCATATTTCTGGAGCGTTCTCGGCAAAAAATATCTACAACTACCTCATCAATCAACAGAACAATAACGAGGAGGATATTTTTTTCCATGGAAAAACCTCTGGAAACTACAAGCTATCCCTCGGATAAGACTATTTATTTGGAAAATGGTTCAAAAGCACTTCTGACCAATAGCAGACTAGCAGCGCATAACCCAGAAATGTCCTATGTGTGTCCTTTATGTGATAACCAAGCGACGGAAACAGAAGATCGTCTTTTTAGAAAATGCCACTTTGCTAGATCGAGTGGTTTGGTTGCGATTTGAACATGGTTAATTTGCAAATTAACACAGATTCAATTGTTAAATATGTCGAAATTTGGATATCAGACTCTAAATTCTCAAATTTTTGTAAACAAATTGCAACAATAATCTGGTTTCTCTAGAAATATAGATGTGAAGTGGTTTTTAGAAAAAACAACCCAGATCCATATTCTTTGATTCAGCAGATTAAGAATTTCATTCAAACTCAACTATACAATAAGGAAAAGAGTAATGAGTATATTCAGATAAAGAAAGCAACTAAACCCGCTTGGAACAATTTCAAAGTGGATTGGATAATTTTTACAGATGCGTCTTTTAACAAGGAGAACTTATCCATGGGTTACGCCTTCATTATATATTCGGTCGAACAAGAAGCCTTTATGCATCTTTCGGTGGGTTCAGATTGGGCGTCCCCGGATTTACATGCAGAAGCAAAATCTTTCTTTAATGCTTTAAAATGGCTAGAAGACAATATTCTTTCAAGCATTATTATTGCTACATATTGTAAAGTTCTGGCAGATTACATTAACAAAAAAAGAGCAGATGTTTCTTGGGCAGCAGAGAATACTATAGAAGAAATTTTCTATATTTTAGACAGATTACCGCAAGCTAAGGTAAAATTTATTAACAGAGATCACAATGCTGCAGCGGACTCAGTGGCTAAAGAAGCAAGAATCGGAAGACTACAACACATTTCGAAACATTTGCAGCAACAAGTGAAAAAAGAAAGCATCCTTTCTAATATTTTCGGAAAAAATGAAATTGTAGACCTTCTGTATTATATTGCTTAGTTAATATATTCTATTTTTCTATCAAGAAAAATAAATTAAGAGCAACCTGCACGGAAAAAATATCAAAATACCGTTTTTTTTCGGATTTTCTCTTTCATGGCGATTTTTTCCCCATCACAAGCTCAGCCTCTCAATCGTTTCAATCTCTGATTGATTCAGGTTGACAGTGTGCTAACTGCACTTACACGCCATTCAAGTACGGATCGATGATCCTTCCCCTTGAGGCCTGGATTTATTGGTTAGTGGAGCTTGTTTTAAGTCGTTTTTTTTTTTGAGTTAAGATTTTTCTTTTATTTCTTAGTTTTCATGATCACTGATAGATCTAAAGCTAGAACAACAAGAATGAGAAAAAGATTGTTGAATAATTGAGAGGTTAGACATGGAGAAATTTTGCAGGATAATATGATGGATCCAGAAAGAATACTTTTTCAACTGGAAAGAAAAACTTTTTCTATTGAGGTGGAATATTTTGGTAGTACGAAGAGGTGAAAATCACGGAAAGACGAAGACATGGATACCGAGCGTGGATATCTTTTCATCCGCAAATGATTTCGTGGTTGAAGAATATCTTAGATGAAGTCGTAGAAGGAAGAACGGATGAGAAAAAGTGGAGAGGAAGAATAGGTGAAGATGTCTATTTGGCTCAGATTTAGACTAATAAGGATAGAAGTTTTATGTGAGTTTCAGGATACAAAAGAGGGAGTGAAGGAAGATATTTTAGTCTTTGATTCCCTGATGTAGAATATTATCAGTGTTGGTTTATCTTGTCACAAGCTTTGGACTTTTTCATTCCTAAACAAACACCAATGAGAACCGTAGGAAGCTTAAGATCTAATGATGATTACCCTAATCTGGTTCAAACAGACAATAAAGGTGTTGTCAAGATCTCTAAGAATATAGGATGAGGGAAGATTGCGAAGATGATCAAGGCCAGATTTGGTTGGAGAAGTTATATAAAATTGAATGAAATCAATGGTCCCACAACTTCAGTTCAGTTAAATGCCCAAGAATGGAGCAGGTTATGGAGGCCGGTGATATGGGAGGAAGATGGAATTATTATTAAGATTTCCAAATGGAATGGAGATAATTTGTTGGGTGTGACAAATAAAAAGATTAAAAAAGCAGAAGAAGAAGAAGAAGAAGATCAGATTAGAAGAGGAATCAAAGAAGATCCATTAATACTCATTGATTATAAATCAGAAAAATGGTTCAAGATCAGGGATTTGGCATTAAGATTATGGAGTCCGGAAAATTTCAAACTGATAGGGAATGTATTGGGGGACTTTATCAGTATTTCTCAAGAAACTTTATCTATTTCGTTGGAATCTCAAAGTATTTTTCTTTAGAATTTCGGTAAGTGGTGATTTTGATCAGTAACAATGGTGGAAGGAGAAAAGATGGCGTTGATTGTTTAATGGGATTTTCATTATACCCCAAATTTCTCGCCATCAGATTAAGACTATACAAAGAAAGTCGAAGATTTTGAGGCAAGAATTAAGGAGCATATGCAGGATGTAGAAGAGAATATTTCAAATTCGAAACTTCCTGGGCAAGATACGAGGGAATAAGATCTAGGTCGTCCAAAAGAAAACTCCAGAATTCATGAACACATCAACGGTTCTGAAGGAACTGTTCAAAAAATCATTGAACAAGAAAATGGCAGTTGGGTTTTTATACCTAAAAGTGGGGGAAGGGAAGCATCTAATACTTAGAAATCAACATAAAAAACCTTATGAAAGACTGGCTCAAGGTACACTCCAATTCAGCAAGAGGAAGATTCAGAAAACAGTTTTTCTTTTGTGGGTTCAAGCAGAAAGGAGATGGAGGATGATGTAGTGAGAAATTTAGAAGAGGTTCAACAATTCAAGGAAGATGAGGATGATGGCCTCATAGATAAAACCGTGTAATCTTTGGTACATGTTGCGTGCAGTTATGGAAGTATTAATGAAGTTCAAAAAGAAACACTGAAGAGGAATATGACCAAATTGGTGATAAACTATAGACAAAGATTTTCAGAGTAAAGAAGACGGGGAAGAGAGAGCCAATGAGGAAGGTGATATGCATACTAATGACAATAATCTTGATGTGAATCGAGATGAAGAGAAATCAGATTGTGGGGATGAGGAAGATAACAGTGTTGAAGACGTAAGAGCAACAAGGGAGGAATCAATTATTAATGGATTTTAAAATACTTTGTTGGAATATTAGGGGCATGAACGAGTTTGATAAACAAATTGTTGTCAAGAATTTGGTGGCATCTCAAAGATGTGGTGTGTGTCTAATTGAGGAGACAAAAATTCAGTACATGTCTGACTGGTTTGTTAGGCAGCTGTGGTATGATGATAATTTTGACTGGAATTATATTCCACCAGTAGGAAGTAGTGGAGGAATGTTATGCATTTGGGATAGTATCAAGTTTAAAAAATTGCAGGAAAGATTGGGATTTAACAACATTACGACTGTGTTTTCTAACATAAGTAATGATTTTCAATGGGTTGTAACTAATGCCTATAGTCCTTGTGAGTACAATTTTTGGAGTGATTTTTGGGATGATAAGAATGAAGCTAGAAGGTGGTGGAATGGTCCAATATGTATAGCTGGAGATATGAACGCAGTGAGAACTAATGAAGAGAGAAACAGAGGGGATGGAGACAGCAGGAATGTGGTGTTTCTCAATAACTTCATTACGGAGCATGCTCTGATTGGTCAACCTTTGATTGGGGGATCTTTTACTTGGTTTCACAACCATTCTTTTCCTCTCTTGTGCAGGTTAGATAGATTCTTGTTCGACCATCTTTTTGAGGAGGCATATCCAAATGCTCTTCAAATCGTACTAACATGAACTATTTCAGATCATAACCTAATTCTAGTAATCACTGAGCCTACAATGCCTTCAAAACCCTATTTTGAGCTTGATAGAGTGTGGATTGAACACAAGGAATTTACTAAGAATGTGAATAATTGGTGGGAAGTTATGTCCTTTCAAGGCAGTGCAAGTACTAGATTCTTTTTGAAGCTTCGGAACTTGAAACACTTAATCAAGCCATGGAGAATTCAGGAGTTTGGAGCTATTTGAAGGGAGAAGACTGCTCTCGCTGATAGGATACATGAACTAAACATATTGGAGGAGAGTGGAGATCTTCAACATTGCCAAATGGGGGAAAGGTTACATTGTAAGCTGGAGCTGAAGAACATTGAGACCTTGGAAGCTAGAAAACGGCAGTTGAGAGCTAAGCAAAACAATTTTAGGTGGGGAGATGATAACACTGGATATTTTCATAGCTTGTTAATGCAAGAAGGAAAAGGAACACTATAGTCAAGCTGCAAGTGGGAGGTGTGGATTGTAAGCTGCAAGTGGGAGGTGTGGATTGTTTTGAGCAGGATACAATTAAAGAAGAAATCAGGGCTTTCTATGCTAATCTTTTCATTCAACAAGATGAAGTCAATTCTCAGATGGAGAACTTATATTTTCTAACAGTGAAGGAGGAGGACAAGTTTGGCTTGAAAGAGAGTTTACAGAGGAAGAAGTTTGGGGGGTTATTAAAAGGATGGGAAGCAATAAGTCCCCTGGGCCGGATGGATTAACAGCTGAATTCTTCAGAAGTTGACCAATATGGATTAACATCCAACTCTTTTAGTTGACCAATATAATACTTTCTTTTTTTCTGGGTGTGGCATCGGAATACGTTGGAACTCAGAAAATATGATGCGGAAGTTTTTTTTAAGATAAAATTAGGGAAAATAATTGTGAACTTAACCACAGTTTGGTGATATCACATCTTCCTAATCTAAAGGTTAAGAGGCCGTTGCGTGAGCAAAAAAATTCCTGGAAAGAACTACTTTTTACACGTGAAGATAAATATAATGGTTTTGGGAACTTTCATGAACGTTTTACTAAACAAACATAGGAAAAACGAGGGAGTTGGGTTGGGCAATATTTTGCTCATTCGTTCTCTGGCATATATCTAAAGGAAAGGTGCAATGTGATCTTCAAAAAATCTAAATTTTCACAAGCGTGAATAGCAACCCTTTATTTTATATTAGACTATAAACATAGTCATGAAAAACAGTATAATTCTCCAACAATAAGTATTCATCTTTTCAGAGAAAGAAAGGAGATTAGAAATACTGCAGGAAACATTATAAATTTTGTTAAAGCTCAAATGTGATAATCATATGCACATAACCTATTCTCAGGAGGAAGCTGAGAACAAGATAGTAAATTCATATTGCAATGGCTACCCCTGGATTTCTATCTTTAAAAATTAATATGGGGTTTGCTAGGAATCCAAATATTAGAATGCATTTATTGGGTTAACACTGACTGACTATGCAAGTTGTTGCAGAGGAGCAGATGAATGGTAATTCCACGAGAATATGCAAGAGGGACACCAAAAAACACTGGCCAAGAAGCCTTGCAATGGGCTACTGAAATATAGAGCGAAATGGCACTGGAATCTGGCTCCAACCAAACAATTCAGATTATCAAAGGGATGCAAGATGAAAAGATTGGCCAAAAATTAAGAAGTGAAGTGGAAAAGGAGACAGTTGAAGTTGCAGCTTAGAGCACTACAACCAGAACAAACAATGATATGGCTTTAAATCTAGTCATGTTTAGTAGTTATTTAGATGGGAGCTACTCCTGGTGTGGGTTTTAAGATTACTTGAGATGCCTTCAAACGACGGGATTTATATCTTCATCTTTGTATTATTCGGCGACGGGATTTTCATCAATGATATTTTTTGTGAAGGAATCTTCATCACAAGTTTTAAGAGATTTGAACAAATCACTCCACTTTTAAGAGCATTTCTTTATAAACAAACAAATAAACTAAAATTTCGAGAAAAAAATATTATTCCACCGATTTGATCGGTTCTTATTCATTCTTATATACATCATGTTCCATCAATCCTTCTCTTTCTCTTATCGGATTTTTCATTATTATACTTATATGGCATGTTACTATACTTGTATGGTATGTTCATGTTACTTTATATTATTCACTAATGCTCCATTTTAAATCCAATATGATCTTGAATTTCCGTTGGTGAAAGGTTCTTTTTTCTTACAAAAAAAAATAATTAAATAATACTCCCTTCGTCCCAAATTAGATGAGCTAGTTGTAGTTTGCACAATTCTTAAGGCAATGAGGAAAGGGGAGTATGTTTTAGTATTTTTTACAATTATATCCTTATGGATAATAACTAGTAAAACTTAGAAATGATTTATCACTTAAACTATACCACGGTTTTTCGTAAACTTTATAGGCCGTCGAAAAGCATTTTAAAACACCATGGCTATCAAATTATACATATTATAGTAATCAATTAAAAGGGTAATTTTAGAAATATCCCCTTAACTAGACAGATAACTCATTTATGTATGTGACAAAATGTAAAACCAACTAACTCATCTAATTTGGGATGGAGGGAGTACTTCTTCTTTTTTTTTTGAAATATGGAGGGAGTACTTAATCATAACCCACTGTTTTAATGAATGATGAAAGTTAAGTATAAAAACCATTTGACTAGGTCAATAAATGCAAAGGTGTTGGCAATTCCTACTTGACTATGTCTCCCGATCGTCTACACCAAATATTTCTCTACACCTCTGCGCCTGTCAATGAATGAACACCACGTGATTGCTTTTCAACATACCAAAATCAGGATTTCTGAGTATAGTAAAGTTGTTAAAATAAAAATCTTTACACGGAGGTAAAAATGGAAAATGTTAATCCTCCCTTGATTATTTCTTCTCACTCATACCATACCAGATTACGGTTATGGACTTCTCTGGGAATTAAAAATGTTCGAATGCAGGAGTCTATACGCAGTGATCTCTAGACATCACTTTCCTTTCTTAAATCACTCAAGTTGGATTTTATTGAAGGTGAAAACGAAGAGAGAAGCTATGTGATACGTTTGCTAAAACCCATTCTTCCAATACTATAAATAGAAAAACCAAAGCTCCAAAGTCATTTGGCTGCAACGAAGGATGTAAGTTGCCCTAGTTTACTTGCATAAAGAACAAATATATATAGTGATGAAACATTTAACTTACCGGTGTTGGTTATATAGTGGTAAAGAGTTCCTTCACTTATTGCCTTGTAATTTTCCTTTGGGTCTGCCTGAACTCCCTAGTATATATTTAGGAAGAGTTGATAGAAGCATTGAAATTCAAATGGATTACTTGCTTCTTGTTAGAGCGATGCACGGAGAAGAGGGGTTGTTCAAAGTATGATCAGTAAGATAAAATTGCTACGGTGGGACAGAGTTTTGCATCGGTACTTATAATCTTAAAGTTGTAGTTGTTTCGATCTTCCTCTCCACTTGTGGAATGAGTTGAATGGAATTGTGAAATTGTTTTGGTTGAGTCTGATTCCAAGTTTAAAGAGTGTGATGGCTGAAATGGAATCATTCAACTTATTTTTAAAGTACTACTATCATTGTGACTTCTTTAAGTGCTGCAAGTGAATTATATTGGTCTTCAGGAAAATTTAAAAAAAAGCTTCAAATTTTATCCAGGTGTGTCGACCAGTATAGACCAACAGCCGTAACGTCTCAATAAAAAGAAAATGTTGATTCATATCACCATTTTCCAGCTGTAGTTTGTAATACCTGTATCATGATCTACCATGAAAAAAGCCAGACCTATGTTGGCCACTTTATTAAGGGGAGCTTGAGATAAATAGTAGCTGTAAAAGAGGTGAAGGCTCCATATGTATTTAAAACTAAAACAAAGCAATCAGAAATTGAAAACGTTGAAGAAGATGAAAAGTGTTCATCAATTAGTCTAAAGACCATGGTATATGGAGATAATTGAGTGAGGATAAACATTTTTCATTTTTATCTCGGTGAAAATCTTTTGATTTTAACAACTTTAGTATACTCAGAGATTCTGATTTTGGTATGTTCAAAAGCAAACACATGTCGTCCATTCATTGGCAGGCGCAGAGGTGTAGAGGATTTCTGGTGTAGACGATCCGGAGCCCTTGACTATGTGCATCTTGCTCCAAAAGTTGATGCAGTAGATCTACTCCCTCAGTTCCGATTTACTTGACGTTGTAGAGTTTTTCACGGAGATTAAGAAATACCATAGAGAATAAAATCTTTCCAATTGTACCCATATTAATTTTTCTTAGAATTTTAAATAACTACTTTTTAGTTTCTAGATTTTGGAGAAAGTTATTAATTCCTTAGTAATTTACTTGGGATATACTACCAAACTAGAGTAGATTTAAAATTAGAGTATTGATTACAATAAAAATTAATGATATTGTATGTATTCAAAGCAAGGGCAAATCAGTGAGAATATGAGAAAAATACTAAAACTATCATCTATTTTGGAACATAAAAAAAACCTTAAAACATCAAGTAAAATGGAATGAAGGGAGTATTAAATAATCATAGCCGCCCATCCATCTGACCTAATTACATTCGTCATCAATTTTGGCATGTCATCAACGGACGTGCAGAAACCACACGTATGATACGTTCGAATGTCGAGAAGATTTCAAGCCAGGCAACGAGGCAAATCTATTGCTAACAAAAAAATGCTACTATCGCCTACGAAATCATAGTTTGATCCCCTCGGCTCGATGGATCGAATTGTGTTAATGTCATTGCCAGCTAGCTGCACATAAGCATTCTTTAGAATTAGAATTGGTCAAATATACAGTCACCTGGCTTAACCGACACTAATTAATTCCCATAGAATTCAATCTGCTCTCTCTTTTCATGACCAAAACCTGTCAATATCATCTCTTAATCATAGTTTTGGATAAAATCTCATGAGTATTTATATGGAGTAGAGTTATTAATCTAGAAGGTCGGTCAGCTGGATCAGCTGTGTATCGACATAAAATAATCGGCTGGAGTACATTTGACTATCAGATTTGTGCAAGTCTCACCACTCAAGTAAACATGTGCTCAATTAGCACCTTCCTTGCGTTTCACGGTTTTACCTTCCAAGCCCAGATCATATATTAGACATTTTATTCTCCGAGTTTACATAAATTTAGTAATTAGTGTTGCTGTGTTAATATCATCTTGAATTGACAAGGGAAACAGCAAGTACGCTTCTTAATTGATCGATAATGAGGAAACAATCGCGTCTACTACATAAATATTAAAACCAATAGTTTTGTGGGACACGAATCATCACCACTTAAACTAAATTGTGTCTGATCCCTATCAGGCTCCACCATATCTAACATCAGCATCACATAAGTTGTTTAAGAACCAGCAAAGATGGTCTAGTTGGTTAGACATATGGCTCTCACAGAGTCATAGTATAGAAATAGAGAACAGAGATCGGGGTTAAAATCGACTCTCCCTATAGTCCTAAAGTCCTTTCTAAATTACTAATGTGTATGAGCTACCATTGTTAATAATGTCATGGAGTCACAAACTACATTTACACCACCACCACCTCTTACAGTTACACCCCAACCACCACCACTTTAATGCACGAAGGAAAATCAAATCCTAACTTATCAATTTTGATGTGTGCAAAGAAATAATTCTTGTCAATTGGATGATTTTCTTTGTCATTCATATGCTAGAACACTGCTCCCATGGTGGGAGAGCCGACCGAAGAAAAACGAAACACCGATGATTACATAACGCGTTATACATCCTTTTTTTGTTGGAATGTTATTTTTGAGGCATAATGTGTTATGCATCTTTTGTGGTGGTTTGCATAATGACTATGCATTCAATTTTCAAAAATTGTGTCTAAAAGGATAAACACCTCCGAATTTTTCGTAAAAACTCTAAATTTGATATTGTTGTTTGTACTCATGGTGTAGATCTCTATAAAATCTTTTTAACGAGATAAAATTCGTAAAATTCCAAGACACGATTTTTAGATGTGTTATATATATTCTAGTTTGCTTGCCAATTATCCCCTGAAAAATAGGATACATAAGGAGTTATAGTAATATCAATACAGTTCGGAGGTAAAACTTGCCAAAGTACTTGACCAGTTGGGGAGAGATTCTTGATTCTCTGGCCCTTAATTATAATATCAATACAGTTAGGCATTACCCAATCAATCCTAGCAAAAAACATAAAGTATTTCCATACTTTTGTTGCGAAAGGGCAATGGAACAGTAAATAAGTAACCGATTCTCCATCTTTGCGATACAAAACACAGTCATTGACCAATAATTTTCCTTTTTTTTTGTAAAGAACGTCTTGAGTAGCTGTATTTTTTTGTGGTATACCTGGCATATGAATAATCCTACTTTATGTGGCCAAGACCTCGACCAAATACTTAGGTTATTCGTCTCCAAATCCCGCTCCTTCGAACCAAGAATAAACAGATTTTACCGTAGAGATCCCTTTTTTTTATCAATCGACCAAGAAAGAGAGTCCTCTTTAGAGCACACACAAATATCCTTGATACTAGAAATGAGGTCAGTGACTTCTTCAATTTGAGTGTCGGGAAGTATTCTACTTAAACCAAAATACCAACCCCCCCCCACCCCCCCACCCCAAACCCAACACACACACTAGCTATGGATTCCACAGATTTCTTGATAGTCCAATTCTTAGCAGTGGTGATCCGATAAATATGAGGATATTTCAGGCTGAAGGGTTGATTCCCAACCCAAGTATCTTCCCAAAATCTAATAGTATTTTCGTCCCCCAGATTCAGATTCGAGCGAAGTTTAAAGCAGTTTAACATATAATAAAAACCTTTCCAAACTATGCATTTGTTCGGAGGTTTCGGCTTCTTCGTCTCTCTCTCAAACTGGATTGTATCATATTTGGAGGTCATGGATTTTCTCCATAAGGGTTGTCTTTTCTTTATTAAAACGCCACCACCACTTTCCAAGAATTTGATGCCTTGTTCATATTCTTCAAGGATTTGATGCCTAAGCCTCCTGATTTCAGAGGAGTGCGACATTTCTTCGAAGACACATAGTGATAACCTTTTTTCGTTTTCGAATGGTCCCATAAGAAATTTCTGATTACTTGATAACGTCTTTAGCTCTTCGAAGCATAATACTGCCAATCCTAAACTTCGTTGATCACTTAATAACTGAATGAGACATGATGAGAGGGATATGCACTGCCTTAGAATTGGTGGAGGCGGTGATGTAACAGAACAAAAAGAGGCAGTAGCGATATAATAAAAGTAGGAATTACCAATAGGTACTATTATGGTAGTCTTAGTTAATGGCAGGTCCACCCACTAAAGCCCAGTAAGCATAGGTCCATAATTAAAAGAAAACATGAAACTGGACCTAATTTTTTAAGCCTAGGTCATGTACACGTGCGGGACACATGTGACGTATTATCATAATTCCCAAAACACCCCGCAAGTTTTTTTAAGCTAAGAAACACGTTCGTTTCTTTTTCATTCTCTCAATTTATGTTTTCAGAGAAGAGCTCTGCAAGTGAAGATTATTTGAGTTCCTTGTTTGATTCATGAGTTCGAGCTCTGCAAGTGTAATCGGTAGGTGGATTTTTTGTTCTTACGATATTAATCATCACAACGATTTTTTGTTCGAGCTCTGCAAGTTTTATTCGAAGTTTTTCCAGTTTTTTTTGTTCGATCCATGGTCTAATCGTTGTGGTGTTTGATTAAGATTTTGATCTCCATGTTTGATTTCTTGATTATTTACTAGATCTAGATGAATAATCACGTTTTTGGTTCATTTCGTTATTAGATTTGATCTAACTAGTTCCATGTTTGATTTCTTGATTATTTACTAGATCTAGATGAATAATCACGTTTTTGGTTCATTTCGTTATTAGATTTGATCTAACTAGTTCCATTTTGTTGTTTTTAGATTCGTTTTTTTGTATGAAACAACAGTACGTATATCCTGTATTGACAGAAACCTAGCTTATTTTGAATGAAGAAGAAGAAGAAGATGCATCGTTATGACTTACGACAAGAAGATTTGTTGTGTTTCCATGTATGTTTTCTTATCATCTTCTTTGATTATTTTTTTCGTTTTTCTTCTATTGATTGTATTATGAAGATGAAATCGATTTTCCTGACGTTTTTATGTTTTCAGGTTTTTTACAGTTTGTTTTTGTGTATGAATTGACAGTACATATTTGGTGTACTAATATAAAATTCTTATGATGAACGAGGAGAATATTTTTTTTCTGTTCCAGGTATGCTTTCTAATCATCTTGTTTGATTATTTTGTTCGGTTTTCTTCTTTTGATTTGTTTTTTGATTGTATTCTGATAATCAAATCGATTTGATTGACGCTTTTATGGTTTTTAGGTTTGTTACAGTTGTTTTTCGTGTATGAATTGACAGTACATATATGGCGTACTGATACAAAACTCTTCTAATTTTGTTTTATTTGAAGTTTTTCCAATTTTTTTGGTTCGATCCATGAGTATGTATGTATAATACTGATAGGAAGTGCTATTTGTTGTGTTTTTGCTCCTTTTTTAGTCTTACCCTTCAATACTTATGTGAAATACTGTAATATGTCTTTCGATTCTCTTATTTTTCATAGATCTGTCACCTGTTGTTGTCATACTGTTGATTTGTAGTTCATGAATCTTCAGTACATATATCTCATACTCATAGGAAGTGCTCCTTGTTATGTTTAAGGAGAAGTGAAGAAGATGCAGGCATACAGTGGAGCTGCAATAATGGGTGCTGCTGTACAACAACCCAATCTTTTTACTAAAGGTTCTTCAACTTTTTTTCCCAAGTTGGGTACTACTACTGCGGATAGATTACCTTCTCAAGTTAGGCAGACCCTGAAGTACGTTCAATAATTGATAGTGAGAAGAATCGTCAGTTTAACAGCTTGGAGCTCATTGCTTCAGAGAATTTTACATCTCGCACAGTGATGGAAGATGTGGGTTCTTGTCTCACAAACAAGTATTCAGAAGGGCTTCATGGTAAAAGGTAAATATGGTGCTTAATGTTGTATTTTTTCCCTGTATTTGTATTGAAATGCATTTGATCATTTCATTCTGCAATGTAGGTACTATGGTGGCAATGAGTACATTGATGAGCTAGAGACACTTTGTCAACAAAGGGCTTTGGCTGCATTTCACTTAGACCCAAAGAAATGGGGAGTTAATGTCCAACCTCTGTCTGGTTCTCCTGCTAACTTTGAAGTTTACACTGCACTTCTCAACCCACATGACCGTATTATGGTAAGTTGAGGCCTCTTTCTCTTTCTCTCCAATTTTTTGAAATCAGTTTTGAACCCCTAAGGGATGTAATCAACTCTCCTTTCAAAATATGGGGCTGTATTAATTTGTTCATGTAACTGGCATAGGGTCTGGATCTTCCTCATGGAGGTCACTTGTCACATGGATTTATGACTCCTAAAAGACGGGTATCTGGGACTTCGATTTATTTTGAATCGATGCCCTACCGTCTTGATGAATCAACAGGTGCTGCTCTGCATTATTATATTGTGTAATGACTATGTGGTCTATTGTTGTTCATTTATAATTCGTTGATAATTTGTATTCATCACCAAAGTCACTTGCAGGCCTTATTGATTATGATATGCTTAAGAAAACTGCCACCCTCTTTCGACCAAAACTCATCATTGTTGGTGCTAGTGCTTATCCTCGTGATTTCGATTATCCTCGAATGATAAAGGTATACACATATCTTTTGATTGTCAACAGTTGTGAGTCTTAGTGATCAGAGAATCAGACTAGTTAACCGATTACGCACACCTAATTCCCTTTCCTGCTATGTTTCTTGAAGATTGCAGATTCTGTTGGGGCTTTTCTCATGATGGATATGGCTCACATAAGTGGTCTCGTTGCTGCATCTGTACTTGCCGACCCATTTGAATACTGTGATGTTGTAACAACCACCACTCACAAGGTACACCTAGTCCCATTCATGAAGTCTGCAAGACTGCAACTACTGACACCAACACAGGCAGCATTTGTTTTTATTGGTTTAGGTTCAAGGGTCATGTTGTTTACTATGTCTTCTGTTTAAATTTGCAGTCATTACGAGGTCCCAGAGGTGGCATGATTTTCTTCAAGAAAGATCCTGTTCTTTGGGTTGATATGGAATCTGCGATTAACAATGCTGTTTTCCCAGGGTTACAGGTAATTAAAACTGTAGCGGTTATTTGTGATTTATCATTGGTTCAACATTATAACATTTTTTAGGTTTGTTACAGTTGTTTTTCGTGTATGAATTGACAGTACATATATGGCGTACTGATACAAAACTCTTCTAATTTTGTTTTATTTGAAGTTTTTCCAATTTTTTTGGTTCGATCCATGAGTATGTATGTATAATACTGATAGGAAGTGATATTTGTTGTGTTTTTGCTCCTTTTTTAGTCTTACCCTTCAGTACTTATGTGAAATACTGTAATATGTCTTTCGATTCTCTTATTTTTCATAGATCTGTCACCTGTTGATTTGTAGTTCATGAATCTTCAGTTCATATATCGCATACTCATAGGAAGTGCTCCTTGTTATGTTTGATTCAGTACGTATATGAAATACTGAAATAGATGCTCTTTGTTACGTTTGATTCAGTACTGGAATTGGACATGGAGATGATCTGGAGCTGCAGTTCAGAACTTATTGCAAGAAATGACAGATTTTGAATGATAGGAACATGAGTTGTTGTTGGTTCAGATTTGCAAGCTTGTGAAATCGGTGGTGGTCTTGATGAAGTTACAAATTGGTTGTGACGTGTGTTTGAAAGAAGGTGTGCTGCAAATGGATTTGGAGGAACATAGAAGGTTGGGTTGCTACATTGTATGATCCTACAATGTATGTGATGTAATACGTTTTCTAATTTATTTATCATTGACTCTTACAGATTTGTACTCTACCTGGAAGCAGTGCAGCAAATATGTACTCGAATTTGTAAGCATTCAGATATATAATCGGATTTGTAAGCAGTACAACAGATATGTACTCAGATAGATATGTACTCAAATTTGTAAGCAGTGTAGCAAATATGTACTCGAATTTTTAAGCAGTGTACCAGATATGTACTCAAATTTGTAAGCAGTGTAGACACACACGTTTGGTAGTAATGGGCATTATGGACATTTCCATGTTTTAATTAATTTTGGACCTCCGGATAAAAAAAAATTCCGGTTGGACCCCACTATAAATAACTGTATGGGCCTAGGACCAAACAAGAAATTTTCTATAATAAAACGGGAGTTGTTACTTGTTGAAATGGAGACTATAAGATATAAAAAGAGCAGTGGTGGAAGACTTACTAGTAATTAAGCTAAGCTACGATAAGTAGGTTTTTAGGGATTTATATTTGGGAATTTTCTTTTATCAAGCACCCCAGCCACGTGTACGTAGGCACAAGGTACTTGCTGACAACATTTCAAAAGTAAGCTAACGCATTGGACGTGCCTAATAAAAGTAGGCTATAGACTTTAGATGCGTTCAAGTTGTGTTAGTATCTCCATGTTCGCGTCAATATGCTACCGAGTTTAATGGTTGATAACTATTTTAATTTAAGGTTTTGTTTTCTGTACTATACTATGCTTTCAACGGGAACTCGTCTAAGATTGTTCTTGTGATGTGGACAATAATTTAGTGTGCTCTTCGGGATTCATAAGTATCGAATTTTGAGGTTTGCTTGATTTTATCTATTGCAAATAGATTTCCTCATCCTAATATCACGATTTAAACGGAAATTAAAATAGGCTTATCTGTTAGAGGCATATTGGTATTAACAGTCTTCACCTAGGTTGAAGAAACTCTTAGACTGCAAAGGACGTCAGCTAAGGGAACCAATTGCGTAGAGCCTTGTGAGGTTCAAGAGATGTTAGGAACGCGACTGTAACTGAATCGCTTGGAGGGTGGATTCGGTCTCAAGTACACTCCAGTCCGAAGTTCTGATAATAGGTAGTTAGTGTTTATAGCGGCTTACTACAGTTTGGTGTTCAAATCTGGACGAGGTCCCGGGGATTTCCTGCAGTTGAGGTTTCCTCGTTAATAAAACTTCTGGTGTCTTGTGTTTTTCTTTTTCCGCATTATATTGTTTATCTTTATAATAGGATTATCACAAGTAGTACGTAATCAATTGTAGTAGATACGTCCATCTTGATTGTGATCGATTATAAGAACTTGTTCTTATAAAATTCGTATTTCGAAAGACAGATAACAAATTTCATACTTGGCAGAATTCCGATCCGGTTATTTGGACACGACTCGATTGATCTTGGATATTGATCTTTGGAATCATCTAAGTACTCTCATGGTTTAATCAGGTTCAAGGACTTCATGTCTAGAACTCTCTGATTGTGATAGAAAGAGATATAAACTCTTCATATAATATTGTTCAAGGATTATTAAGTTGGTCTACTTGAATTGTATCAAAGTTTTGTCCATATAGGGTTGCCGAACGAAAAAGTTGGTGGTGTATTTTGGTACCCCTACGTTTTCAATTGGTATCAGAGCAGGTAAACACACTAAGACATAATAAGTTTGTGTTTGTGGCAATTTGAATCTATAGACAGAAATGCAATCTTTATAAATGTACCACCATCCTTCTATGGCACAAATCATTTATGTTGAAAAACCGCTATGCATTCCTTCTTACAAGCTCGCGATTTCCAAACCTCAGTTTGTGTTGTAAAAGGATATAATCCTCCAACAGTTGCAAGAGATGGTGCAACAGCTGAAAAAACATAACGGAATATAGCAAAATAAAAATCAGTGTTGCAAACACTACAAGAAAAGGGGTGTATTGCAACATGTCCCAAATGTGGCAACAACCCATATTTAGTGTGGCTATTTCTTTTTGCCACATAAAAATATTTCGCCACACCAGTGGCAACAGCTTGGGTGGCAAGAAATAGTTACCACCCCTTTAAGATACAGTGGCAAAAGCTGGATTTCTTGCCACACCAAATGGTGAGGCAATAGCATGAGGCAATAGGTATTTTCTTTTTATTTTTTTCTTTTTTCTTTTAAGTTTTAATTATTTATTTTAAAATTTTTGCCACATCAATTAGTGAGGCAAAAACATTTATTACTATTTAATATAAAATTGTTTTGAATTACATTTTATTCAAAAAATATTTTGCCACACCATTGTCGTGGCTATGAGTGCGACAAGGCAGACCCTGATGCCACAACTTGAATGTAGCTAAAACTTATTTACTGATTTACTTGCTATTTTTATATTATGTTTTAAATTATGCAGGGTAACAAAAAAAAAGTAAAAAGATACCAAAAAGTGAATCCAATTGAAGAATTTAAGTTCCATTAAATAAAAGTAATTGTCACAAGGCATAGAGAATCCCACTTAACCATAAGGAAACAAAAAAATTACACAATCAAAACTAAAGAAAATAACCTAATAATTCAAACTTGGCCTAGTCCATGTTAAATCAACTCTCAAGCGGCCTAGGTATCCAATCCCATACGTCTGTTCCCGTTCCCTGCGTACCTGCTAAACAAACCAAAACAGAGCAAAAAGATATCAACAAATCTCCATTTCCTTGTACTTTTCTTTAGTAT
Source organism: Papaver somniferum (assembly GCF_003573695.1). NCBI lineage: Eukaryota > Viridiplantae > Streptophyta > Magnoliopsida > Ranunculales > Papaveraceae > Papaver > Papaver somniferum. The sequence goes on along the minus strand of NC_039366.1, from coordinate 162,414,074 downwards.
ATAGCATGTTTTCCACTGACTTTCACCTATTATAGTATCATTTTACAGACCTTGGGACTTGGGAGCAAAGATGAAAATCATGTAGTGCAATTATGCCTCTTTTTCTCGATGTCAAGGTGCATGTGTCATTGTGGTTTAACAATTAGCTAGGTAATAAGTGACCTCATAATATGTGTCATCGTGGTTTAACAATTAGCTAGGTAACAATGAGCTTATAGTATGGTACTGGAAGAACATCTCATAAATTTGTACTATACAAAAGTCCCCTGTCAAGAAAACCAGCAGTGGCCTACTATAGTGTAACACCTGCTTACATGGAGGGCTTACAGAATATAACCTTCAAGGCTACCTACTGGTCTGATGGCTTTAACAATTTTGTGTTCCAGTATAAACCCAATGATGGACAATCTGGTTGGGCAGAACCAAAATACAACGCCAACTCACTTCATGGGACACAATCTTTACAAGATTTAAACATCACATCTACACACAATTGGCAATTCTTAAACAAAATCAAATCCAAACAAGAAATGAAACAAAACAGACTCAAAATCCTTACCTAATACTCAATATGGCCCTATCAAATATGAGAACCAAACAAAAAAAATTGCCAAAACCACATAAACCTTATAAGACAGGGAAAGTTAGTAGGGATTGAAAACTTACTCTTCCTCAAATTCCATCTTCAGAAATTAAAGAACCCTACAAAAAATAATTAAAAAAAATATCAAAACATCAAAAACCAAAATTAAAGAAAACCCCTATTCGAATTGAAATTCAGAGCGGAGGTGAAAAATAACCTGAATGAGTCTCTGGAGAGTGAAAAACTCAAATCAATCCGAAGAACTGTGTGAATCTATAAATAAAAAAGAATAACTTATTATGATCGATTGGAAGTTATTTAACCATTGATATAAGCATAAAAATGATATACCTTGATGTTTTTGACCTCGGAACTGATAATCACCCAGAAAAGGTGATTTTAGGGTTCAATTTATAGATACTCAAAAACAACAAGCGGGAATAATCGCGCCCAAAGGACTTTCTTTTGATTTCATCCCGCCTAGAATGAAAATTTTATGGTTCAAATCGAAAAAGATTTGACCGAGATTATTCCCGCTAGATGTTCTTCTTTCATTCCTTCTCAATATACTCTTGTTTTCATCCTTCGGCGATGCAGAAATCTTTCCAAAAATTCCAGACTATTTCTTCTATGAATAACCCCTAATTCCCCTTTTCCTCTAACAAACTTTCAATAATTTGAAGCGAAAATACCTCAAAAAATTTATCCTCGTTATCTCCGGTTCTCTCTGTTGCTCTGTGTTAATGCAAAAGAAAGAAAGGAAATAAATTTTAGAAAAACAGAAAAAAAATCTGAAACTGTTTTGTGAGACGGACCCTTCTATGCATTTGTTAATACGTGGGCTTGTTAGAGGCTTCTTTGTTATTAACGTGGCTCATGTGTGTTAATACGTGGACTTGCTAAACCACCTCCAAGTGAGCTACCAGCCTAGCTACATGAAATTCCTAAATTGACCGGACGTTCATAAAAAAATTCTGAAACTGTCGCATATCGGGAAAAGCGGACTATATCGTTTCGTATATATCGGCCGATATTATCGGCTAATTAAATATCGTACCGCGATATTTGTGTTTTCATTTCGCTCTAACACCGGTACACGAAATTCCGCCGATATTTCGGTCGGTACGAGCGAAATTGACTACTTTGGTTTGGTCAAGCCATGTGTAAACAAGTTAATTATCAACCTTTTGTTAGTAAGTGGATCATCGGTGTTAGTGGGGATTCAAGATACGACTTATACAAAGACAAAATCCATGTTATTATTATTTTATTTAATTTTTCTTAATATATTTTAATTTTTTAATTGCTATTAAAATGTTATTACATGGGATTTGTACGGAGCCTAGCAACAAGTTATACACCTATATCTTTTGGATGGCTAGCACTTTTATGTCAAAAATAAAAAAAATTACCATGATATTAACATCATAACTAGAAAAATAAAATCACAGTGCCCCCAATCTAGTTGTGTACAATTTTACATATAAGCTAATCCAGTTCTGTTTAGCTTTACATAATTAAATAAGAATTCATTGGATCATAGACATAATGAGTGATTATATTTGATGTGAATAATTTATGTATGTATTTCCATTTATATAACTAAATAAAAATATCCATAACTTTTCCATAGGATTACTCGATGATACTCTCTATGACCGATTATCATATAATTTAATCCAACCATGCTCAATTTTGCATAATTTAATTGGATCATAGTCACCATGAAAGCTAAATCGTCTTTATCCTAAACTGATAGTTAATCGAAGAATTGAAGCTAGCTAATTTATCTTTATCGCAAAAATAAAATACATCCAATTAATAATGAGTGTGTCATGAACCATAGTGAACAAACCTCGTCTGAACAATTCTCGAATGATCTCTCGGATAATTTGGACTATAAATTCATTTGATTTTGGAAAATCGAAAAATAATTCTACCTGTGAATCCAAATAACGAAAGCCAAATCGTCTTGATCGGAAACTGAAAGTTAATCGAGGATTTGGAAGCTAGCTAATTTATCTTTATCGCAAAAATAAAATACATCCAATTAATATTGATTCCATGACCTTAGTGTATAAACCTCGTTTGAACTATTTTCGAATGATCTCTCGGATAATTAATTTGGACTACAAATTCATTTGATTTTGGAAAATTGAAAATAATTCTACCTGTGAATCCAAATAACGAAAGTCAAATCGTCTTGATCGGAAACTGAAAGTTAATCGAGGATTTGGAAGCTAACTAGTTTATCTTTATCGCAAAAATAAAATACATCCAATTAATATTGACTCCATGACCTTAGTGTATAAACCTCGTTTGAACTATTTTCGAATGATCTCTCGGATAATTAATTTGGACTACAAATTCATTTGATTTTGGAAAATCGAAAATAATTCTACCTGTGAATCCAAATAACGAAAGCCAAATCGTCTTGATCGGAAACTGAAAGTTAATCGAGGATTCGGAAGCTAGCTAATTTATCTTTATCGCAAAAATAAAATACATCCAATTAATATTGACTCCATGACCTTAGTGTATAAACCTCGTTTGAAATATTTTCGAATGATCTTTCGGATAATTAATTTGGAATGCAAATTCATTTGATTTTGGAAAATCGAAAATAATTCTACCTGTGAATTCAAATAACGAAAGCCAAATCGTCTTGATCGGAAACTGAAAGTTAATCGAGGATTTGGAAGCTAGCTAATTTATCTTTATCGCAAAAATAAAATACATCCAATTAATATTGACTCCATGACCTTAGTGTATAAACCTCGTTTGAACTATTTTCGAATGATCTCTCGGATAATTAATTTGGACTACAAATTCATTTGATTTTGGAAAATTGAAAATAATTCTACCTGTGAATCCAAATAACGAAAGCCAAATCGTCTTGATCGGAAACTGAAAGTTAATCGAGGATTTGGAAGCTATTTAATTTATCTTTATCGCAAAAATAAAATACATCCAATTAATATTGACTCCATGACCTTAGTATATAAACCTCGTTTGAACTATTTTTGAATGATCTATTGGAGAAATTTAAAAGTGCATTCATGAAATTCAATATGTTCCGAACCATTAATCACAAATTTTGTCTAATCAATTTTCGAATGTTCATCATAAGAAAAATGAGAGCAAATAAAATTTAAGTGAGAATTGAAAGTAATTCAAGCTAAATAAAACAGGAAAACATCAAATAAACAGTACATTCAGTAGTAACTTTGACTTTATGTTAGGCGAGATCATCTCGTTCACAATCACTAAAATAATCACTGTGATCATTATCACTGTCATTATTTAGATCGCCTTTATCACCGTCAGTTGTACTTCTAATCACCTCTTCCCCTACAATTTTATTTCGGGTCCAACTCTCAAAGTCTTGGACAATTTCAGCTGCACTGGTTACATTATCTGTGTGGGATGAATCTTCTTGGATGAGCTCAATTTCCGGTGACCCCAAACTATAGTGATCCCTTGCCTGCATTTTAAGTACAATTCGGCGATTCTTGTCCTTATTGTCCCGAAGATAAAAAACTTGATGTGCTTGCTTTGCAAGCATAAAAGGTTGATTTTTGGCTATGGTTCTTGTAAAATTCAACGACGTAAACCCAAATGCATCTCACTGCTTCTTTCTTGTCTCGTTGATATCCCACCAATGACAATTGAATAAAACTACTTGGTTCCCCTCGCGATACTGTAATTCCACGACTTCATCTAATCTACCATGGTAATCAATAGATTCAATACTATCTTTATTTGAAGTCTGTACATTAACGCAAACACCGTTGTTATGTGTGTTTCTGTTCTTCTCATGATCAATTGTGTGAAACCTAAACCCATTCACAATATATCCTTTATAACAACTAACTGATTTTTTAGGCCCATAGGATAGGATTTCAATATCCTTTTTCACTATTTCACCATCTCGCTTCATTTCACAAACCTAATAATAATAAGAAAATGGGTATGTTTAAAATATTTTGAATCAACATTGAATAATATTTTTCAAACATCAGGATCAGTATCTTCCACAGTAGTTGACATAGGATGCTAAAAACGTCATAGGGATGTTAAATGCAAATATGTGGAGTATCTGTACAAAGTATAAAGAAGTTCTTCTAAGATTAGAAGTTTCATGTAATTGTTTTTCATCATGATATAAATCGAAATGGATCAGTTTTATACTTGTATTATTGTATTGACAACTATCAGTTTCATCATGGTATCGTAGGTTCCACAGTAGTTGATGCTACTATCTACGATAACCTTAAGTTATAGGTATCCTTGCCTGCTAAAAAGGTAATATTCTTGTGTAGTATACTTGTATGACTGTATTGACAACTTGTATCCTTACTCAGGTGGCGTTCTTGATATATCGTCCTGTCATGAGGATGTTTAAGTGTGCAAGTGGTTCTGATCCTAATGTATTTTGGCCGTGTAATAATATCAAAGAGACAAGTATGTCAACTACTGTAAATTGATTTCATAAGATACAAACACTTACATGGTTTTCGAACCAACCACCGAACATTTTGGCATGCCAATGCTCCAACTCATTATCACGAATTTTCCCTCCATATTTATCACGAATTGTTTGCTTGTGTTTCCTGCATAAATGATACAGAAAGTAGACTTACTCGTTTTTTGTTTATATACATTAACTGCATAAATGATACAGAAAGGTGATACAGAAAGTAGACTTACTCGGTTAGTAAGTATATATACATTAAATCATCTACCAACTCATAATGATTTTTATTCAACATCAGAAAGTAGACTTACTCGATGAACGGAAGAATTTCATCACAATTACTCAACACATACATTCGGGCTTCCTCCCACTCATTGTCAGATAAAGTTCGGAAAATTGGTTTCCCTAAAGAACGACATGCGTCTTCAAAGATAGGCGATTCATGACTAGATGTCGTCGCACCATCACCATCACTATTTCTCCCTATCTGGTTGAACTTTGTATTAATCTCAGCACTCAAGTATCTGGAGAAAAATGTCAGACATTCATCAGCAAGATACCCTTGTGCAATCGATCCCTCAGGTTGACTTTTATTTCGCACATACTTTTTCAAGGTGTACAAGTACCTGATAAATACAGGAAAAATTCAGACAGACATCAGTAAAAAAACATCACTATTATAATATTCTACTCACTATTTAAAAATACGTACTAACCGTTCGATTGGATACATCCACCGGTAATGAACAGGTCCAGCAATTATAGCTTCTCTTGCTATATGAACAGGCAAGTGTGTCATAATATCGAAAAACGAAGGAGGGAATATCATCTCCATTTTGCACAAAGTGAGATACATTTTTTTAAGCGCCTCCAAATCTTCGATTCTCAATGTCTTGGAGCATAATTGAGTATAAAAATCAGAAAACTCAACTAAAACTCTAGTCACGTCATCGTGTAAGATACCACGCACCGCAACAAGAAAAAGTTGTTGCATGAGAACATGCCAGTCATGACTCTTTAGCCCGGGAATCTTGCATTCTTGTACCTGAACGTGCCGCGAAATATTCGATGAATAACTATCGGGTACCTTTATGTCACGCAAGAATTGACAAATCTTCCTCCTCTCCGCCAAAGACAAGGTATACTTTGCTGGAGGAAGGTAGAATTTGTTGTTCCCCAAAGCTTCAGGGTGAAGTGGTCCACGTATACCCACTACTTTCAAATCTTCCCGAGCGTTCAAGTTATCTTTTGTCTTACCTTCTATGTTCAACAGTGTCCCTATCCAACTCTCACTGTTGTTCTTCTCGGTATGCATCACATCAATATTGTGTCGTAAGAGAAGATCTTTCCAGTAAGGTAGTTCGAAGAAAATGCTTATCTTCTTCCAATTATAAGGCAGCTCATTGTCATCCCTCCTTCTTTTCTCCCCACACACAGCATGTTCTTCCTTGCCAAAAGTGATTTGATGATAACCACGGAACTGCCGAAGAACATCCTCACCGCTTAAAGGTTTTGGTGCACTATCATGTTCTCTGCGGCCATTAAAAGAGCTCAGGTTTCTTCGTAACGGATGACCAATAGGTAAGAATCTCCGGTGCCCTAAATAAACATTTTTTCTCCCATTTCGCAATCTTACTGAACTTGTATCCTTGTGGCAACATGGTCAAGCGAGATAGCCTTTAGTACTCCATCCTGACAGGTTGGTATATGCTGGAAAGTCATTAATAGTCCATAAGAGAGTTGCACGCATTTGGAAGTTCTGCTTGGAATAAGCATCATACGTCTCAATTCCCATTTCCCACAATTCCTTTAGCTCTCCGATTAGTGGCTGTAAGTATACATCAATATTATTCCCAGGACCCTTAGGCCCAGGAATAAGCAGAAACATGATAAAATAGGGTTGCTTCATACACTTCTCTGGTGACAAATTATAAGAAGTAACAAAGACTGGCCATGTACTGTGACCAGTACCCATAACACCAAAAGAATTGAACCCATCACTTGCCAACCCGAGTCTAACATTGCGACGTTCTGAACCAAATACCCGATGCTTTTCGTCCAAGGTTTTCCAACATTGCGAGTCTGCCGGATGCCTTAAAACACCATCTTTGGTACGCTCTTTATCATGCCATATCATATCCTCTGCGGTTTTAGGGTCCATATAATACCTTTGAAGCCGTGGTATTAACGGAAACCATCTCAAAACCCTGGCAACTTTTCTCTTGACTTTCTGTTTTCCACTTGCTTCTTTTTCTCCAGATTGACAAGTACCTGATATCCATCTAGACTCACCACAGGCGTCGCACCTTTCCTTATCACGATTATCCTTCCAATATAACATACAATCATTTGGGCATACATCTATTTTAATACATTCCACACCAAGATCTCGAATTTGTTTTTTTGCTTCATAGTAATTCTTAGGGATACTGCTATCTAGAAAAGCTTTCGTGGACTGTAATATAGTACAATACTCGTCAAAAGCTTTGTTACTCAACCCATTAGTACACTTATGGTGTAACATCGAGACAAGAAAAGATAATTTCGAACTTGTTGTACATCCAGGGAATAACGGTGTTTCTGCATCTTTCAGCAACTTGTAAAATTTCTAGGCCTCCACATGCGGCTCATCTGGAACACGATCATGCTGACTTGATCCACTTGTATTGGCTTGATCTGGAAATTCACCATCCCCGGCGAAAAACCTTGATTCAGGGAACGCAGCTTGTAACATCCCATGCATATCACCCTCACCTATAACATTTGTGACTTCTTCCCCAATATTATTAACTAGCTCTTCAGGTTCTCCATGTTTTGTCCAACAAGTGTAACTATGTGTTATTCCATTCTCTCGAATGTGCTCTCGCACCACATCTCTACCCAAGCAGTTCACATTATTGCATCTCAAACGGGGGCAAAAAATACTCTCACCTAAATCAGGAGTACGATGAGACCAAGCAAAATTTATGAATTCATCGCAGCCACGGAAATAGTCAGGGTGGCACCTACCCTTCTGCATCCAACTTTTATCCATCTAAGCTTAACAAAGTTTAACAATGACAAAACAACCAGCCCCTGCCAAAAATTTCCCAACATTAATTCAATGTGAAAAATGAAATAGTTATGTCATATGATACGTCAAGTTGGTTAAGGCACTAAAAAAACTTGATAAAAGCGAAAGTCTTGGTAACTTTGAGAAAAATCTTGTTGATCTTGAATCATCAGATGAAGATCTCGAAAATTCAGATTTTCTGATCACAAGAAATTTTAGAGAGCTTCTTAGGAAGAGAAATAAACTATTCTCTAGAGAAAAACCCTTGTTAGATTAGCCACATAATCGTATCCCTCCTAAAAACAGGGATTCCAACGATAGTGACGATGAGGATATGCCACAGTGTTTTAAGTGTAGAGGTTTCGTTAACTTTGCTAACGAGTGTCCAAACCGGAAGATATACAATAGCAACAAGGGTCTTGCTGCAACTTTTGGCGATGAAGATATGCCATAGTGATGAAACCTATGATCATTATGATTCTGAAAAGGTAAATATTCAAAGTGTAGCACTCTTGGCTGAAGCTTTCAATTTTGATGAATGTATCCATACTCCTGTCAATCTTGAAAACTTCCTCGATGATTTTTCATCAAAGTCATTGGAGGATATATATGATGGATTTTTCTTTTACTAATGAAAATTCTATTGACAATATTGCAGAGTCACAACTATGTTTGTCTGCTGGTACCGACACGGTTTCTGAACCGACCTCCGACCAAACAATCCCTTATTGTTAGAGCATATCTCGGTCAACCTCACATGCGTTGCTATCTCAAGCATGTTTGTCAATGTTAGTGATCAAAACTATAAGTCTTGATTTCTAGCCTACATAGATAGGTCTCGGACTAGGATAGAAAAGTGTAGTTGAGCTCAAGGACTTCATGACGATTCATCATACAACGACGAAGATATATACAAGGAACCGTGGAACTTCATCAACAAAAAGTTATGTGGAGACTTAAACTTATTTATCACTCAAAAGTCTATCTCTTCTATCTCCTACTTCTTATGAGACAAAAGTCGTATGCTATATAGACTAGATCATACACATTTGACATTTCAAGCTGAGCATTCATTGCTTATCTTTTATCTCGAAATCGTGTGTTGGTAAAGCGTTTCGCTTTGATCAAGTTTATCTTCACCTACTAATGAAAGTCATGAAAAGTTTCAATTACTTTGAGAATTGCTCTGACGTGAATCGGTCTGTGAATAACGGCTACATAGCGTCCTCTGAGAATGTCTCAATGATTGAAATGTGAGTTTAGATTACATAACCATGTATTCCTTGAACCAAAGTTTTCGAACTTTGTTGATCAAGAGAAATCGGGAGGATTGTGGAATTGGCTTGCCAAGTCCACGAACCTAGTTCGCAGACTCAGTCCGGAAACTAACGGAAGTTCTCGACCGAGAAATTCTGTTGGGATTTTCCAAAACTCGTTTGTGTGCTAAGTCCGCGAACTGGAGGAAGTTCTCATCCCGAGAATTTCTGCTGAGTTTGGAAAACTCAACCAATTAACTTAAGTCCGCGAACTTGTTTGTGAACTTAAGAGGTTATGATCTAAAGATGTGCTCTGAACATGAAACATTAAATTACTAAGGAATGCTTTATGCAAACCGTGGCTATAATGTTCATGAGCCGATTCAATCGAATCGAATCATCTTTGTTTCAATTGTGTCTTGTGTAGTTACATAAGATCTCATAGCAATTGAACAACTCTTTAACTAGTTCATTTGAGTCAATTGAACTAGTTATGGTGAAGAAGAACAAGGTTAATATGAAAAGCTCATATGGTTAACCTTTTGGGTTACTATGTTGAACCGACATATACGTACACGTTTGGGCATGGTTTTCACGAACCCGGTAAACGTATACCCAAGTGTGTGTGACAAGCTAAGTTTTCGATCTAACGGTTGAGAAATATTAGCTTGAATCTAAATCAGGTTTTCATCTAACGGTGAATATGGATTGCTTTGTAACTAAGGCAAAACCCTGATTTGAAGGCTATATAAAGGAGACATCTAGCATTGTGCAAAACTAATCCCCACACGTCTGTGTGCTACTAGTGCGCCCGCTGGAGTCGATCTCCATTAACCTTTGATTTTCTTCTCTAAAATCAGGTTAACGACTTAAAGACTTCATTGGGACTGTGAAGCCAGACCGATACTACTTTATCGTAGTTGTGTGATCTGATCTTGCATATTATATCGTACGAGTACAATCGATTGATTGACTTGAGATCGTGAGAGTTCTCCGATAGGCAAGATAAAGAAGTCACAAACATCTTCGTCTCACTGTTTGTGATTCCTCGACAATCCGCTTGTGTAGTCATGAATGATTGTAGAGAGGTGATTGATTAATCTAGGCTGTTCTTCGGGAATATAAGATCGGATTATCAATTGGTTCCTGTTACCTTGATTTTATATCTAAAGACGGAACAAAACCTAGGGTTTATCTGTGGGAGACAGATTTACCCTCTTATAGACTTTTCTGTGTGAGACAGATTTGTTTATTATCAAGTCTGTGATTTTGGGTTACAACAACTCTTGGTTGTGGGTGAGATCAACTAAGGGAATCAAGTGCGCAGTATCCTGCTGGGATCAGAGGCGTAGGAGTACAACTGTACCTTGGATCGGTGGGAGACTGATTGGGGTTCAACTATAGTCGAGTCTGAAGTTAGTTTGCAGTAGGCTAGTGTCTGAAGCGGCTTAATACAGTGTGTATTCAATCTGGACTAGGTCCCGGGGTTTTTCTTCATTTGCGGTTTCCTCGTTAACAAAATTTCTGGTGTCTGTGTTATTTCTTTTCGGCATTATATTTTATATAATTGAAATAATACAGGTTGTCGTTCGTGATCATCAATTGGAAATCCAACCTTTGGTTGTTGATTGATATTGATTGATCCTTGGAAATTGGTCTTTGGTACCGTCCAAGTATTCCTTGTATTTGATAAAGACTCACTATTGTTTTTAGCTTGAGTAAAAATCAAATCAAGAGAGAGATATTAACTCTTTGAGATACTTTTATCTAGATTGAGTATGATTGTCTAGTTGATTCTCTAGCAAAGTATTTCGGAGTTAGTCCATACAGATTGATAAGCGAAATATTGGGTGGTGTTGTTAGACCCCCGCTTTTTCAATTGGTATCAGAGCAGGCAAACACGTTTAAGACCTCATCAGTCTGTGTTTGTAACGATCTGACTCTATGGACAAGAGTACTATCTCTGATAACGCAACATCAGTTCAGGGTTATTCAGATAAGCTTCAGAAATCTGAAACCTTTGAGAAAAACTCTTCCTCGTCTCCTTCTGTCGAATCTGCATTCAACTGGAAAAAATCTCTTGATAAACAGTTGAATGATCTTTCAGATGACGGTGATTCAGAAGAAGAACAGAGCGTTGATGAGGAAGTTTCTCAATACATCATGTTGTTTAATCGTGAATTAAAGAAACAAAGACAACTGCTTCCCTGAGAAAATTCATGGGTCCTCTCTGTCAAGAAAACAGAAAATTGAGAAAACTCTTCAAGGGTTATGATGGTGGATACAAACTATTACAATCTACCGTTAAAGATTATGAAGAAGAGGTTCGTTCAAAAAAAACTGAATGCGATAATCTTCTTCGTAAGCTCGGTGTGTTAAAAGAAAGGCTTGACGAAACTGAAGCAAGATATGAATCTCAGCGTAAATGGTTCAAGGACAAAGAACATCAGTTTCTTACCAAAGAAAAATCCTTGAAAACTGAACTTGCGGCTGCGCTTGAGAAGGTAAGGAAAATCTGAAGAGATTCAACACTAGCTCTACAAAGCTATCATCTATGCTTGGAGCATGTAAAGAACATCGTGATACACGTGGTCTGGGCTATAAAAGTATAGACATTCCAAGCACAGGTAAGATCAACTTTGTTAGAGTCGTTAATAATTCTTCATGTGAAAGACCTGTGTCAGCTTGCAAGAACAAGGATTCTACTCCAACAAAGTCTGCTAGTAAGAGAACCACTGAATATAAATCCTTTCACTGCTATTTCTGCGGGAACAAAGGACACTCTGAGCAGAGGTGTCGTCTTCGGAAAAAGAATGAAAAACTTCGTAACATTCTTACATGGATGTCTAAAGAAGTTGTTAAACCTGTATCACAGATTGGAAGAATCAAGGACTTTCGCTATCAAGGGATGAAGTGTGATAAAGTTGATCCTTGCCATGTTCCTTCGGAGGATTTCTATAAAGAAGAAAAAAGAATGGAAAAAATCTAACGGATCTGTTAAATCAGTCTGAAAAGAGAAAAATGAACAGAAGGAAGAAAATGTCAAGTTCCTCTAATTCTCTCAAAAAGGACTGTAAATCCAAGACTTCCAATTCAGACTTCTTACATGTCAACAATCGAGTCTCTGATCTGAAGATTCACATAAACAGACTAAGACGGAATATCAAGAAAACATGGAATGTTGTAACCCAGGTACTTCTAAATCTTCTCTTGATAATACTTCTTCAACTAAACTAGGTAGTTTGTTAAATACCGATGAAAAGGAAAAAGAAGAAGTAAACAATGATGAGAAATATGCTCATCTTATTACACCCTGACATGTTCATGTTGCATCTCTTTTTAATTTTTGTCCTATTAAAAAGGGATGCTCTTGATTCTCAGGATTTTTCGCCTTAAGAAAGCTGTCAGGATTGTACTGCATTCGTTGTTACTTTATTCCGTTTGCTCCTCAACATCTATTTCTTTTATTTTGGGCTTCCTAGTCTATCATAGGCCCGTTTCTCTAGTACACGCACCAACCCTCACGAACGTCATGTTTCCTAGGGTTTGATGGAATTCCTTATATATATATATTGTGTTCCAAAGGTGCAAAAAGATTTTCTAAAAGTATTTTTGGTGCACAATGGAGGGAAGCAACAAGGTTGATGATGTTGAGCTATGTCCTATTGATATCTCATGCTTTCATGCTCTTGATCATGAAAACGAAGACAAACTGCCAGTTCAGATTTCTTCACAATTGGTAGGAAATCTTCTTGGAGACTTTAAGGTTGTTCGCGAACAACTTGGTATCGCAACACGGAATCTAGACTACCTAAAAAACGAACTAAGGAAGGCAACTGAGGAACTCGTTCTTGTTCAATCCTTGGTTGCATACAGGATTTAGCTTTTCGTCTGATCTTGGTTCTAGTTGTTTGCCTAGTATGTCTTCTTTTGGATTAGTTGGAAGAATAGCTAGTGCTTTGAATAGCGATGATTGTGACTACACATAACTATTTTTGTTTTCATCTTCTTATGTTATTTTCAACTGAGGATGATGTTTATTGCAGTATTTTAATGGTTTGTGATATTGCAATATTTTTATGGGATATGTGTTGTTTACGTCCGTGAACTTGAAAGTCACGTATTGCAGTTAAAAGTAAAGTCGTTCATGAATCGGTATTCGTATTGATGAAAGGAATAGACTTTTGACATGTACAAAAGATATGCCTATGCAGTCATGTATTTGATGGAAAATAGGATAAAATATTTTGTTCAACAAGGATAAAGTTTATTATGTCATTATGATGGAAAATAGAATAGATCCTTGTATGTTATCCACGGTATTGATCTTCATTGATCCATTTTATTATGTTTTACCGTGAAGGCTCCATTGCGTGTCTTATGTTGAGCACCTTACAACTAAGTCGATTTACCTTGGCTTTGTTGGTTGTTCCATAAGATGATATATGTCGAGCATTAAGAACTAAATTAATCAACTAGTTTGGTTATTTAGTTTGTACTCCATAAGTTTTCTTTCTTATGTCGAGTACATGTACGGTTAAGGTTGTCATATTCTATGATGAACTTAGTCGGGGTTCCATAAGTTCTTTTATGTTGAGCCCAAAATAATTAAATTGATTACTTCAGTGATTAGTTTGGTTATTTTTATTCCAATTAGATAAATTATAGGTTCTCTTGTAATTAATCTAATTGAGTTTTCATATATTCCACAAGTTCTTGTGTTGAGTATATGAAAGGCTACACTATCATGTTCTTTGGTTAATGTAGTCATATATTCCGTAAGGTTTTCCTTATGTTGAGTATTTGAACGGTTAAGTTAGTCATCTCTGTGTGATTGACTTAGTAGTAGCTCCGTGAGTTTACTTTTGGTGAGCACTTTCAATTAAATTGATCATTTTTGTGGTTTGATTTAGTTGAGTATTCCAATTGAATTAATCATGGGTTTACTTGTGGTTAATTTGGTTGAGATTTGGATATAGAAAATCATTCATATGGTTTTTGGTGTCCAATATAAAATCCTTCTTTTCTTTCGAAATAAAGGTCGCTCTTATTGTTCTCTCGGGAATGACATCAAATGGGGGAGAGTTCTTTTGAACTTGTGCTTAATGGTAATATCTTGTGGGGAGTGCGGCCGTGGAATCTTATAGGGGTTATCTTGTATCTTAAAACTCCTTGATGAATGTTGTTAGCTTCGGCTATTAGATTGCATCTAAATTAAGTTGGTATGTATTTTTCTTTTGGTCATGAAATGTCTCTTGTGGAAATTTCATTATGATCCCATTCTTGTGCCTTTGCCAATTTTATTGACAAAAAGGGGGAGAAATATTGTAGTTCACACTACAAATACATATGGTTTTCGGATCATTGTGTAAGGGGGAGTGGTTTCCATGATCGAGATGGAGTATTGACTAAGGGGGAGTGATACATATCACCGTAGTATTATTGTTAAAGTCATGATACAATTGGACTTTGATGTTATATAATAATACTATGACACTGTATAATAATGATCGAGAATCTCGATTTCTCTCATTGTTATAGCTACGGATCTTCAACAACGATGGTGCTAAAATTACAACCTTTGGGATCATTGGAGTACTTGGAAGGACGAAGATTTCAAGGAACGTTGAATATTAGACTATGGAATAGGAGCCACTAAAGTTTATCTTTTTTGTATTTCATATGTATTAATAGTTTTGTTACTAAAATTGACAAAGGGGGAGATTGTTAGAGCATAGCTCGGTCAACCTCGCATGCGTTGCTATCTCAAGCATGTTTGTCAATGTTAGTGATCAAAACCATAAGTCTTGATTTCTAGCCTACATAGATAAGTCTCGGACTAGGATAGAAAAGTGTAGTTGAGCTCAAGGACTTCATGACGATTCATCATACAACGACGAAGATCTATACAAGGAACCGTGGAACTTCATCAACAAAAAGGTATGTGGACACTTGAACTTATCTATCACTCAAAAGTCTATCTCTTCTATCTCCTACTTCTTATGAGATAAAAGTCGTATGCTATATAGACTAGATCATACACATTTGACATTTCGAGCTGAGCATTCATTGCTTATCTTTTATCTCGAAATCGTGTGTTGGTAAAGCGTTTCGCTTTGATCAAGTTTATCTTCACCTAGTGACGAAAGTCATGAAAAGTTTCAATCACTTTGAGAATTTCTCTGACGTGAATCGATCTGTGAATAACGGCTACATAGCGTCCTCTGAGAATGTCTCAATGATTGAAATGTGAGTTTAGATTACATAACCATGTATTCCTTGAACCGAAGTTTTCGAACTTTATTGATCAAGACAAATCGGGAGGATTGTGGAATTGGCTTACCAAGTCCAAGAACCTAGTTCGCAGATTCAGTCCGCGAACTGATGGAAGTTCTCGACCGAGAATTTCTGTTGGGATTTTCCAAAACTCGTTTGTGTGATAAGTCCGCGAACTGGCGGAAGTTCTCATCCCGAGAATTTCTGCTGAGTTTGGAAAACTCAACCAATTAACTTAAGTCCGCGAACTTGTTTGTGAACTTAAGAGGTTATGATCTAAAGATGTGCTCTGAACATGAAACATTAAATTACTAAGGAATGCTTTATGCAAACCGTGGCTATAATTTTCATGAGCCGATTCAATCGAATCGAATCATATTTGTTTCAATTGTGTCTTGTGTAGTTACATAAGATATCATAGCAATTGAACAACTCTTTAACTAGTTCATTTGAGTCAATTGAACTAGTTATGGTGAAGAAGAACAAGGTTAATATGAAATGCTCATATGGTTAACCTTTTGGGTTACTATGTTGAACCGACATACACGTACACGTTTGGGCATGGTTTTCACGAACCCGGTAAACGTCTACCCAAGTGTGTGTGACAAGCTAAGTTTTCGATCTAACGGTTGAGAAATATTAGCTTGAATCTAAATCAGGTTTTCATCTAACGGTGAATATGGATTGCTTTGTAACTAAGGCAAAACCCTGCTTTGAAGGCTATATAAAGGAGACATCTAGCATTGTGCAAAACTAATCCCCACACGTCTGTGTGCTACTAGTGCTCCCGCTGGAGTCGATCTCCATTAACCTTTGATTTTCTTTTCTAAAATCAGATTAACGACTTAAAGACTTCATTGGGATTGTGAAGTCAGACCGATATTACTTTATCGTAGTTGTGTGATCTGATCTTGCATATTCTATCGTACGAGTACAATCGATTGATTGACTTGAGATCGTGAGAGTTCTCCGATAGGCAAGATAAAGAAGTCACAAACATCTTCGTCTCACTGTTTGTGAATCCTCGACAATCCGCTTGTGTAGTCAGGAAGGATTGTGGAGAGGTTGTTGATTAATCTAGGATGTTCTTAGGGAATATAAGACCGGATTATCAATTGGTTCCTGTTACCTTGATTTTATATCTAAACACGGAACAAAACCTAGGGTTTATCTGTGGGAGACAGATTTATCCTCTTATAGACTTTTCTGTGTGAGACAGATTTGTTTATTATCAAGTCTGTGATTTTGGGTTACAACAACTCTTGGTTGTGGGTGAGATCAGCTAAGGGAATCAAGTGCGCAGTATCCTGCTGGGATCAGAGGCGTAGGAGTACAACTGTACCTTGGATCGGTGGGAGACTGATTGGGGTTCAACTATAGTCCAGTCTGAAGTTAGTTTGCAGTAGGATAATGTCTGTAACGGCTTAATACAGTGTGTATTCAATCTGGACTAGGTCCCGGGGTTTTTCTGCATTTGCGGTTTCCTCGTTAACAAAATTTCTGGTGTCTGTGTTATTTCTTTTCGGCATTATATTTTATAATTGAAATAATACAGGTTGTGCGTTCGTGATCATCAATTGGAAATCCAACCTTTTTTTGTTGATTGATATTGGTTGATCCTTGGCACTGGTCTTTGGTACCGTCCAAGTATTCCTTGTATTTGATAAAGACTCGCTATTGTTTTTAGCTTGAGTAAAAATCAAATCAAGAGAGAGATATTAACTCCTTGAGATACTTTTATCTAGATTGAGTCTGACTGTCTAGTTGATTCTCTAGCAAAGTATTTCGGAATTAGTCCATACAGATTGCTAAGTGAAATATTGGGTGGTGTTGTTAGACCCCCGCTTTTTCACTTATTGTACCACTAAGGGTCACATACTCAAACACTGTTTCAAGTACAAGCAAAAAGTAAGGTACGTCAACAAACTGCAACAGAGGGATAGTAAAGACTTTGAAGATCTGTGGAAAGTGAGTTTAACTTACGTAAGGCTTATGAGTTTTCAATACCAAAAGTTACTGTTATTAAAGACTTGAAGACCTGTGGAAAGTGAGGTTGCAACCTAAAAGATATTGGGTAGCTTAGAATTTGTTACAAGGGAAAATGACGACTGACGATGCTTTAAGAAAATATGGGATAACTGTTGTTTCAAGTTGTTCTTTGAGCAGCAATGACTCTCACTTTAAAATTGCAACACACATGTTTTTTTGATGCACTTTTGATAAAAGAATTTACAGTTGGTTGAGCAGTGTCTTTGACTTTAATTTACTGTGCTCGTCTATTACTCAACTGGTTGCGCAAGTTAGAAACTACAATGGTTCTTCGCAGCTGAGAAATACACCCTGGACTGTGGTTATAAGTAAAATTTGAGTCGTTTGGTGGTTTAGTAATCAAGTTCGCTTTACCGCTGCATATATCGATTCGCATCTGGAGATAAAAGAACGTTAAAACTCATATAGCAAAGTCAGGAAGGTGGGTTAAAGGGACCATGCGTAATGATTTAAGAGATTTTTTGTTTTTCGATTCTTTGGCTTAAAGGTTAAGGCTATAAAGGCTCCTAGGATAATTGAGATCAATTGGTATAAGTCTTTTCGTGGTATGACCAAGTTTAATGAAGATGGTTGCTCGCAAGGTACCCTAGTTTAGCTGGTCGTGGAGTGGTTCTTCGCGATTCTCATGGTTTAGTGACATGATTTGACACAACCCCGCCAGGTTCTGATAATTCGTTTAACGCGACTCATCACATCTTGGGGTTGAAGAAGGTTCCAAAGGTTCGGTTGTATGTCGATTCAAGTGGTACGTGAGTTGGGTTTAGGACGTTGTGAGACAGTTGGGTTTAAAACGTAGTGAGACAGTTCGGTTCCTATAAAGAGCTACCAGTGATGTCTCCCCCTTTCCTGTATTCCCCGTATCACTTACAAAAACCCACTACCAAGAATCTTGAATTCTCGGTCACGTCATCCCGACAACTGCTAGAATAAAGAAATGGAAACCACCTTTCCGGTGAAGCATAAAACAAAGGTGCGTGATTAGCAAGACTATCTCAGGCGTCCGACAGGCATAAACCTCTAGTTGCTAGTAGAGTCATTCATCCCAGATTTTGATCAATAAAGAATTATTCCTCAACCATGAGTTTTGGGGAGCAATTCATCTTTTCAAAATTCCATCGTATTAGCTGCATTTGGTTTGAGTGTGACTTGATGAATATTATCTTAGCTTTTTCTAGTAAGTTTTTACTTCCTTGGAGTCTGTTGGTGCACTGGGAAAATTGTTTGGAGTTCTTGAAAATACCTCAATCCATATTTTCCCACATTTACAGAGAAGGCAATGATTACGCTGATATTTTAGCAAAGTAGGGTGCTATTGTCTTTATTGCTTAATGGTAGTATGATCTTCGTGTTAAAGCATTGATCGGTTGAACTCGCAAGTGTTGCTATATCAAGCTTGTTGTCAAATTTAATTGATCAAAATTACGCGATGGCTACGTGACCAAAATCGGTTTTTGTTGGTGATGTATATATGCTGATTCCTTCACTTGGATGTTCCAGTAAAATACACGAAGTTCACAGTCGGTTCAGTTACGTATATATGTAATCCGACTGTGGAGACGAAATGATACAGGAAAAAAGAGGACGAAAATCGGATTACATGTTATGCAATGTGAACCGATTGTGAAATATGGAAATTTTTCTCTGAAATCAACTGTTGCAAGTTACTCCAAGTCGGGGAACCATAGTATGCATACCCGTATGCGTACTGGTTTAACAGTTGAAGTCTGGGAACTTAGTATGCATACCCGTATGCGTACTGGCTTAACAGTTCAAGTCCGGGAATTTAGTATGTGTACCCGTTTGCATACTAATTCAACTGAGTTCGGTCGTGAACGACAATATGTGTACCCGTTCGCATACCAAGTCCGGAACTTTAAGTATGTGTACCTGTTTGCATACTTGAGTGGGTTAAGTTCTAAAATCGGTTTGTTCATGAAAAAATACATTTATATAATAAGGAATGCAATCTTTTGCAAACCATGGATATAATGTTCATGAATTTATTCGAGTGAATCAAAATCGATTTTGCTTCAATTGTGTCTTGTATACTTCTATGAGAATATAAACAATTGAAAAACTCTATAACTAGTTTCATTTGAGTTATTTGAACTAGTTGTGGTTAAGATGAACAAGGTTGATATGAAAGTGTTCATATGGCTAACTTCGGTTAACTATTGTTGATCCAACCAAGTGTACACGTTCAGGTACGGTTACCCATATCTAAATGAAGGCACATTTCATTTGTGTGTAACAAGCGAAGTTCAATCTAACGATTGAAAGATATTAGCTTGAATCTAATCAGGTTTTCATCTAACGGTGAATATTGAATGCTTTGTTACCAAGGTAGCACTGATTGCAAACCCTGATATGAAGACTATATAAGGGAGAACTTTAGCAGCTGGGAAACCTAATCCCCACACCTCTTGTGTGATACTAGTTGCGACTAGAGTCGATTCTCCTTTAACCTAGGTTTTTCTAAAAACCATTATAGGTTAACGACTTATAGACTTCATTGGGATTCTGAAGCCAGACCCAACTATTTTCTTTGTAGTTGCGTGTTCTGATCTTACTTTATTTTATCGTATTGATAACTATCTTCTCTAAGATTTTCTCGAGATTTAATCTCTGATAGGTAAGATAAAAAGTAGTCACAAACATCTTCGTCTCATCGTTTGTGATCCCACAATATCTTTTATCTTCGTCTTCAATTGATGAACGTCGTGAAGTCTAAAGCTCAACTACACATTCTATCCTAATCCGAGACACAACTATAAGTAGACTAGAAATCAAGACTTATAGTTTTGAAAACTAAACTTGACAAACAAGCTTGAGATAACAACGCTTGCGAGTTCGACCGAGCAGTGCTCTAACAATCTGCATGGACTAACTCCAATATATTTTCAAAAAAAAAAAAAAATCTGTCAATTTTAAAATTGTTATACCTGGGAAATATTTTGGCAGCCTTTAACCGCATAATCATTGGCTCGCATTGTTCACCTGCCTTACCCAATACATAAATGGGAGTCTGTCGTTGTTGCCGACTTGCAAGACACTTGCATTCTACCTGTAGTAAATTTTTGAGTCGAAAAATATGTATTAACCCTTCATTATTAACTTTAATGAAATATGTAGTAAATTTTTGAATCCTACCGCATATGCCGAAGAGTGTCAGATCCTAATCTTAAACTTTAATGATTATGTATTAACCCTTCATTATTATGATACTGTACCGTTCAAATTTGATGCATCATTTGCTGCCCCACGTTGACACAAAAACATGGGCATGTTCTTTTATAATTATACAAACACTAAAACGTATAACTAAACCCGATCAATCAGACTATATTCCCATAATTGCTCGTTCATTCGACACCTAAATACCTTCATTTCATCTGTAAATGTTCCTTTTGAAAACCCCACCTTGGCACGGAGAGTATGCAAAACTTATTCTAAACTTGCCGTTGAGAAATATACCTACTTCTTTTAGATACATACAATAAATAAAAATTTGATCGAAATTTACTGGTCAACATGAAAAAGGATACCTATAAATCTGAAGAAAGAAAATGAGCCTCTACAAACCATACGTAAGACAAACACGTACAAAATGGTTTGAGAAGATTTGGTGAGAGGAAAAGAAATACAAGTTTTTCATGCGTGCAATTTACGCGTGGACATCAGCTATTCTATATAAAAACAACTGAACAAGAAAAGCCAAAAATCTATTGAAAAAACAAAGAAAGAAAAAGGAGCCCATGAAAAGTGAGAAAGATGGTGAAAGGAAGGGAAGGCATCAAAAATATATAGCGGAGAAGAGAACCCAACTTTTCTCTCACAATCTTTTATACTCGAAAGAACATTTTACTTTACAAATTTGAGGAATGAAGTTAACGAATGGCTTTTTAACCTCGCGTTTTTAGGGGCCACTCAAAAGGATTTAGGGGCCAACAATAAAACAAAAAAGATCACCCAAAAGGAAAATGTAGTCAGCCCTTATCTCGCGTAATTCGTAATGGCAAAATTACCCTTATATATTCGGAGGATATGATAACATTTTTATCCTCCGATTTCAATCGGAAGCCAAAATATTATCCAGACTTCTGATTGTAGTCGGTGCAGTATTAGAATGATTTTTGTTTCATTTTTTCCATTTCTTTTTCATTTTTGAGTTGTTAGAGTTATAGAGAAGAAGGTGAAGGAAAAAAGGGAAAACCCATTTTATCACTACAAAAATGGATGGATATGAAGAAGAAGGTGAGAATCATGGCGAAGACGATTTGGGGTATATGTTGAATGATCCAAACTTTTGTGGAGAGGAAAACCTAGACGACCCTTTCATGGAAGAAAATGGAGAATCGCCTGATATTGAAGCTAACGATGCATGTAAAACACATGTATTGTGTTAAGAAACTCAAATACTCGATTTGCATGCGTTTGTGTGCTTTTGTAAACAAGAAAAACCGATTATTGCATGCATTGAATGCCATGAACTACCCAGATTCGGTAGATAATTTCTCGAATAAACTTACGAATATAACACACTGAGTACCAAATATGTATATTCGGTAGTTCCAAGATAGTAGTTTACTGCCGAATATGAGAAAAAACCCCAAACTGGTTTTCCAAAAAAATCTACATTCGGTAGTTATGTAGAGTTATTTACCTCCGAATGGCCCCAAAAATGAATTCCTCAAAAAATTTCAAAACTCAGTATTCTTATCCTTTACAATCGGTAATAACTTAACATTATTTGACTGCCGAATATAACAGTGGCCTCAAAATAAAATTTCCGAAAACTTGAAAATCGGATGTTTATCGATTAAAGTTATCTCCCGGTTATTTATATTCGGCTGTTTTACTATATATTTTAGACTCGGATTATATCATTTTTTGCACTCAGTAAACTGTGTACATTCATTTGCATAAATCGGGTGTTTTGGGTAACCGATAGGATTCCGAATATAGTATATTCGGCAGTTTGACTTATTTAATAACCTCCGATTACTGTATAATAATTTGTTGCTTTCATATGCAGGCCGTTGAAGAGTTTGTTGATGATTTCTATTTGAGGCCCGACACTTCCCTATATTATGCAAACGATTTGGTATACTCATTACTACTTTTCTTTTTTTTTTCAAAATTTATATGTTAAATGGTTATGCTTATTAGATTTGTTTTTTTTTATGCACGTTTAGACATTTGGAAGTAAGAAGGAGGCAAAGGAATGGCTTATGAACAAGGCAAAAGATAACATGTGCGTGGTAGTTCAAAATAATCATGTTAGTGACACTCGATTTGAAATGATTTGTGAGCGAGGTGGTACGGGAAAGAGTCACGAGGGAAAGAATAGTAAGTACGTACGGAAGACGAATAGGAAATACCGAAGCAATACCAAGAAGATAGGATACCCATTTAAGATTGTCTTCTATAAGCCCGATGGTATTAAAGGTAAAGAGTATAAAATGTATAAAGTTGATAACGGTTGTCACAACCATGATGATCCGTTGGATTTAACTGGACATGTAATGGTTGCCAAGTTAAAACCACATCAAATGCAAACGGTGAGGTCTATGCGGATCCAAAAAGCGAGTGCGATCTTAAGTAAAATAAAGGCGGACGACCCCGACAACTTGTCTTTTTTGTCTACAATTAAGTCGTCCCTAGCTACGATCAAAAGGACTGAATGGGATGGTAGAACGGTCATGCAACAATCGGAGTGGTTAGCGGAGTTACACGGCTACACCCTGAGAAGGGAAGAAAAGGATGGTATAGTGGTTCGTATTTTCTTGGCACATCCCGAAATGATCCAATTGGCTCAATGCTTTCATCAAATTTTGTTGATAGATGCTACTTATAAGACAAACAAGTATAACATGCCGTTGTTGAACATTGCTTGCCATACTTCGGACAAAAACACGTTTACGATTGCATGGGGTTTAATGGATCATGAGAACAATGTGAGTTTCATTTGGATGTTGGAGATGTTGAGGTCCATTTATAACGGTGATAATTTTTCAAGGGTTATTTTAACGGATAACGATCAAGCCTTAATGCATGCAATAGCGGTAGTGTTTCCGGAAGCCCAAAACTTGCAATGTACGTGGCACATTCAATGCAGTCTCAAAACCAATTTACATCATCATTTCCAAGCTAAAAGACCAAGGAAGGGTACCAAGAGGTCAAAGGAAGAGGATGAGCGCATTAGTAAATTAACCGTGGAAGAACGTAAGGAAGAGGATAGGTTATTTGAAGAAAAGTGGAAGGAGGATGGAATTATTTGGAAAATGTTCATGAAAGCATGGGACAAAATCGTTTGGTCGATGACCGAGGAAATTTACGAATGTAACTTGAAGTGTTTGACTATCGGAATCGCAACCACCGACTACATCGACGGGTACTTCTTCTTCGCGTTCTTCTTCATTTACAACAACAATTTCTTTATTTCTTACTAAAATCCCAATCTTTGGATCGATACCCTGAGCAACGTTTTTGGTTCTAGGTCTGTGGGTTTCATTTCCCTTATCCATTGTTTTATAAACGAATCGACGATGTTTTGATTTTACGATTCGCGGCGATGTTTCGGTTGAACACAAGAACGAGGGAAAGTTTTTTTTCTTCCACAATCGGAAGATAATATGAAACTGGAAGAAGAAGAGTTGAAATGAGTAGAATTTTTTTTGATTTGATTTTTATACAGTTTTACCAGAAGGACATTTATGTAACTTCAATATCATATAGGGTACCCCTTAACTAGAGTCTTTGGCTGGGTATAAATTGATGGCCGCTAAATCCTTTCGGGTAGCCCCGCGAGGCTTTTTAGTAAACAAAACAAAAATGCGGTATTTTTTGTTGGTCGTTGTTTTTTTTTTTTTTTTTTTTTTTTTTTTTGTTTTGAGTGAAAAGGTTAATAACCTAAGAAAAATCTTAAACAGAGTAAAACATCTTTTTTTCTAAAACCATCTTAACGTTACTAAGACTGTCATTAGCTATGTAAAAGGGCCTTAACTAGTGACTCGTGTCTTCAAACACTGCTTTTTAATAGAAAATGAGTCTTATGAAAAATCCATTTGGCTTTTTCTTCTTTATCAAGAAGAGAGCACGATCTTTGTACACAATAAACGATAACATGCGTCGCATTACATAGTAAACTGTTATTTAGAGAAATAAAAAGCCGTCAGATTCCCTGATTTGATCATGGCGTGTTGGAAACAGAGACCACTTCCACTTCTTTTTTATGTGAGCCCCCCACTCTCACTTCCTTTTGCTATCATGAGCCAAGAGCTTGAGTGTTTGCCAGAAAGGAGAAAGAAAACGCTCTATTCTTGCCTTTCTGTCTTGTTGTTTACTTTTTCATCTTATCCGTGTTCGGCGCGCATGATACCCATATATGGCGCATGTTAGTTTGAATTGTGTCTTAGAATAAAAGAAATGAATAATATCTAACGAGTAGTCCATTTTGATTTGTTAATCGGCCGAGGTGCTGATGCGACCTGATGCGAGAGCACCTCGATTGCGTTGTGGTCGGCTGTAGCGACGTTTACACTCTTCTTCATTTTTTCGAAATCATGATGTATGTATTAAACAACCAAAAGTTACATATACTTCTGGAATAATTCCTCAAGGAATCATATCTCATTCCTTATTTACACGAGGTTTTCTAGCTAGTTTGGCGCTTGTTGCATCTTTTACACATCTTTCAACTTTACAAACGAGGAAATGTCGACTTTTCAATTACGCACAATGGAAAATTTTGTCCAAGATAGTGCTGAAAGAGTTTCTTTAATTGCCTGAACTAGAGTGGGATTATCTGAAATGAAGATAACCTTCTCTAACTGTAGATGATTAGACCACTTCACAGCTTCAGCAATCTACTACTGAATCTGCATATATTGTCTTGCTGCTCCAAAAACTACGTTAGTTTTGTACCAGACGATTCCGCAGCCTGCAATATTAGAACTGTTAGTTCTGGAAGCATCAACAAACATCAAATCCCATTTTGTATGTCTCATGGGAAAATCATTTGTCGATATAAAATCTGGCTGATATTTAGGAATGCATATACCAGACTTTTTGAAGAGTGTAACATAAATTTTAGGTTTGTCTTGGAGACTCAAGTTGTATGCCTATATTATGTATAACATCAACGGGATTCTGTTTCACTAGCTTTACACCTTTCTTTATGTACCTTCCCAAGCACTATAATATAATTCTTTTGCTCACCTGAAAATGTCATAGTTCGTTTAACATCTAGCCAACTTATTATCCAATCATGAACACTATTTAATGTAGTAAGCACAAAAAACAAATGAGGGAGGCTATCAAACCAAACTGCCCTTGTAAAATGGTAATAACAAAATAAATACTCCATAGACTCTTCATACAAGGAGATTTCAAAGGTAAGTTGTTATGTAAACATTTCCATGAGAACAATTTGAACTTAGGAAAAGCATCAAGATGCCACAATCTTAACCAATGCTTCTGTTCTTGAGAAGAAGAAGTACATTAAGGACTGATCAATTTTGGATAAGTGGATTTAGTAGTAAATTTACCCCAGGGTGTAAGAGACCAACTAATTTCATCCTTACCTGTGACATGTAAAGTGATTTTCATTATACGATTAATATGATGTTCATTAAGCAACTCTGCCAAAGATGATTCCTCTCATTCATGAGTATCATGATTTATTAGTTGAGATACCTCAATATAATATTGTAAACGGAATTCACTTGGACTTCTAAAGGTTGGTCATTTTGGTAAATCTAGTTATCCTGCCAGATACTAATATCCTGGCCATTTGCAACCTCCCACACATGATATTGCTTAACTATATCCCGACCCTTCCTAATACCTTTCCATATACAACTACTTTGCTTTCTATAAATACTATGTAAAGGTGAATGTTTTGGAATGTATTTTGATTTCAACACTTTAGAACATAGGTTATTTGGTTAGTTACCGACCTCCAAGCCATTTTGGCCAGAAGAGCTAGGTTAAACTTCCTAAGATTTTTGAATCCAAGACCATCATACGGTTTATACCTCTTAGGTAGACAAGATCTGCTCCAAGCTTTGGGATTCAACCCCTTCTTTTTAGGTGATGTCCCCACCAATATCTTCATTGGATAGTTTCTAGCTTTCTAATGACAGAGGCAGACAATGGAAAACATGTCATTGATATATAGCAATAGAATTTAAAATAACTTGAATCTGAATACTTCTCCCTGGTTGGGGAATTAACTTTTCTTTCCAACCATCTAGCTTCCTTTTTATCTGCTCAACTAAAGGTTAGAAACTTAAAGATTTAGACATGTTAAGAAATAATGGAACCTCTAAATATTTATCTGAAAGCTTTATGGGTTTCATTTGTAGCAAATTGAAAATTTCAGTTTGCCTATGTCTAGTTATTTTCCTACTAAAAGTTATACGACTTTCAAGAGGATTGATTACTTAGCCAGAAGCACGACTAAAACAAAGTAAAATATCTTGAGCATAAATTAGTTCAAAAGTTTTAGCCTTAAGAAACAAAATGACATCATCTGTAAAAAAAAAAGTGAAATATATGGAACATTCATAGCCGGCTTAACCCCATGTATTTTTTTTCTTCTGAGATTCCGCATTATGGAGAAGACGAGACAAAGCACATACATATTATAAATAGATAGGGAGAAAAAGTATCACCCTGACGAAGACCACGCAAAGGGACAATTTTTTATAAAGAGTACCATTTAACAACAAAGAAATATAAGCTGATGAAATACAGTAGTAAATCATATTACATTATTGCTCAGCAAAACCTATCTGTTTCAGAATATCATAGGCAAATGACCATTAAATATGATCAAATGCTTTAGACATATCTATCTGGTATAAACTGTATATTTCATAATTATTGACAGGAAGATTCCAAGCATTAGCAATAACACTCCTACTTTCAGCATGACCAAGCCAATCTTCAAAAACTCTAAAGTATTTTCCTTCTTAAGACTAATAAAAACAGTATCAATCAAGACCGGGGCATGATCAGAACCAACCGGTAATAAGTTCAACAGTTTATTCTCAGGAAAAAAATTGATTTCGTTGAGAGTTTCCAATTGCTCTATCTAATCTAACCCGAACAAGTGCTTGACCCTTCCTATGATTAGACCAAGTATACAGGTCCTCTGACCATACCACATCAGTTAATCCCAAATTTCTAACATTTTGAGATGCAGAGGAATATTTATTATCAACCTCATTACGACCCCCTACTTTTTATCAATGGCAAGAGTGGTATTTAAATCCCACACTATAAGCCAAGACAAAGAGTAAGTATTATCTAAATTCTGAATAGCTTGCCATTGTTCTATTTTTTCTTGATTTTTTATGGCACCATACATACAAGTTAAGAACCACTTACCTATAAAAGCATCTTTTTGGAACGTAAAATATACAAGAAATTACTTTCTTGGATTAACTCTATATAAAATCCATCTTTTCACAAAATACATCCCCTTCCAGATAACCCTATGGAACTTTGTATCCAGAAGTTAGGATAACAAAATTCTCTTTGAATTACTTTCATTTTAGGACAAGCATGCTTAGATTCAGACAAAAAAATGAGGTCTGATGAGTGAGTACTAATTTCACTCTTCAGGTGATTCTAGTTAGAGGATTACCAATCGCCCGAACATTACAGGTTAAAATCCGCATGATACAAGTAACTGGAAAAAAAAAATTGGACACTACTTATCACAACACACCATGAACTACACATTATATAATAGAACCCATATAATAATATGCAAACATGTAACCCGACAATACTCACATCATACCGTACAACAATTAATCCAAACTTAAAACACATAAAATAAGGATGGCATTAAAGAGATAACTAAAGAGATGAAAAATAAATTATTCATCGGTAGTTGGAGCCTTAACACGTGTTTCATTAGTGTCCATGTACAAAATTGGTTATTCCATAACACCCTTATTTAACATCATCTCCTACATTCTCATCCTCTTACTACTGCACAATAATTAATCCAAACTTAAAACACAAAAAAGAAGGATGGTAATAAAATAGATAACTAAAGAGATCAAAAAGATCTTGTTTATCAGTTGTTTGAGCCTTAACATGTATTTCATTAGTGTTTATGTCCAAAATTGGTTCTTCCATAACACCCTTAACTTTCAACATTATCTCCTTCATTCTCATCCTCTTATTACCTCTAAGATCAGGAGCTAGAGCCATTATTCTTTTTCTTTTATATGATTTAGACACATGTATTGTAGCAACGAATGCCACAGAACTTGCCTCCATAATCAGAAGTGGTGCAAAGATAGGCAAAGGGACTAAACTGCTTACAATAGTGTTGATAGTGGATTTTTGACGAAAGTTATATTCGTAAAATCACATTGGAAATTATGCATCTCTGATCAGTATCAGAATCATAAGAAATTTGTGTCTTCACCTTCCGCAAGAGAAGTGAATTGCAGTCCTATAATCTCATGAAAGTAATAATATGTCGGCGACATTAGGTTTCTGAGGCAGAAGCTTTTAATGTTCCAAATATTTCATAATTAAGTTGAAAGACTCAACGTCTCGTTGAATTCAGAATTCATCTCTGGTATCTAGCCCATATTAATATTCAGAATAAATATGATGCTGATCACATCATATATGAATCAATTAAATACTTCTAGACATATCACATCCTAGTATGGAACGACTAATTAATTCTAGTTGCAGTATTCATCGGTTGAATTCCTAGACAAAAATACACTGATTAAACCCTAATATTCACTTAATTACTCAGGATCCATGGCTTTTCTCAGCTGAATTCTATGGCACGGTAATGAATATTTAACTTTCGGGCATATGGGGAACCCCCAAGTAAGCCCCAAGCAAAATCACGGATATATTTAGTGATAATGCTCGTAGGAGCATCCATAAACATGGAAGAACAAGGATATGGAAGTTTGATCAAAGAAGAAAAAGGAAGAGAGAGAGAAAATACTAATAAAATAGGAAATCGTATAGTGGGCCCCACACGGCCGGCCGGCTAGCCGTGTGCCGGTTTTGGCCGGTTTCCCACTACTTTTTCCTTATTTTTATATTTTATTATAATATTATTTTATTGTTTGTTATTAGGGTTTCCTCTTTCAAGGACTTCCTCTTTCTATCAAAACTCCCTACTTCCATATGTTTTCAAATATTGCTCCATGGACCATATGGTTAACAAAGCAAGTGGTTTCGTAACCATCATGTCTTTTTACCATGTAATGCTTGTTCTTCGAACCAAAATTAAGAGTTTCGGTTAAACTCAGGTTCTTCATAAAAGGACCAAATAATGCTCGATGGACCATCTGAAAATACCAAAATTCTCAGGATTGGTCTGTTAACAACATAGTAGCACGAACATGCCACCATGACTAGTCATGGTCGGCCCTTTGGCTTGCAGAAGCTGGTCTCACTTCTTTCAGTGATTAATGACCTGATTAATCATCTACAATTCATATTTGGTTTAAACTCTCTCAAACAACTGGGAAAATGATCCACTCACCATCAGATGGTCCCACGACCATCACACCCCTTTGATCGGCCCCTCATCTTTCCACATTTAGGTTTAACTATCTATTTCTCAGTCAAGCACTATTTTAGTAACGATTAAACAACAATTAATCATCATTTCACCAACTGCTCTGCTTGGTGAATGCTCATTCGAGCACCTAGACACTACATGGTCGGTCCATCACCTCATGTAGTCGGTCCCTCTCTCATCCATTGGTTGATTCCTAGCTAATCATCTATTGATGACCCATATGTTAAAATTAGGGTTTTGAACCTAATGCTCTGTAGAGCATAATTCTGAACAGGTTCAAACACCAATAATTTTATGTTGATCCATCAACCAACATTTTAATTAATAATTTAATATTCGGTCAGCTACCAATATTTTACTAAAATTTTAATTAATTAATATTTTATTGATTCAACTATCAATTGCTCAGCAAAGCAATATTTCTCATGTTGATTCAACAATCAACATTCGAGAATTTCATACTGATCCAGCTATCAGTATTTTATTGGTTTATCAACCAACATTTGGTTCGTCAGTCGACTATTATTTTTATATTATATTCTCTCCTTGTCATTCGACTGACTCATGACACATGGATCGAGATGAACTTTCTATGATCATTGAGCAATGATTATTTTCATAGGTGTTCCTTTCAAGTGCTCAATGCACCAACATAATGGTTTATGATCGTTCCAGTAATCTCATTAACATATGCTCATTAATCCAAGTCATTTAACTATCATTACTGCTTCATCTAGCATAATGATATTTCACAGTCATCAATGACCTAATTCAACGTCCATGGTCTAGAGCATGTTTCTGTTCCAGCAAGCACTTCATGCTTCATCCATCATGACCTTGAACTATGAACTATTCAGTTTATTGATTAAGGCTCATAGTCTTAGGTCAAAGATTGACCACACATAAAAAATAGATCTGCAAAGCAGACTTTCACATGAGACATCAATTCATGTCACATGGGGGGATAACATTAGGGTTTTGGTATGACGACCTATAACACGTGCGATTTGAAATACACCCACGATAAGAAATGTGAGTAAATCGTGCTGACAATTAAGGAGTAAATCGAATAGTGGATGGTCAATCAACCAAGTCTTCCACGCAAAGTGGAAGTGGTTTTTGCATTTGCTCCAATATTCCCATTTTTACACTTCCTTCAACTGTCACCACTTACAGGAGATCGATGTGCTGCAACAAAAAAGGTTTCTCAACCTATGATTTGATAACTTAACAATGATATTCGAGTCAGACTCATCACTGTTAATTATCAAATACTTATATAGGATTCATCTCTTCTACATAGAGATTTATTCATGATTACACTGGGTAGGTTGGTGAATCACTTCGCAAACCATAGATATATGAGTCTCAGAAATACATGGAAGGTTGCGAACCTGGTTCGCTAACCGCAAGTTCAATTGGGGACAGTTCACGAACCGTAGTGAAATAAATTTTTCATGATGGTGTAAAAGGATTATAGTTGGCGAACCAGATTCACAAACCGTTTCCATATGAGTTCTCCAAGCCGAGTAGGGTTGGTGAACCCGGTTCACGAACCGTAGCACCCTGACTCGTGAAATTTCCTTACGGTTCACGAACCGTTTCACCAACAGTCTCAGTACTCAAAGACTTAGTTTTTAAATATGTTTAGCATTTATATGACTCTCATAAATACCTCTAAGATTAATCATTAAAACACTTGTGTCTGTGTATCATGATTAAATTCTTAAGTGTTTAAATGAACATCAAATTGCTTATAGTTCATAAGGCATATTTCCCAAAGATCGGTCATTATATACGGTTTCGTAACCAGAACACTGTGTATATTAGTCTAATGTGATTTCAATACAATTTCTCACATGCTTACTTGAAACCTTAATTAGAGTTTCATCTAAACAGAGAAAGTGTTTGCTTGATTCTCAAGTTATATTAGCCTGAATTCCAAGCAACCATCATTCTTGAGAAACTATAAATAAAGATGCTCTTACAACAAGAAAATTTAATCCCTGACACTTTGTGTCATAGTTGATGGCTAGAATCATCCTCTATTGAATTAGGTTTCCTCTGAGAAACGTAATTAGTCTATGATTAAAAGACTTTGCTTTGGGGATTCATGAAGCCAAGTCCGACTATTTTTATCTTGATAGCTCGTGTATCCCGATCTTGCTTTTCTGTTATCGAGGTTCTCGTAATATTTTTCAGACAATATAGATAGTAATCGCAAAGTTCTCTTTATCTCAAAATTTGTGATCCCTCAAGATAGATATCTGAAAACTATTCTTAATTGATAAGTTGAATATTATTCTTGAGAGGTGGTAAAGAATCTAGGCTTCTCATCTAAGTGAGTTTAAGTGTTCCGGATTTGCGAGGTTTGCTAGCTTTGTCTATTACAAACAGATTTCTAATCTTTGGTCCTTGATCTAAAGGGAAATCTTTTAGAGGAAAATTGGTATCAGAAGGCTTCACTTAGATTGAAGAAACTCTTAGGATGTAAATGACGTCAGCTAAGGAATTAATTGTGGGAGCCTTGCGAGATTCAAGAGACGTAAGGAGCACGACTGTAACTGAATCGATTGGAGGATGGATTCAGTCTCGACTACATTCTAGTCCGACATATGATAGTAGGCTAATGTATGTAGTGCCTTAATATAGTTTGGTGTTCAAATATGGACGAGGTCCCGGGGTTTTGCTGCTATTATGGTTTCCTCGTTAACAAATTTTTTTCGGTCTTGTGTTTTTCCCTTTCTGCATTATATCGTTGATCTTTATAATTGGATTTACACAAGTAGTACGTATTCAATCTTAGTAGATACATCCATGCAATTATAATCGATTATGAGACTTGTTTCTTGAAGAATTCGTATCTTGAAAGATAGATAACAAGTTTAAACTAGGCAGAAATTCGATTTGATTATTTAGATATGACTAGATAGATCTTGGATATTGATTTTTCAGATTGTCCAAGTACTATTTGTTAGAGAATTGCTCGGTCGAACTCGCAAGTGTTTTTATCTCATGCTTATTGTCAAATTTAGTTGACTAAAACTATATCTTGATTTCTAGTATACTACATAGTCATGTCTCGGTTTAGGATAGAAGTGTGCAGTTGAGCATAGTACTTCACCGCATTCACCATTAAAAGAAGAAGATCAACTGAAGACTTTGGATGAAGATCAACTGAAGAACTCTGGAGAACTTCATCGAAAAAAGGTATGTGAAGACTGAACCATATATATTCACTCAGATATATTCTATTCTATGTACTAAAATGAGACTAAGTCATATGACTAAGTAGACTATTGCACAATGAAAATTTCGATCTGTGTTTATTCCAAATATATTTCTCGAAATATGAGTTAAGCTATATGTCATTCAAACAATTTATTGTTTAGGATGATCAATTGAAAATATCCTTGAACAATGATATGTGTGAGATTATCATTTCTCAGGAATATTTCGAATTGATTCATTTCAATCATGTGAAAATGACCTTGAACATTTTATATGATCCGTGTGATACAATCATCTAGTTTTAACTTGGGATGTTTCGTATTGATTAAGTAATTATTTGAGAATTACTTGGAACAAGTGGTATGTGTGAGATTACCATTGTCTTTCTCCGAGGATGTTTCAAATCGATTATCGAGAGTTTTACAGAAATACTGACTTCTGGATACAGGACAGTATGCGTACCTAGTACACGTACTGGCGAAACTAGTTTGTGTCCGGAACTTTAGTATGCATACCTAGTACACAAACTGGCGTAACTATGATGGTCCGGAGCTGTAGTATGCGTACTCAGTATACGCACTAGCGAGACTAGGAAGGTACGAAACTTTAGTCTGCATACTCAGTACACGTACTACTCATATTATGTTCAGCTAAAGACACCTTGGTACACATACTCAATATGCATACCAAAACGTCTGTGCTCGTGAACTCAAGAGAGTATGCGTACTCAATGTGCATACAAGAGTCCCTACAATGTAACTGTCGTAAGGGTACAGATACCTAGTATGCAAACCTTAGCATTACAAATCACGAACTGGATCGATGTAGTACACATACCCAGTATGCGTATTAACCCAGTCGAATATATTCAGATGCATTCGAAAATATTTCTATGAAATATCGAGCATTTGAGTAACTCCATAAAACACGTGTTAGATGTATATTTGATCGCTGATTAATTTTTGGTTGACTATCAAGTTAAATCTAAAGTGTTTTACGTAAATGACGAAAAGCTTATTACGTTCATATGGCTAACTTTGGGTAACCGTTATTGAACCTACTCATTGTACACGTTTAGGTATGGTTCATCCTTATCTAAGATTGTATATTTCATTTGTGTGGAAGTCAAGCTATACCATATAACGGTGGATACGATTCCTTATTTTCTAAGCTATCTTAGCTTAATCGTAAGCAACCTCTAATCTTGAAAGTCTATATAAAGAGAAGCTCTTGCATCTGGGAAAATCAATTCCGACACTTTCATGTGTCCTAGTTGAAAACTAGAGTCGATTCCCTCTTAACCTAGGTTTCCAGATTTTTCTGTGAAACATAATTAGTTTTACGACTTAAAGACTTCGCTTGGGATTCGTGACGCCAGGTCCGACTATTTTATATTTGATAGATCGTGTATCCTGATCTTACTCTTCTATCATTTTTAGTTTACCCCGTTTATGAGTTGTCTCGAGTTTATCTCCGATAGGTAAGATATAAAGAAATCACAAAGTTCTTCGTCTCACACTTTGTGATTCCACAATAACTTTTTTATCTATTAGTTAAGTTATTGTGAAGTGAATAATAATCTAGGCTGCTCTTCGGGAGTCATAAGTACCGGATTATAAGGTTTGCTGAGCTTTATGCTTACTACAATCAATTCTCTTTTTCATAATGATCTTTGATCTAAACGGAAATCATAATTGACTTATCTTTGGGAGACATATTGGTTTATAAGTCTTCTTCTTTGGGTAGAAGCAACTTCTAGGCTGTAAAGGACGTCAGCTAGGGGAATCAATTGCGCAGAGTCCTACTGGGATTCAAGAGGCGTAAGAAGCATGACTGTACGTGAATCAATGTGAGGATGGGTTTGAGTTCAACTACATTCCAGACCGAAGTTATTCATAGTAGGCTAGAGTTTGTAGCGGCTTAATGCAGTTTGATGTTCAAATTTGGACTAGGTCTCGGGGTTTTTCTGCATTTGTAGTTTCTTCATTACCAAAATTTCCGGTGTCTGTGATATTTATTTTCCGCATTATATTTTCTTTATGTAATTGAAATATCACAGGTTATGCGTTATATCAATCATAGTTGATAAATCCTTCATTGTTTGTCGGATAAGACTTGATTGAACCTGGATATTGATTTTTGAGATCGTCCAAGAACTCTCACGTTATAATCAGGTTTACAGACTCGTTTCTGTTTAACGACTGATTGTGTAGAGAAAGAGATAAAGCTATTTAATATTGTTCCTTGATCGAGTGTCATTAAGTTGTAACTCTCGGAATATTATTAAGGCTTAGTCCATACATGTTTCCGAACGAAAAAGTGGGGCGTGGTTGTTGTACCCCCGGTTTTTCAGTCTTATTAACAATCAGGTTCACAGATTTCACAGTCTATACGTTCTGATTGAGAAGAGATGGAGATATAAACTATATATATATATTCAAGGATCATTAAATTGGTATACTTACTATTGTATTAGGTTTTGTCCTACAGCCTAAGAGTTGGCCTATACGGACTAGGTTTGCTTGGCCTTTGGCCTTGCAACACAAGTTTGCTTTAGTTTCTTGTCCCGACGAGGATGAACTACGATTAACGCTTGACCGCTTAAAGGTATGAAGGAGGATACGTAGGCATCCGCAATGAGTTGCAGCATTGATGGTCCAACACATTGTCGCCCATCTAATTGCGAGGTGATTGTGACAAATAGTAACTCATATCATCTGGCTCGGCAATGCGATGCAAGAGATGATTGTTGCCATATTTGATGAGGTAATTTCATTGCATTCTAATCCTTGAATGCTCATATTGCCTATCAAGCTGTTCGAGGTAGGCATGGACCAATTGATTATTAAACACGAGTTAAAGTATCTACGAATTTGTCAGGATGGAGCATAATTGATCACATAATTAAATGGATTAACGGTTCGCTCAAACGAATAATGCGCACACTTTTACTGTGCCTAACTTCTGCCGATTGGCGAATTGCTAACTTTGCCGACTTTGTGTGAGAGAACAGATAAATAAAGCAATAAAAACACTTCTGCCTCATTTACAATTAACTTTACTTAATTAGTGCTATAATTCTTGATTAGTGCTATAAGTTTTTCTAGTATAAGTACGAGCACCATTACTACTTAGTTGATATAAGGTTAGTTATTCCAATATGATACCTATTTATCACTAGCAATATTCATGATAATACTATTTAGTTAGTTATCAACAGTTTAACTTAAAAAAAGAATTTCCAAGAAAACCAAAAGACAACTCTTCATCAAGTATTATTGTTTTTTTGACTCAAAAAGGGCTCAGTATATTAAAAGACAACTCTTCACCAAGTAGGTGTTAAAGCTGTGAAAAAGAAAGCAGTACATGACTCAATTATAGTAGAGTCCGATTAAAGAAAAATCATCCACCATTAGGACCCATTACAGCATACCAATTAGCTAAAACATAGTTTAGAGCTAAGCGCATTAAAAATCTTCGACTGTAAAGACCAATTGAAAATTAGAATTTTCACATTGTCAATTATTGTATCCTTATGATTATATTTTCCACTGTAATATCTTTCATTCCTCTCTATCCAGATTACCCACCAGATTGCAAAGGGTATAATATCCTGGATATATCTCTTAGTAGATCCATTTGCCGATTTCTTTCTGCGTCACTGCCAAATTGTATTTTTGACAGAATCTCAGAAAACCCATTCCAGATTGTAACTCATCAAGAAATAGTGCCACACAACAAATGTAAACTCACAGTGCAAGAAAATATGATGATTAGTTTTAGCTGCCTTTTTGCACAACAAACATCCTACTGAAAAAGAATTTATGAATGTGTCTTATGTTGGTGCCGCGTTACATAAACAAAAAAGATAACTTTTTGTGGAATTTTTGGGTTCCAAAGGTTATTATGTGGAAAAGTCAACAAACTATCATCTTCCAGTGTCTTATAACATTGAGCCACAAAAAAATGTTTATTACCAGCCAACCATATTCTTTGATTTGTACCACTATCATGATTAATAGTAGGAATTAAATTTAAAAGCTGAACAATATCGATTAACTCCTCTTCATTCAGATCTCGACTGGATGCAAAATTCCATCTAGTAGTTCCATAGTTTGATATCTCTTACACTGTCGCGTCTTTGGCCTTTGAGATTCTGAACATTGCAGGAAATTGGCTCCTCATAGGTTGAGCGTTAACCCATGAGTCATGCCAGAAATGACATTTATCACCACAATTAACCTGAATTGTGGATTCCAATTCCACGGTAGACCTTCTTTTCAAAATACCTGACTATAAACTCCTTCTGATGAACTTATTCATATATTTAGGATAGAATGCCTTAGGATTTCCACCAAACTTAGCATTTACAATCCTACGCCAAAGTGCTTTGTCTTCAGTACCATACTTAACAAGCCTCAGCTTCTTGATTCCCACTCCTCCTCTTTCCTTATATTTCCCAACCTTTCCTTGGTTTCTGATTTGAGGAACCCCGTAGAAATTGCCTCATAATCTTCTCCATTTGCTTCTCTACTGATGCAGGGAGCTGAAACAATGATATATAGTATAGACGTAAGCTAGAAAGTACACTTTGAATAAACATCAATCTACCACCCTTTGATAAGTGTTTCCTCTTCCATATACTCAATCTCTTCTGAAACTTCTGTAAAATTAATTCTCATACATCTGCTTTAAAATTACTTCCCAAAGGAATACCTAAGTAATTCATTAGAAAAGTAACAAGAGAGCAATCAAATAAAGAAACAGACTCGGCTGCATTAGTGACTTCTCCTACAGCCACCATTGAACTCTTCTTAAAGTTTACTCTTAATCCATACACAATTTCAAAAGCCAAAAGAATGCATTTTAGATTGTTGATTTCTTCCCTGTCATTATCCAGAAAAACTATAAGATCATCTGCAAATTCCAAATGGTTAACGTACTCATCATTTCTTGCTGGTTTGAACCCTCAATCAAATCCACGCCACGTGCGTTCTTAATCATTAGTGAAAGAACTTCTACAATCATAATAAAAAGGAATGGAGAAATCGAATCCCCTTGTTTTATGCCCTTTCCACTTCTGAACAAACTAGAGGCAGTGCCATTTATAGCCATAGAAAATCTTGTATTTATTAAATAGCGGTTGACCTAATTCTTCCACACATTCCCAAACCCAAATCTGGTCATAATGTAATCTAAACAACTCCAACTAATGTTATCAAATGTTGTTTCCAAGTCCAGTTTTGACAATTAAACTAGAAATATTATCTCTTTCTCTAGAATCTATCAGCTCAGAGGCAATGACAATGCCATATGTGATTTGCCGACTATCCACAAAAGCTTCTTGAAACTCTGAAATAATAGAAGGAAGATCCTGTTTCAGCCTATCTGCCAATAACTTAGAGATGATTTTGTAAACACCACCAATTAAACTAATAGGTCTGAATTTATGCACGGCTGAAGCTCCTTCACACTTAGGAAGTAAGATAACGTTTAGATTCCTTGATAACAACCATTAGTTTAAAACATATGCAGGTTTTTTTTTTGATGTAAAGGGTAAAATATATTAATTAAGAAATATAGTACAGTAGATTTACAAGGTCATTTTTATCAAATATATTGAACATTAAACTAGATGTACATATTCTTTGCTGAAGTTGTCCTGTCATGTGCTGTAGATGTCTTTGACGAGCTTCTTTAACAATGTAATCCGCGGCGGAGTTGTATTTCCAATTTATATATTGGTCTTCCAAGTATCAACAATTCCCGATTGGTCTTCCAAAGATCCAAGCGAAAGGGACAATGCGAGCTCTAACCTCCACGTTTGATATCTTCAAAAGCAATCTAGCAACCAAGTGTGCTAGTTTTCCACCGGTGATTATATTAGGACACAAATTACACTGTCGGTTGTTTGTTAAGATATTTAAAGAAAAATCTCAACGGTTCTGACCTTCGATTAGTACCCGTAATAGGAGGGTGGATATTATAAAGAATCAACTTTTTCCCGCAATAAATCAATAAAGCGTTGAGCCAAAAACCTCGGCGATTATTTAGTCCAAGTGAAATAAAACCCGGTGTAAACGTTATTAAATTTGGCTTTGTCTGTCGTAAATTAAGGAGTCCAACTTTCCAAGCGGAACCGAAAATACCAAGCCACTTCCTTTGTTGACTACTCACTTTCACTGACTAGTCAAAGTCAACGTGATTAACTCCGTAACATTGGCAACAGACCGTTAGTTCATTTAGCTGGAAATGCATGTAACGTCCGTTACAAACGTTGTAACGGCGATAAGCGTATATAGCACGCTAGAACGAAAAGAAAAGGAAGTAAAGTAACGCGGTTAAGGACTTTCGTTGTCCTTATAACTCTCTTTTCTCTTCCATTTCTCTCTCTAAACAAACTAGTCTCTGCACCTTCAAAATTAAAATTAGGGTTTCTTTTTCATTTCCATTTTTTAAATCTTGAATCGAACATGGTCATTTGATTGAAATCAAGAATTATATAAAAATTATTTCGTTCTTCATTTCATTTCATTTTTCATTTTCTGGATCGGTTGGTGGTGGGATTGAAGATCTGAAAAGGGGATTTGATTTCAACGAAATTTGTGGTAAGGATTCTTTTTGAGTTGATTTCTGAAGAAAAAAGGTTGATTTTTTTTTTGAATGGCTTCAAATGGATCTTCTTCATATTGGTGTTATAGATGTAGTAGATTTGTAAGGGTATGGATTAGAGAAGTTGATAGAAATATTGTTTGTCCTGATTGTGATGGTGGATTTGTAGAAGAAGTTGAAAATCCACCTCGATCTACACATACTGAATCTCAAAGAAGAAGAAGATTTCCTTCTGCTGCTATGTATATGTTAGGTAATCGATCTAACAATAATAACACTAATAATTCAGAAGAGAACAGCAATAATAATAATACAAATTCTGGGTCTGGGTTTCGTCGTAGTCGAAGAAACGGGGGAGATCGTTCTCCGTTTAATCCTGTAATTGTTCTTAGAGGACCTTCTGAAGGGGGTGTTACTGCGGCTGCTGTTCCAGAAGGTGCTGTTGGTGGTGGTGTTAATGGGGAAAGAGGAAGTTTTGAACTTTATTATGATGATGGTGCTGGTTCAGGTCTGCGACCATTACCTGCAAGTATGTCTGATTTCTTGATGGGATCCGGGTTTGATCGGCTTCTTGATCAATTAGCGCAGATTGAAATCAACGGTGTAGGTCGATGTGATCATCCACCAGCATCAAAAGCAGCTGTTGAATCTATGCCAACTATTGAAATCATTGATAGTCATGTTTCCACTGAATCACACTGTGCAGTTTGTAAAGAGGCTTTCGAACTTGGATCAGAAGCTCGAGAAATGCCTTGTAAGCATATTTATCATACAGATTGTATACTTCCATGGCTGTCTTTAAGAAATTCTTGTCCTGTTTGCCGACATGAGTTACCTACTGATGTTCGTGGAAGGAGTTCGCCTGAATCTGATGCAAGTCAAGTTCAACAACAACAGGAGCAATCCCCTGTAGCAGCAACAATTACTGAAGAAGATACTGTTGGGCTTACAATCTGGAGGCTTCCTGGTGGTGGGTTTGCTGTTGGTAGGTTTTCGGGTGGTAGACGTGCTGGGGAGCGTGAATTTCCAGTTGTTTACACTGAAATGGATGGTGGTTTCAATACAGCTGGTGCTCCTAGGAGAATATCATGGACATCAAGAGGTAGTAGGTCTAGAGAAAGTGGTGGAATTGGAAGAGTTTTTCGAAATATCTTCTCATTCTTTAGGAGGAGTTCGTCTTCTTCATCATCTAATTCTAGTTCAGAATCAGGAACTACACGTAGAAGTCGTTCCAATTCAGTGTTCAATAGAAATTCAAGAAGGCATAGCAGAGCTTGGGCTTTGGTCGATAGTAGTACAATTGCAAGATGGTGAAATTGAGATATGAAGCAAGAGCTTATCTTGCTTTGTTATTGGGGTTTTGCCAGTCTTATTATGATCCTTAGTTATTGTTAGTTTTTCCTCTAGAGAAGAAAAAAAGATCTGTATAAGTCAGTTTTTTTTTTCAAAATTCACTGTAAATAGCAGGCAGCGTTGAACCAGAAGAAGGTAAACAGTTTCCAGCTTAAATTCCTAGTGTGAAGTTTTGGGGCATCGGTTATTAACCAGATGATTGTTGCTTCAGAATTTGAAATAAACAAGTAACTCAAATTCAACTAAACATGAAGTAGGTGATTTGAAGTTAGCAATGGAATTGACTCAAAGCTAAGAAGAAGGTGAGAACCCTTTCATTCATGTGCACATCTCCACCTATGCTGGTTAGGGTGTTAGTGACTGACAATGGTTCCAATCATCCATTAGTAGTTTTTGTTAGAAATACATTTCTGTATGAATTCTATTTTTTTTGTTCCTAAATTTGTAATATGTTTGTAGCTTCGATTGGTTTAATATTCAGTACTACCTTTTGAGAATTCGTGTGTTATTTTAGGTTGTCTGATGATGAATTGCTCTTTTCCTGGGTCATCAGCTTTATAATTCTGAGTGTTGTATTAGTCAAGTGGCTCAGATTTTTTTAGAAGGAAAATAGCTAAGATCCTTTTGATGATAATAGAGATAATGGGGACTACTATGTTGGCAGATGTTTCCTTAGAATTTTTTGGGACCATGTGATGGGTTTCTTGAAATGAAATTCATTTGCTCAAAATATACACATCTGCATTATTGAGACAACCCTTGTTTCTTGTGGTTGTGTTTTTCCCCTATCTTTTTTTTTTTCCTTTTTTTGTAGAAAGAAATATAGTAGTAGAGTACAAATTGTGCTCATAATTGAGAAAACAAGAACCAAATCTGACAGCTAATAAATCAAGAGACAACCATATTCTGATTAG
Source organism: Papaver somniferum (assembly GCF_003573695.1). Classification (NCBI taxonomy): domain Eukaryota; kingdom Viridiplantae; phylum Streptophyta; class Magnoliopsida; order Ranunculales; family Papaveraceae; genus Papaver; species Papaver somniferum. The sequence goes on along the minus strand of NC_039366.1, from coordinate 162,371,688 downwards.
TGTATTGTCTTCTATGATCCAAGTTAGTTTTTGGTACGTTCTATTTTTCTTCCTTCAACCAAAAGTTTCAAGAATTCATTAGACAGTTGTGGTCACTTATGGTCACTTGTGCTTCTGGAACTGAATGCCCATGCGAAAGCTGGCTATGTTAGTACCTTGGTGGAAGGGGATATTCATGTGAAATTTACGGAGGTCTTTCTTCTGCTTCTGATAGTGTCCTGGCCACCAGATGAAAATTTGATGACAGTGTGGCTTATAGAAGGAAAACCCTTTTATCATCCTATTAACTTGTCTTGTCAGGTTGAAAATGGTTTGGGTGAAAAATCTAAAACCTCTTTTATCAGAGCAAGTCTTATGGTGGAATCCAACCTATTCCAAGTGAGGAAAAACCATGGAATGTTAAGTCCAGTAGCTTCCAAGTTGGGGTCTTCCACAGAAAATCCAAGCAGGGTTCCATGAATTGATGGAAGGGTCCGTGAAATCCATGGAAACGCTAATCAGAATAGCGCAGTAGAAGACAAGAAACACTATTAAGAATAGCATAAAAAAAAACGTTATTCTTAATAGCACTCAGTGCTATTAAAAATAACGTTTTTTTTTATCCGTAGATTTAAAATGAGTTGTTGAAATCTAACGGTTGAGAAAAAACGCTATTCTTAATAGCACTGAGTGCTATTCTTAATAGCGTTTTTTCTGTGCTATTCTTAATAGCGTTTTTTTTTGTGCTATTAAGAATAGCGTTTTCACTATTCCACCACTACACTTGCACTTCCATCCACAATTCCAAATGCTGAGGTGGTCTGGAAGATGGAAGATGGAACTCTTCCACCATAAGACTTGCTCTTATACAAAATTGGCTTCCTACAAACCCGAGTAGCTAAGGAGCGTAACTAATGCAACAGATAGACCCCTATTACTCTTCCGTGTTAAACCCATTTGGAAATATCCTTGCTGCTACATAAGCTTACCCCGGAATGCATATATCCACTGTCTCAGTTGAAGAAATTCCTAATTATTAAACATGAGTATAGAAGTAGGGAAACGAAACCGAAAATGCTACTTGTCTACCGGAGTTATACACCAAAGTTATACCCCGCTTATGTGTCAACTTTGCATTGGTTCATTCTTTATAAGGGACCTCCTGTTTTTCCTGGTGGGGTAGGGTGTGGAAGCAATCAATGGTGGATATCACTGCCACATAGAGATGTATCTATCCGGTGTATGAAACCGGTAGATAGGTAGCAGCTTCGATGGGGAAATGATTAGATTAATCACAAGTAAGTTAAGACAAGTCTGCGGGGCCTGCACTGGCAGTAATGTTTCAATCTAGGGCTTCTTTCCCAAAATCATGGTTTGGGTTAATATTGAAAAGCCTCCGATTAACAAGTTACTAGTAAAAGTTGGAAGATATCTGGTAACTTTCTAAATCTTCCATCCCAGTTCTGTTATCTCTATTTAAAGTTTGGTCATAAAGAAGATAGCTTTGCTAGTTTCTAGAATAGACCCTTTGAAGACATTTATGATATATTTGAGGATTCTCTTTACTTGGGGATGGTCTTCGCTTCATCAATGACAATGAAGTACAAATTTGGAACCTAAAGACAATGCATATTGTCACGACAATAATATTTCCGTAGACTCTTTCATGGATTTGCTCGGAGTGCAAGAAAATTATCAAAATTTCTTTGAAGCGCAACCTTTTTTCGAGGACTCGAGTTTACAGGATAACTCTTTGAATAGCTCGATTTTAATCCATTCAGTAGAATCTGACTCCGATATGCCTTTAGCCATAGATTCGGTTTTAGAAAAAGGAACTTTTCCTTTCAACATTCTTGAAAATTTTAATATCCTTTCTAACAAGGTAGCAAACTCAAATCAGATGAGTGAGTCCGGTTTTATGCGAGCCAGTGAGTTTCTCGAATGCGATTGTAATACCCCGATGTTCGGTAGTGGTTGGCCAAATGGAATATAAGTAATGGTTTCTCCTTTCCTAACACCGAGGCCTTTTCAGCACAATTGGCTCCAGAGTTGGCAGAAAACTCGGGAGTAATCCAGGGATGGGTGACCATCCGGAAAGTTGCTGCTGGATTACCGCAGCAATTCCCGTTGAAAATCCCACACTGCCGGATAACCGCAATGGCTAAGTGGGGACAGTATCGGTGGAGGGACGGGTCATTACAGCGATACTTGGTGTGAATTGCAGAATCCCATGAACCATCGAGTTTTTGAAGCGAGTTGGGGTCGTTTCCTAATTCGGGTTTGCCTCAGGATATCCCTAACCTAGTTTTACCTAGAACCGGTTCAATTTCCCCTATTCCGACAAGAAAACTTTCCTTTTTCTTATTACGAAAATGGTAGGGATGCCTTTGAAACCTCAGTTTCATCTGTTTCTTCTACTCTTCTCATCAGAAATCTTACCTCTCCTATTTGCACCCAAATCCTGGATTTAAGCTCTCGATCACTGGTTCACCGACCACCGAAAAAAAACCAGTTTTTTGCATTTCATTTACTATTTTTTCAAACTAATTGTCTCTGGTAATCTTCAATTAACTCCAACCGGAAATAAAGAATCCTCTCCAAATAGACCGATATGGATCCAACATGAAACAACAACAAAAAACAAGTAGATCATTCCTCCCACTTTTATTCTCACTATCACCCTCACCACGATGACAACATGAGATATATGTTGTTATTTTTTTTAATCTTTGATCTCCTCTCTTACTAATTACTTTACTTTCAGTAGTCTTAACTCTTAGAGTACCCTACTTTTGGGTCTTCATAATCTTAGCATAATCTTATTTTATTTAAATTTTGTGAATTGTAATCTTAACAATTTAGAATATTAGTTGTTTTAGTTTCTTGGCATTCATAATTAGTTACTCATTTGTATATTAAGTTCAAAAGTGAAATGGCTAGCTTAGAATGTGCAAGGTTGTGGAAACCCCTTAACTCAAAATCATCTAAAACAACTTATTTGAACAGAAAAACCGGAAATTCTTTTCCTTTCCGAGACTAAATCTTAAAAACATTTGGTTAAATCCCTAGTGTCATTTTCCCCCAACTAGCATATAGTGGACCCTATATCAGGAGGACTAGTGATAGCGTAGGTAGATGACTTTTACTTTGATATTGTGCAATGGAACATAGATATGATCTGCATATTTGTAAGACCAACTTTCATACCAATAAATGGGTTCTAACATGTCTTTACGGTAGTTCATATCCTAGTAACATGAATATAACTTGGAACTATTTGGAAGAGATAGGAAATCAGGTTACTAATATTAGGAAAATGCCATGGATATAGTTATAGGAGACTTTAACATGATTTTCGATCAATCTGAAAAAGTAGGAGGTTTGCCTTTTAAAAAATGTGACTGTGAGAATTATTATAGAACACTAAAAAGAGTAAGGTTATATGATTGTTTGTAGGTAAAAACGGTTTACTAGTTAAAGTGTAAAATGGTGGAGCAGGCAGATGTCAGATGAAGCAAATTGTCTAAACCTTTAAACATACGCACTGCAAGAGATTGCTTTTAGTTCGAGAGACCAATCTGTAAAAATCTGACCTAAACAAAAAAATGGTCGTTCCAGATTCAATTCGGTCACAAAGGAAGGAGAAGGATCGATCTGTAGGGAGGGAAGCTGAAAATATGTTGAGATCAATGGTTATTTAATTGTGGATGATGTGTTGAACTGCTTTGAAGACCGAGAGAAATTTTTGTGTGTTTTTAGGATATGGTTAACGTATGACTGATGTCTGATAAGATGAATTTCGTTCAGTTCATATCATAAGTCGAGGAACCTATTTGTAGAAAAGGTAGTTAACACATCGATCTACAGTAAGTGGTGACGGTTGAAGAGGAGTGAAAGAGTAGGGATATGTGATATCATGATTGAACCATTTACTCTTTGTTAGGGAGACTTGGTTGATAGTCAGACCACTACTCCATTTACTCCTTCAACTGCCAGCATGACTTACTCACTTTCTCATCGTGGATGTATTGTTACATCGCAAGTATTGTATGTCGCCAAATCAAAACCCTAATAAATATCCACCAATGTGACATGATTGATGTCTCATGTGAAGTCTGCTTTGCAGACATTTATTTATTTGGTCAACTATTGACCTAGCTAGACTGCCGGTCTAAGCATATTGATGAGTCAATCATGATTCTTAATGATGAATGAGACATGCTCTTTGATTCGTTATTACGATGGATGAAGCACAAAGAGTTTGTTAAAACAACAATGATGCTTTGTATAATTTTTTTTAATGAGAAACAACCCACACGTGGTTTGAGAGATATTAAGGATTTTTTTATTAATTATCATGTACCATTTAGATTTAATTTGTTTCCCCTAGAACCATTATAGAGAGTCATATGGATTTGGAAAATTGGTAAATTTGTATCCATTATGGACTTTAAAAAAATGGCATTTTCACTTGGGAAACCAAAAAAATTGGCGTTTTGCAATCGCGGACACACGATTAAGAATATGTCGTCCGATAGCGACTGAGTCTGACATATAATCTTTTCCGCCTAGCGTCACCGCTCTTTTTGTCGCTCTCGAAGTGATTTCCACCAATGACCGTACTATCGAACAACTATTATTCAATATTCTATACACATCTGATTTCAACCCCAATTTTTACATCCATTTTATATCTTTAACCCCACAAACTTTCTTTTAATCTCGGTTAATTTTTGTTGTAATTTGACACTGATTTTCTGAAAGGTGGCTCAACCGAAAGGTGGTAGTGCTAAGCGTACTCATAAAAAATATTAGCATTTTTGTATAACTGATGTATTACGTGCAACATTTCCTCCTTGATGTAGATCGACCGGACATAGTGAATTTTTGGAAGCGCTTCCATGAAAAGTTCTTTACAGAATTCGGAAACCCGAAAATGCGGGTACCAGTGTCGTTATCGGTTTGTTTTCAAATAATCATCGAAGAAGTATCTAATTTTTAGCTTTAATAATGTAAATCAATCAAGTGATAATGATCCTTGTATCTAATTACTAAGTGGTAATTTGTTTTTCAAGCTTTTAAATTTACTTAAGTTGTTGTGATTCTTGACTTATTTTGTTAGTAAAATTGCAGGAACAAACAACTTTACTGGAACAAACATAACGTTAAGGAAAAAAATTGGTTTTTAAAGTGGTTACGACATCCTTGAGGTTTTAAATAGATTCCACTCATTTTTGTTGGAAGTTATTGCATCACCTGCATCTCAACAAATACGTAGATTGAGTAGTTTTTAATTACGTTATTCGATTTAATTAAGTGCAGGTGTTTGATTGAATATTAATGAAGTCACGATTGGACGTGAACTTTTAATTCTAGATAGTTTTCATTAGTTAGAAATATAATTACATCGATAAAAATTTATATTATAAAAAGAAGTGGTGTATGTCTAGCCTGTTGAATCCGACCATCGATTTCGTAATTCCACGATGTTGATTTAAAATTGAGCGAGGAATATTTTGGGGCATCCGATCGGGAGACAAGACAAGAGGGAGTTTCCTTATACAACTATGTTCGGTCGGTTATCCCACGGCTTAGTTTTTTTTGTTAAAACCGATCGGGAGAGAAACGCTGGATTTCCTATTATAGTTGTGTTTCCTATTATAACTGTATTTGAACAGAAAGGGATATATAACAAGGACTGTTCTGCAAACTCGACATTAGCTACAAGTTCGCTCTTCTCTTCTCTGCCGAATTTGTGGATACCTAAACAAGTTCGCTCTTCTCTTTCATTCCTTTCTGCAACTCTAATTTTAGAGCAAATTATTCATCCGGTTTTGTAATCACGCCATAATTATGGATAACCACGAACGTTCGTTCGAGGGATAAAACCGAACGTCAATCCCCAGTTCCCTGATACAGAGATTTTCCTTCTTTTTTTCGTTTCTCTTTTATTTTTCTGCAGTTGGATTCCTGCTTTCCCTTATATGATTGTGTTTCCGGAAATATAGGCACTTAGAGCATCCACAGTGGGCGAGTATAACCAAAAATTTGGGATGAGATCGTAACACAGTGGGACGGAGTAAAGATCAAATCCCAACCAAAGATCAAATTCCAGACCAAATATGGTCGCGACCAAATCCCAAATTCTAATATAGTCGGGCGTAAATTTAAAGTACGCTTGTTGCTGGGCGTAAATTTAAAGTACGCTTGTTAACGGGCGGAGATTTAAATTACGCCCGATGAAATTTTAATTAAATAAAAAAAAAAAAGAATGAGGCGGACTTTTAAAGTCTGCCTGATGAAAGTTATAAAGAATGGGGCGGACTTTTAAAGTCCGCCTGATGAAATTTTAATGGGGCGGACTTTTAAAGTCCGCCTGATGAAATTTACAAAAAATGGGGCGGACTTTTAAAGTCTGCCTGATGAAATTTTACAAAAAAAAATTGGGACGGACTTTTAAAGTCCGCCTGACGAAATTTTAATCATGTACCGTTGCGTCACAACACGGACTAAACCCAAATTTTGGTCTTTTTTTTGATCTTTGATCTTTGGTTTTGATCGCACCACTGCAGTTGCTCTTAGGGCTTTCCCTATTAGTATCGGTTGTTCTCTGGCTAAATTCAGTTTCTCTATACAGTTCTTTCTTCTTGGGTAATCCTCTTCCGTATTCGACCGCTGCCTCTTCTTCGTCATTCATAGCTAGAATTGGATGGAGTGATAAAATTCTATTCGTACAATTGTTATTATCCCATAATAAACTCGAATTTACATAAATTATTTTTTAAGAAATTATTAAGTCGCTGTAATCCTGATTAACACAGATTCTACGGATTATGACATGTATTTAAATTGGTATAGTACCAAACAATTTTTGAATATATTCAGGCAAAGATTTAACGTCTATATATATAGTGCTCCCTTATTTCTTCCAAGATCACACCGGGAGCATGGCATCTATATTGGAGGCAACCAATATGCTAAGAGATTTCAGTAACAATGTAATTTTAATTGTTTCTCACATACTTTAGGGTCTTAGTTCTGTATGCATTGTGTTCTTTAACAATTTTTACACAATCACGGGAAAGGACATTCATGTGCAGCCTAGGTCAAAGATAGATGGTTTGGTTGAGGGGAAGGTATGGTACTATGAAACTTGCAGCGGGTTCCATATGAAAGTAGTGCCCAAGGAGTCCCGGAATAATTCTGCAGTTCATCAATCATACTGCCTTGAATGCAATACTTCTTTAATGTCGAAAAGACAAATCCGACCATCGATTTCGTCATCCCATGATGCAGATCGAGAGTTGGGCGAGGGATATTTTCGTGCGTCTGATCGTTGGGTTTCCTGATTTTGTTATGCTTTCGTTAGATTTCCTGGTTTGGTTATGTTTCCATAAGATACGTTCAATTATATTTCGGTTACAAGAAGTCCGGTTGCTATGTTTCCTAATTTGAATACGTTGTTGCCTTATTCTTGGTTTCCGGAATAAGTACCAACTACTGAAGTGGAACAGGAAGTTTTCATAAGTGATTCAGTATTGGTTTCAGTATGTGTGTTGGAGTCGGCTGATTTCCTAAACTATAGCTTGAATCCTCTTTTGTGTTGGCCACATGTTTTCACGGTGGAAGCCGGAAGGAGACGACATGACATATAAAAGTGACACAACGACGTCAGTTTGATATCTGGAGAGTTCAAACTTTAAACTGAAGGAAGAATTCAGAATTCATTTAGCTGGTGGATTCGAATTCTGAAAAAGGCCGGACCATTGGCCATTTTATTTCATTCACGTGCTTGAAGTTAGCTTGGTGAGATTTGGCTATAGAGTTAGTGGGGCCAATGGAAGTTAAACTAATAAACTTTATGGGCTTCATAGGATAACATACGATAAGGCAGGGCCGGCCCTGAGGGGAGGTCAACAAAGGTTGATTTCGGGGCAGCACGTGAAAGGGGCAGCAAAATTTGCTTTCCTGTCTAAGAATGGTTTGGTGCTAAAACAAAAACTGAAGGCTTAAATCCAGAGTTACAACTTAAAAAAGGATGTATTCCTAAGAGATGTAGGGGCATATTATAAAAAAGAGGTAGCTTAGTGGTTTTCTGATAAATATATAAAAAGTCCCGTATATATTTCAGAAAGCAATCTCTTTCTCTTGGACTCTCGAGAAATTTATCCCCTTTCTACTTCTGGTTTCCAGTTTCTTACCCTGCACCATTCAATCATAAGAATAGATTATCATGTATATTCTACGGTTGATTGGAATCTATCTTTTGTTTTCAGTTAATATTATTTAATTTCAATTTTAGGGTAAAACCATAAATATCACCGATGGCCAATCTTGTTCATAATTTTTAGGTCTCACTCATAGTGTAAACTTCTGTTTAGAAGGAAAAATTGTTGTCGTCCGCGATTGATTGAGGATCTACAGTACTGGTTGTAGTGACAGGAAGACTTGCTTGTCTTCGCATACCCCTTGTAGAGGATAATTAGTGCCCAAATTTGGCCAAGCCATGCTCGTCATTGAAGTGCAAAAGCCAAAAACAGGATTGGTGATACTTATGGTTATGGGGCAACAACTTTATCTTCCCTTCGGGCAGCAAATTCTCGGGGCCGGCCCTGCGATAAGGAATTGGAATTCTTTCATTTCACGGATTCCCAACTGAAGTGGTACCAGGTGTTGGCTTATATCACTCTATGCAAGTGATAAGTTTAAAGTTAACCTAAACTAATCACGACTATAACCTTAGGTCTAACGTAGATTAGTATCCGTACGATCCCTTGGGTTTCCTATAAAAACTCATGTCACTTAATTACCTTATATTTCGGTTACCTGAATCAGTATAAATTCCGTATCACGTGAAACAAACAAAAAAAAGAAATCCTTTATGTTTTGGTTTCCTTAATCAGTGACAATTTCAAATCAGTACCAGCCCATGCTATTAATAGGGATACGTTTCTGATCTCAAGTTCGTGCAGGAATTCATGCAGGAATTTATTCATCTAATCATAATCTTAGTCACGGCTAACTTTAAGTTTCCCGTGACTATATTCCCTAATATAATTAAGTTTCCATATCTAATCTGTACGAATTTACCTATTAATCTATATAGTAAATATTTACCTAATTAAGAAACTAATCTGTTTATAACCATTATAAGGGCTTCCCAGTTAAAAAAATAATTTGTCTATATATTGGTATACAACTTGATTCTGTATATGCCACTTTATTTTCCTGTTCATCATACCGAGCATGTCATACTGTGTATATATTGATGTGCGGTGTCTAATTATAATTTATGGATCATGGCTAGGCTAAATTACAGGTTCACTGAGCCCCCGAAGTTTCAACCTAATTAAGGTAATTTGAATGTGCGGACTACGCTTGACCATAGATTTCTAATTGACGGTAAGGACCGTAGGCTCCGACTAATTTGAACCAACCAACAAAATACCGGAATTTGGGTAATTTGATCCTACCAATAACCCCAGCTAATTTGATCCGACCAATAAAATACCAAAATTTGTGTAGGGGACTACGGCTCCGGCTAATTTGACCCAACCAATAAAATATTGGAATTTACGTAGGGGACCACGGTCGGGGTTGTAAGCCCCGACTAATTTGACACTACCAGGAAACACTAGGGTCATAGGTCCCAACTAACTTATAAACTTGATGTTTGACAGCTCTAATCTCCGACCAATTACAACAAAAAAAAATCGAAAAACGTTGAGCCCGGCCGTATGCCGGGATGATACCTACTGGTATTATGATTTTATTTTATTTACATTAATTATACTAAGTTTTACTAGGGTTCCGTCCATTTAAGTCCAAGTGGATAACTACTCATGCCTAGTAAACTCATGACTCGTGAGACCTTAATCTTGTTGGGTTGAAGTACCGACTTCATTTCCATAACTTTGATATGTAGAATATTAGGTTTTTGTGGCGATTAAGGACGATAAACTCCGCCAGCTTATGTTTTCCATGATCGAAATCTTTGTGGGGGTTGTAAGTAAAATAGATTTTGTTACGATGGTTGAGAGAAATATCCTTATTGTTCTGGTAGTCGACTCTCTTGCACAAATTCTTGAGTAGAAATGATTGTGACTTTTACCGGCAGAGTCCACAGTTGGACCTCAAATTATGAAACCCGCATTTATTATGTTAAATGTCACGAAAGTTACAACGGCCCCCTAATTGGTCTTCGGTAGCATATACGCCCCATTATAGATAATCCCGATCAAGATTTTATGAAATAATCGGAATTGAAATAGGCTCCTTTTAATTGTGAAGTTGTACTCTAAAGCTCCCAAGAAATATGTGTCATATACGATAATAAAGAACCAACATCTATGGAGTAAGTAACTAAGTTTCATATATGCTGAAGGAGGCTGTGGAAAAGTACCTAAACGCTGGTTGATCCATCCAAAGTGGTGTTGTGGCCTCATAGCTAATATTGTCTTATTGATAAGATTAAACACACGGGTAGCCATTTTTAACTTCAACATTTTGTTCGTAATCTTCACAGTAAATTCATTCATTTCTATGTACGTTTTAGCACTCTTTTATTTTTTTTTGGATGATTCAACCTAACTAACGACAAACAAAAGAAACAAGAGTAATACAAGGTAATATGCAAGAAATAAAGCAAATACTAGCATGTAGAATGATACTGAACTATAGTAAAAATTCTTCCACACTTGCTTTTTTCTAGTCCTCGAACAAACTGCCAAACCTAAATTAAAGCCTAGCTAAGTCATTTCCGTAAGAATCATATATACAGTTAGCATGCATAAAAAGCCTTTAAATCTTTAGAGGACGCTAATTAACTAACTAGTCCTCGAGTTATAATTACGCGAGGGTTTACAGAAAATATACCCATAAAATATACTCCAATTGACAAACACTATGGTTGTGAAGGTTTTTGGTTTCTTTGCATAATTTTTGATGAATACTTAACCAGACATTATTATGCTGAATAATATTTGGTGATGTTGATATATATTATACAAATAGCATCGTCTTCTACAATAGTAAAACAAACTCCAGATCAGGCTAATAGAGTTTGGGATGATTTGCGGTATTTCAGGAAAACGATGTGAGGATAAAGAATTAGTTGAAGATTAGCAAAAAGTTATATGCGTTCAGAAGAGATTTATAATACCCTGATATTCGGCAGTGGTTAGCCGAATGGAATGTAAGTAATGATTTGTCCTTTCCTAATACCAAGGCCTTTTCAATACAATTGGCTCCAGAGTTGGCAGAAAACTCTGCAGTTAAGCGTGCTCGGGCGGGAGCAATCCAGAGATGGGTGACCATCCGGGAAGTTTATGCTGGATTACCGCCCGTTGAAAATCCCACACTGCCGGATAACCGCAGTGGTTAAGTGGGTACAATATCGGTTGAGGGACGAGTCGTTACAAATGGTATCAAAGCAAAGCCGACGATGGGTCACCTGCCAAGGGTGGGAAGGTACGCTGGACAGGGTTGTCCAGGTGCTTCTCATGAGGGGTAGGGAAAGTTGGAGATCTGGGCTTGCGAATATATTTTGGAGCCGAGGACAACTCCAATTTAAGGTGGTGGTATTGTAATACCCCGATATTCGGCAGTGGTTGGCTGAATGGAATATAAGTAATGATTTGTCATTTCCTAACACCGAGGCCTTTTCAGCACAATTGGTTCCAGAGTTGGCAGAAAACTCTGCAGTTAAGCGTGCTCGGGCGGAAGCAATCCAGAGATGGGTGACCATCCGGGATGTTTCTGCTGGATTACCGCAGTGATGCCCGTTGAAAACCCCACACTGCCGGATAACCGCAGTGGTTAAGTGGGGCTAACATCGGTTGAGGGACGGGTCGTTACAAGATTTATGTTAGAATAAATGTGTAGAGAAGGTGCGAACAAAATTCAGGTTAGATTGGATATATTTAAGAGAATGAAATGTAGCTATTAGATTATATTGCCACTAAAAGCTTTATTATGACCGAGAAGTCTTCTCGTTTCCACCGAGTGGCAAAGCCAATGCTCCTCGGCCAAGATCATTTGAGCAAAGAGTTTTCCGAAAAGCCAACTCCATAGGGATTCATATTCGAAATAACCATTTTGTTTATTCCATTAGAGCACCTCTAATAGAGGGTGAAAATATTTATTTTTAAATGACACATAAAATTTTAGACCCCTTTTAATATTAATGCATCTCCCATAGTTAAGTCCTACAAATTAGGAGGGAGGAAATACTACTTATGAAGATGTTAAAAAAAAAGTCTTCACTGCACTTTCGAAATGACTCGTAACTATTTCCATGTCACCAATTTTATTTAAAAAAAATTAATAATCAAGAAAATGACTAAATACAACCCATGATTCATTTGAATGCAACCCTTTCTAAAACTAAAACATTTGTGGACCAACTTCACGCAAGTAATCAAAACCCACCACTGTCATCATCCTTGTTTATAGCGGTTTCCATCGTTCTTCTTCCTTAATTTCTCGTATTTGTTTGGGTGTTAAAAATCGATGGAAACGTGTTTTTCTTATTTTAAGCATCATTTATCTCTTATGGCCTGGTTATGATCATCACTAATGCGGTAGATCAAGATCACCTTGTCCGTAATTTTTGAATTTTTTTTAGGATCCTTTGAAGAACTTTGAATTCTTAATTAAGGAAAGAATCCGCTTAGAAATATTATTAATATATATTAAAAAGGTTTAAGGGATTCTCAGTGGGATCAATTTATAATTGCTTATGCTTGATTGATCGGGAGGAAATCCAATTTTAAGGAATTCAATTTGAAATAACCGTTGTTATGCTTTAGAAAAAGAAATAACCATTGCTCAACTACCTATGGAAGAACATGGGTTAAGGCTTCGAACAACGCCGTCTGGATTGCCTATATCATGCAGTTTTTGCTGATTATTTTTGTGGTAAGGGGTAAGGCATTAATTTCACATATGCATCCTGTCATGGCGATCGACCAAAGGAAAAGAAACTATGTTCTGGGAATATAACTTGGAACAAAGAAATCCCAAGAGTTGGCAAGGATGATGGTGGGTTTTCTTTACCCACTACACTTAAAGGTGATATTTTTTTTTATCGGTAAAGAATTTGGTGCCGACGAGTTTCGAAATCAGGTCACTGGTATTATCACCCAGTAACTTTACTAATGTATTACAGTGACATCGGCTTAAAGGTGATACCACTTGAAAAGACGAGGGTACCCAAATATACCTCAACCTAAAAATTTTCCATCTATAAGTCCTCTTTCCGAAAGTGATTGTATATGGACTGAGTCGAGACAATACAACTAATCGGTTCACACTTCGTGTTATCATCTATGGATACGAGATCGAGACAATACGACAACAAGATAACTTGTGTGATTTACCATGGATACAAGATCGAGACAATACAACAACGAAGTATGTTTACTTAATAAAAGGTTCGGACTTAACCAGACACAATTGGATTGCTATCAGGTAAATAGGAATTAACATTTGTGTAATTTACTTTAAATTATAATAACATCAATTATAGTTGGGGAAAATAAAAGTAAATGACACAACAAGATTTTGTTAACGAGGAAACCGCAAATGCCGAAAAACCCAGGGACCTTGTCCAGAATTGAATACTCTCAAGATTAAGCCGCTATACAAAATCAAACCAACTTCGTATAGTTGAGACCAAGCAATTAAACCTATAGTTCACCTATTTTCGTCTGTATCCCTGCGCCTCCAACTTGTTAATAAGTCACGCACTTGGAACAATTCCTTTGGTTCGTATTCCAAACAGTAAATGAACAACAAATCTGTTCGGTAACAACTCTTTTCAACCAAGTGATATGAGTTCGACAAAAGGATCTTACGTTTATCCCAATAAACTCCTTTGTCAGGTCCTTAGATCTATCCAATACAACTACCAAAGTAATTGTCAAGATTTTTGCAATCAATACTTTGAATCACAAAGAATTGTATTGATGCCGATCTACTCAACTAATCAATCCAATCTATCACAAAGATAAACCGATTATAGTTGGATCCTCTTTACCCAAAGCAAGTATTGTGCACACCAAAGATTATGAACCCAAATCAGAAATCTTCTTCGTCTTCAAATCTTCTTAGATCTTCAATAAACACCTGCATACAATCAACTTGAATCTCTTGTGATCAATGACACACACAACGGAGTCTGTTAACAATGGATTATCACAAGACGTCTTTAGATCTACAAACAGTCTAAAGATCCCCGTCGAAACTTCGATCTAGTTTGAGTGAATCTTATATCAGAAGAGAAGATTCTCAAGCATAAACAAACTAGGTGCAATTAAAGTTAGTCAATCAAATTAATCGAAAACTAATAATAAACCGCAATTTTCTAATCTCCTACCAACGGTACTAATAGAGATTATCAATCTCAAAGAAGTCTTTAAACCGAGCGGCCGTAAGAGATTTCGCCTAATTAGGTTACTTTCCTTTCCGAATAGGCGACTCTACCAGTAACAACATAACTAGGTAGTTTTGCTGGCTCTGAGGATTAGTTTGCTCGAAATGCAAACTTTGATATTTATAGACCAAGGAAGTTTGGACACCAAAGACTTTCCAAAACCGAAAATATTCTTAAGATATGCAATATATTTCCAAATTCGGTTTCCATAATTCTTGGAAATGCACTGTCCAAATATTGACCGAAATCTCTTACAAAATCTCCAACTAGTAAATGCACATTACTAATTTTTATTTTCCAAATATAAAATTAAAAACCTTAATTAAAAGATTCTCAATTTATTATCGATTCGGGATTCTCCTTTAGCTATTAAGGAATATCTTTGAACAATAAAAGATAAGCGTTACTGCACATGTTCAAAGTATGTCGACATCTTTACTTTGTAAGTCCCTTTTCATACTTACAATCTTGGAACCGATTTGCCATACTTCCAAACAAGTTTAGAATTGGTTCATCTGACTTCCAAGAACTACGTGATTGATTATCCTATCAAATCACCAAACCTGAGTTTCACGGTTCTACCAAAACAAGTTTCGGTTCTACCTCCATGTGGGTACAAGAATTAGTCACGCTAGTTACCAAAACTTGGTTGACTAGGTACTAGGATCGGTTCCCACATATATATGGTATCTAACTTGTATTTGTTGCACATGTCCATAGGATCGGTTCCCAATGTCTAAAAACGTGTTGCACATGTTCATAGGATCGGTTCCCAATAACTAGAAACTTGTTGCACCTCTTACAAGGATCGATTCCCCTTTTATGATCGGTTGCACCTCTTACTAGGATCGGTTCCATTTGCCTAGAGTTGGTCTTACCAATTACAATAAATCGATCATACCATCTCAGGTGATTACTTAAGATTGGTTTCACTAATAAAAGTCATACCAATACAAAAGTCAGGCTTTGTGAATAGTTTTACCAAGAACATAAGCAAGTCATGAGCGGTTATACTAATCGCACATATTGGTAATTCAAAAGATTTGCAATGAATAACAATACCAATAAGCCTAGCGATTTCCCTTTCGATTCACAAAATAAGTTCATGAATTTACTTCCTTTAAACGAATGTAAAACATTGTTTCCTAGGATGAAATCTTCACCTCATACCCATACATAATCACAATAGCATTCATACGATTATGTCCATGACTTATATACGAAGTTCGAAAGATAAGCGTTATACTTCGTATTGTATTCCTTAATACTACGTCTAACTAGAGTTTAATCATTCACATCTTCGCAGTTATGTTTTCAATATACACCACTTGAAAGATACGTTAGAGAATGAAACAGTTCAAGTCAAATATTACTAACCTCAAGTGGAAGGATGATGTCGTCGTTGTAGCTCCTTACTTCTTCACATTCTTCAAGTCTTCACGTAATACTTGTATTGTCTCATATCCTAATACTTTCAAGCTAACCTATACGAAGTTGACTCTAGTATATAATCAAGCGACTCTTTAAATGAGTTTTGATTCATTAAAATATGACAACCAAACTTGACATACCAACGCTTGGTGGGTTCAACCGAGCTATGCTCTAACACCACTAATTAGTTTTTAGGGGAAGGTTGTGTTTAGTTAAATGGTGGATTGCATTTAGTCACTGCCATAATCAATACAAAATCATACTAAAATAAATATTTTTATGATTATCTAAATCTAAAATACATAGCACAACCTTTATTATTGGATATGAGTTTCAAAGAAAGGGTCTTATTTAGGCTTATAGTTGAATACCCCAATAAATAAAGAATTCTATTATTGGGGCTTCAACCCAATAGGATTTTGGGGGCTTAAAATGATATGTATAGCCAAAATATGGATAGGGGACCTCAAGATATATGAAAAAGTCAAAAGTACCCTTACCTAAATTTCACTATTCATCAAAAAAGAAAAAAATCCTAGATCTATAATCTTCTCTTCTCCTTCTTCTCCTTATTCTTCTTCTTCTATTCTCTTTGACAAATCAAGATGAAGATGATGATCATGATTTCATCATGAAGAAGATGGAGATCATGAGAAAAAAACAAAATATATTATCTTTTCCTCATCCTTCTCTTCTCATTCATAAATCACGATGAAGATGATGATCATAATTTCATCATGATGAGATGATGATCATAAAGAAAAACCCAAAAATATTATCTTCTCATTCATAGATCATGATAAAGATGATGATCATAATTTCATCATGATGAAAATGATCATCATAAAAAGAAAAAGCTAAGAAATCCCATCATTTATTTTTTCTTTTGAATGGTTAAAAAATCCGATTCGATGAATTTCGTGTAAAAAAAAAACAGCTTCTGAAGGTGTTTACGGCCGGGAGTCCTTAGATTCCCAGACGAAAGTACATGCTTCGCTTGGTTTTCCAAACCGAAATTATTTTTCTGATTTTTTTGCTTTCCAGAATCAGTTACGGCTGGGAAAACCCACTCTTTTATGGTTCCGGAAACCAGAAAAAATCAGGAAAACAATTTCGGCCGGGAGTTCTTTATTTTTCCGCTCTAAATAGCAAATACGGCTTGGAACACCAATAGTTATCAACTATTTTTGTGTTCTACGGTTGGGTAGACAAATTATCCCAGCCGTAAACAATATTTTCGGCTGGAAGTTCATCATTGCTCAGCCGAAAATGTGTTGGTTGCGGCATCTCATGTTTTTCCAGCCGAAATTGCAAACCCAGATTTTTAATGGATGCTTTCGGATTGAATCAACAAAATCCTCTGAATATTAGGTGGTTGATGCACACTTCCATGTAATTTTTTGCTATATTGTGTCACTTTTTTGGTGACATAACGATATTTTTAATAATTTGCCCCTTAAGTCAAAAAAAGAAAAATATTTCAAAAAAGTTTAAAAGAAAATCCTAAGAATCCTCTTACTTAATCAAAAAAAAAAAATTGATGAAAAAGAGTTTTTGATTTTCATAAAGTAGTACAATGATTAATCCTAATTCATACAGTAATCATAATTAGTTTACTTAATCACCCTAATTAACACTAATTCAATTGAAGATATATTATGCATTAATAAAATAATAGGATAAGGGGCTATTAGATACTCTCATAACCATAGGGAAACCAATCGAGCTGCGGATTTATTGACTAAAAAGCACCCTAATGAGAAATTTGTTGTTCTCAGTCTGGATAGTTTTGATGATGAGTTGCAAGAAATTTTGGCAGAAGATAGGAGTAGGAAGATTTATGTCAGAAAGGAGTGATTTTTTTCTTTTTCTTTTTCTGTTTTCTTTGTAAGGTTATGGGTTCTCCTTAAACCCAGCGGAATGTGTCAAAACCAAAAATAAAAATAAAATAAACTATTTAGATTTCAGGCCCTAAGAATAGGGTTCCAAATAAAGGTCTAAAACTGCATTTCAGGTAGGGTTTTTTTGATTGGAGATGCTCTTATTAAAATTATCCTCTTTTTTTTTTTGAAGATAAAGATAGATTTATTGAGCTGAAAACAAACTAATCGATCAAAAAATGTCGTGCTAAACGACTTATCATAAGAGATTTATAGTGCGTTTGGATATAATTTTGCTTCTGACTTCTGCTTCTCCAGAAGTAGAAGGCAGAAGGTAGAATATTTTGCTTCACAAAAGTTAATTTTCATGTTTCTAGAAATCGTTTTAAAATTCTACATCCAAACAGTCTTTTTGCTTTTGATTTTTAAAAGTCAAAAAATTATTTCTGGACGTGTATCCTAGACGCGCTATTAATGGGACGGCCGTATTATTTTCGTAAGGTAAGGTTTCAGCACTTCAGCTTGCTTATGCCCTGGATCCGTCAGTCCTGTATTCTTCAATTCCTTGAGGATGGAGCTCTGGCCGACATGCCAGATTGAAAGCTCTGAATTATTCGAGATCTTTCTTGGAAAAAAGCTCAAAGTGAGATCAATTGATGCGTCAGCAGAAAGGAAAGGATGTATTTTTTCCTCTTATCCATTCAATTTGGATGTTTCCACCGTGGACTTATCCATTGATATGAAACCATCCACGTACCTTTCCTAAATCTGGAATCTGGATAACAGAAGTCGTAGATATATACTTTCAACAAATCTCAGTTTTTATTTTTGTAATTACATTTGAAAAATCTATTCTAAGAATAATCCCATCGGAAAAACAAGTGAAAACAATGGCATCTCTACAGCATATGGTACCATCAACATCATCGACTCTACGACAGTCAGTAGGCTGTAACTCATCGTTCCTCCACTCAGGAATGAAACCGGCACCTGTGGGTTTAGAGCTGAAAAAAAAGAAGAAGAGATTGCGATCGTTAACGGTTGTAGCAGCTGTGGGAGATGTAACTTCTGACGGCAACAATTTTTTGATAGCAGGAGCGATTGGTGTAGCTCTAATTGGAACTGCGTTTCCCATCTTTTTCTCTCGCAAAGATATGTCAGTAATCGACTCACATTTGCCATCATCATTTAGTGCTTCAGCTGAATAGTTTATTGTTTAGTTTAATTAACGTGTGTTGTTGTGGATTGATATTTCAGATGCCCAGAGTGCGACGGGGCGGGGTTTATAAGAAAAGGTGGTGCAACACTAAATGCTAATGCTGCTCGAAAGGATCTGCCTCAGATCGTGTGCGCAAACTGCAACGGACTTGGCAAACTTGGTCAGGTTGACAAATAAAATGTATTAACACAAAGCAATCAAGAATGTCCAATGTATTTGATTCCTATATATATATACATCGTTTCCAATTATATATTGCAAGTGCAAGTGCCGGCCGAAATATATCTTATTTACGTGTTTACATGTATTTGCGGTTTCTGGTCTTATAATTGTTCGTCATGTTGATTGTTACTTGATAACCATTAATCTAGCAAACGGTAGCATAACTTATATGCAAAATCCATGCTTAACTAACAGAAAGAGTAACTTGGTAGACGTGACTAGCAAGTACATCAAAGCATACGTGCATTCCCACTAATCTCAGAATCAATATCCAGCTAATTCTACAGATTCTATTCTAATTAAGGTTTATACCTCTCAAGGAATCTGGAAAACAGATTCCCAAATTTTCAGGACATAATAACAAAGTCTACCATATCAGGAAACCCATAAGACAAGTATTACTATTTTTAATCTGATTTCATTGGTCTTAAATGGTGACCTCAACTAGTTTGGATTAGTTTTCTCTGACAACAATTTAACAAACTTTTCTCTAAGATTAGTTTGTTACTGATCTTACGTCAAAACTTCCGAAACAAGCCGAAAAAAATCCATGTCTGTTTTTTTTTGTTTCGTCCCCTCTATTGTTGTCTTGATGCATTTTTGGAAACTTGCATAACAAAGAGAGAAAAGAAAGAAATCTAGATTATACTGGAAAGAGAGGGGGAAAATGGCTCCGGCATATGATGATATGGGACGTGATAGAACGTTTGAGTTTGAAACAGATGATGAAGAAAATCTTGCAGAAGGAGGAAATGACAATGATTATGATAGTGATTATAACACTTCATCTTCGAATCGTTCTGAAGGCAGTCAAGCTTTTAGTTATTCTGCCTGGCCTCAAAGTTATAGGTACATTTCGCTTTCTTCAATTCGTGTGTGTTTACATTTTTTTTTTGGTATACTTTCTAAAAATTGTGATAATTCTGTATGCGCGTGCAACCTAGGCAATCGATGGACATGTATACGAGTGTGACACCTCCAACTGTTGGATTCCTGGCGGGCTCGAGTTTGGGAATCGGCAGCTCTTTCCTGTCTACATCAGCGCAAAGGAGACCATCATATCAAAGTTCTGAACAAACGTTAATTAAACCATTCATTTCCGTATCGAGCTTAGACAAAGAAGGAATTCAACCTCCTCAAACACCAGCGTCAAAACATTCATCACGACGTTTCTCATATCAAGAATTACCACCTACCCAAGAATGCTCTTATTTTCAATCCGTCCTTAACGGTATTTATCAAACAAACCCCAATTTTACACAATTTCATCTCAAAGACTCGCAACATGTTTCTTACAAATGTTTAATCGTATACAGGGATTAACGTTCTGTGTGGCGTTGGACTCCTTTCGACACCTTATGCTGTTAAACAAGGAGGGTGGATCAGTTTGTCAGTGTTGTTCATATTCGCAGGCATTTCTTGCTATACAGGAATCCTCTTGAAGCGTTGTTTAGATAGTTCTCCTGGACTTCAAACATATCCTGATATTGGACAGGCTGCTTTTGGTGCACCGGGTCGTTTGATGATAGCTGTAAGTTTTTATGTACAAGTAGTTAATTTCAACTTAAATGAAATTTAAACTTGGGAGACTAATCTTAACACTTTTGTGCAAATTGCAGATAATCTTATATGTAGAATTATATGTAAGTAAAAGATTCTCCTCTTTAATTTATTCCATCGCGCACGCCATTTGTGTTCTGTTGTTATTCATTTTGATCTCAAACTGGATTTTCCCATGCAGTGTTGTTGTGTAGAATACATAATTCTTATGGGTGATACCTTATCGTCGATTTTCCCAAATGCCTACATAGAACTTGGTGGAGTGTATCTGGACTCTCACCATGTCTTCGCCATAATGACAACTCTAATGATTCTTCCCACTGTCTGGCTTCGAGACCTAAGTTTACTTTCATATCTTTCAGGTCCTTCACTTGTTTAAGAACTCCCTGGCATTTTTTCTTCTTCTGGATTTTGATTTTGAATGACTAAATGATTTAAGAACTTCTGAACTTTGACTTCAGCTGGTGGAGTGATTGCATCACTTGTAGTAGTTGTTTGCTTGTTATGGGTTGGTGGGGTAAACCAAATCGGATTTCATCCAGCTGGGACACCATTTGACCTCAAAAACTTTCCTGTTGCTATCGGCTTATATGGTTTTTGTTACGCTGGACATTCTGTTTTCCCAAACATCTACTCTTCCATGAAAGAACCATCACAGTTTCCGGCAGCTCTTGCTATTAGGTAAACCATATTGCTTTGTATATGATTTTTAACATATTCTAAACCTTTATGATAATCAAACCTTACCGTATCTTTTGCCAAAAATTCTTGTTCCGCAGTTTCGGAATCGTTTGCTTCCTGTATACTGGGGTAGCTATATGCGGGTTTCTGATGTTCGGTGACGCTACACAATCCCAGTTTACTCTAAACATGCCTCAGAAATTTGTTGCCTCTAGAGTTGCAGTTTGGACAACGGTGTGAAACAAATCTTTGAGTTATATTATTCTTTTATGTTTCACGCCAATCACATTTGGTGGCGGTTACTACTCTTGAGGGCATAATTATGGTGAATAAGAAATCTCTCAGAACTCAATTAGCTTGTTTGCTGTGGTGCTTCTTTTTTCTGTCGTAGGTTATTAATCCACTCTCCAAGTATGCATTGACAATCACTCCAGTCGCATTGAGTCTAGAGGAACTCTTGCCACCAGCACTGCTGAAATCTCATAGTGTTTCGGTATTTATCAGGACAGCACTAGTTATCTCAACATTAGCCGTGGCGCTCACAATTCCATTCTTTGGTAAGACATTGTAGTGCGTTTGTTTTGCATCCCGATCCATATTAGCTCCTCTATTCTGATGCATAATGTGTTTCCAGGTTTTGTTATGGCATTGATCGGTTCAATTCTTACAATGCTTGTGGTAAGTTAAAGACTACTTTCTACCTTGTTTACATTTCTGTTAAACGAAGGCTTATGCGATTGATTTTATGACTTCAACAGGCTTTCATCTTTCCTTGTGCGTGTTATTTAAGCATTCGACGTGGTCAATTAAGTAGATTAGAGGTAAGCAAACTCTTCACTTCTTGCACCTTATGAGTTTGAACCTTTCTTCTCTTCTCTATCTTTGTTGCGGGTCTAATTTTATATGTTTTGTCATTGCAGACTGTATCTTGCATTTTAATTCTCTTGATGGGTGTGGCATGCTCGATTATCGGTTCATATTCGTCTATAGCAAAAATTCTTCAAAAATTGGGTTCATAAAATGAATTTTACACAGTTGTGATTGTTGTAATTTATCTTCTAGGTACTGGACTTTTTTTAGTTCATTATAACATACATTATCTTCTTTTGCATCATCGAGTGATTGCAAATGGAACTATTAAAGCATCTGAAATGGCATCGGACATCAACATTTATCCACTAACAACTTCTTCAAATTCAGTTTGAGTAATGCCTAAGCGTACATGATTTTGCGTCTATGATGAGGAAAGACACCAAATTTCTACTAAGATATATTTGCTGTGGAGAAAACTCAGAAGAAAGAGAGCAGACGCATGCGTTGTTTAGTTCTGATAATGATTTTCATTCTATTTGGCAATAGATATGTACTTGTGTAAACTGTGCGTGAATCTTATGGATTCATATTTTGTGTACTGCGACAACTGGCAAATGACAGTTTTGTGTACGTTAGTAACCCGCTCGGAGGGTCATCAGTTTAATATGTTTAAATATTTGTAACTTTGTCTTTCTGTAACAAGAAATCATAAGGAAGAAATGAAATCAAATCTGAGTAGATAGATTGTCAAGCGGGCATCATCTCTTTCTACATGGTATCAGACACCTAGAAAACCATAAATTCTCTTTTCAAATCCTTAATGGCTTAAACAAATAAATATCTTCCTTTAACATTCAAACCTCCATCAAAATTATCCGCTACAAATAAGGCTGCACAAGGGCCGGTACGGTCCGGGTTTCTTATGGAACCGGTCTTTGTACCTGGTGTTGACCGGTACCTCATTTTGAGGACCGGTACTTGTACCTGTAAGACCGGTCCGGTTCAAGATCGGTACCGGGTTTTTACCTGATTCAACAATATTCCCTAGCATTCATCTAACAAGTAATAACATACACAAACGAAAAACACAACCAGCAAAAGTTTAAGGGAAATTTCAGGCCATATTCCGGCCTATTTTTCTTCAGTTTTTCACACATTTAGATCTAACATACATCTAAGCAATTTCAAGTATTCAACAACATCATGTCATACTTGCAATCACATAAACTTAGCCTTCCAATCACCACCAGATCTCCTTTTTCCACTCAAACCCATGAACATTAGGACCATTCTTCTCTGGTTAATTCTTTCATTCTTTATTGCAGCAACATCACCACGATCCAATTTTATCTCATCTGAATCTTCTATACCAAATTGACCCATGTAATTCAATATCTCTATATTCATCAATTGTAGCAACAACAACAAGATCTCATCGATTAAACCCATCATCTTCTTTGTTAATTCTCAATGTAACTCAATCCCAATCTAAAAATTTCATCTCAGAGACCCCAATTTCACTTTCAGTTCATCAATCAGCTTAAATCTCGAGCATAACTCCTCGTTGTACTTCATGTCAACAGCAGCAACTTCGTATTCTCTATGCAAATCGAAACCCTAATTCCTTCTCTCTTAAGTTCCTTAATTACTCATCATCATCAAGACAATTAAACCATCAGCAAAGCGTTTATAGCATAATTCCATCTATCTATTATCACTAGATCTGTTTTTTGATCTTCATTCAAAATCTCAAACTTCAACTACAGATTCATCTTCTTCTTCTTCTCTCAGATTTCGAACCCCAAAAACTCCAACCACCTTCTCAATTCTTCGATTCATAGCGAACCCTTAACCCGCTTCACAATTTCATCTCTCATTTCTAATTTAATCAAACAAATTTGAAGTTACCCAAAATTAGTGAATGAATTACCGATTGTGGAATTGTCGTTGGTAATTGATGGTACTGGTGGTGGTGGCGGCGGAGAAGAAGGTGGTGGTGGTGGTGAATCTGATAGAGACTCAGTGTCAGGGATGGTGAAGAAGAAGAAGAAGTGAACCATGGTTTTCAGTTCTGAGACAAAAAAAGACTAGTTTACTCGCTATATAAGATGAGTATATACCTGGTATCAATGGCCACGATTACCTCCAATTAAAATATCTAACGTCTATTATTCACCGGGATTTTCAAGTCGGTATAGACCGGTATTTCCCCCAGAACCAATGTATGTACCGGTCTACTCCGGGACTGAAATTTGAGAACCGGTCCCTGTACCGCCTACACCGGTTCCGGTCCAGTTTTTCTTTTTCCAGGCCGGTACTCCGGTTCCACCGGGTTATTTGTGCAGCCTTAGCAACAAATTATCCTCCGTAGAAATCACAAATTGCTTCATTACTTCGTAGTTACAACTTGTTTAGATTTGTTGATGGCTCTTATCAATGCCCGACGAAGTTTTTTTGAAGAACATCTGTTACTGGTATTGTTGTTGTAGAGGATCCTTCTTTAATTGATCTTGATTCTGAGAATGAGTTTTTCGCTATCCTACACACATTTATCGGGTTAATCAAGATTCGGCTCTTCTTTCTTTGCTATTTTATGCTTGTACTAAGGAAATTCGCTCACAAATTCTTGATCGTACTCTCTCATGAAATCTGGACTCAATTAGAGAATAATTACAATTCTACACCTAAATCTCGTCTTATGCAGCTTCAGATAGATCTGACTAGTTTGATGAAGAGTTCATATTCAATGTTGATTTATTTCAACAAGGCACGTTCAATTTCACATCAACTGGCTCAGATTAACATAGCGATTTCTGATGAGGATTTAGTTTTTCACATCTTATAAGGTTTTCCTTCAGAGTTCAATGCTTTCAAGACCTCAATATGCACTCAACAACTTTAAAATGAGAATCTCATCACATCTTCAGAGAATATAGAATTAATTTTGAGAACAAAGTTGATCTCTCTATTGCATCTGCTAATGTTACTCAGCAACAACATTCCTCTCCTTCTGCAAATCAGGTTGATCAACATTATTCAGGTATTCATGTTTATCCACACAGTGATTACCATCACTACTCAAGTACTCCATATCCTTATCATTCTGGTCCTCAACATTGGTATAACTCTCCTAGTCGTGGTAATTTTGGAAGATCTGGTAATTTTGGTTTTAGAGGAAATAGAAATAGTGGTAGACTTAGAGGTGGATTTAGAGGTGGCAGAAATTTTTCAGGTGGAAGATTTGTTCGAGCTAGTGCTCCACCCAATTTTCATCCTCCTTCCAAGTACAATTATTATATTGAGTGTCAAATATGTAAGAAACCAGGTCACTCAGCTACTGAATTCAGATACAGGTTCACACCTAGTGTTAACTCCATGGTGCAAGCTTATAATACATCTTATGACTCATTTGCTGAGGAATTTGATGATTTATGGTGCCCTGAACCTGAAGCATTTGCTATTTACAATGAGGATTCATCTGCTTCTTCTTCTGGATGGGTACCCGACTCAGGAGCTACACATCACATTAGTTTAGATTTATAAAATCTGAATTTGCATTATGAATATCAAGGCACATATCAAGTGCATGTGGTTAATGGATCAGGTTTGCACATTAATCATGTTGGCTCCTCTACTTTGCATAATGATTATGTTAAGTTCACTTTTTATAATTTTCTTCATGTGCCATCTATTACCAAGAATTCGTGTGCCATCCACTTTGCATAATGATTTATGTGCTTCTTTGAATTCTAACTGTTTCTTTGAATTCATGTGCCATCTATTAGAAAGGAGCATAACTGTTTCTTTGAATTCTATTCTGATAAATTTATTATTAAGGATTTGGTTACACACAAAGGTCGTCTTCATAGTCTTGTTAAAGATAGTTTGTATCACATGGATTTCACATCTACTTATCTCAAGCAAGCTTTAACTTCTGGAGTTTCTTCATTAATAAGTTAGCATAATAAACTTGGTCATCCAGCATATCAGATTTTGAAGCATTTTCTGACTTATGTAGATGATGTTATTGATTCTCATTTATCTTCTATTATTTGTTTTTCTTGTCAGGCATAAAAGATCCATGCTTTACTTTATCCTTCTGCTTCAATCAATAATATTTATGGTCCTTTAGATTTAATACATTCAGATGTGTGGGTATCACCTTTGTATTCTATTAAAGGTTACAAGTATTACGCGTCCTTTATTGATTCCTTTAGTAATTTCACTTGGTTATATACTTTAGCTTATAAATCTTAAGTACTTGAAACATATGCATATTATAGAAACTAGTTTAGCACTACTTCATCATGCTTTATTATCCTTATCATTTTGGTCTTATGCTTTTAAAATGCAAAATTATGATAAATAGACTACCAACTATACATCAATTGTCACCTCTGGAATACTTATTCCAAATCAAACCCGACTATCTGTTCTTACACGCATTTGGTTGTGCATGTTATCCATGTCTCAGAAGTTTTAACCACCACAACTAGAACCAAGATTCGTTCAATATATCTTTCTTGGTTACGGACATATGCACAAAGGCTACAAGTGCTTCAATCCTACTAAAAATAAGATTATCATTTCTAGGGATGTCAAAATTGATGACTGTAAGTTTCGTTATGCAACATTGTTCAACTCTGACTCATCAAGCAGTGCTACTATATATCTTACATCTTTAGTTATAACTACAAGTACTTTACCATCTGCTTCTGGTAATTGCTTCTATTCCTAATAAAGTGGATGTGATTTCATCTTTTACAAGTGTATCTACTTCATCAAAGGCTACTTCTGATGCTATTTTAACTGCTTCTCCTACTGTTACAAATGCACACCCAATGGACACAGTAGTTAAAATGGGAATTTCAAAAGCTAAGCCAAGAATTTTTGCTTAGAAGCTCAATCTGTATGTGAAAACATTACATTTCCAACTTGCTACACTTAAGCTTATACGGATCCAAATTGGAGGGATACTAAGGATGAAGAGATCACTACTTTATTATATAATGGAACTCGGAAATTAGTACTTGTTGTTTCAGGGCAAAATGTAACCGACTACAAGTGGATTTTCAGAATCAAGAGAATGGAAGATGACTTTATATAAAGGTATAAGGAAAGAGTGTTTTCCAAAGGATATAATCAAGTAGACGGAATTGATTATCAAGATGCATACATCCATGTGGTCAAGCTAACACTGTGCATATCATGCTTTTAATCTCTCTCTACAAGAACTGACAGATAAGACAATTGGATCAAGAATGCTTTCCTGCATAGTCATTTTTCAAAAGATGTCTTTATGATTCAACCACCAGGATATTCGGATAAACTACTTCCTAATCATGTGTGTAAATTTCAGAGATCCCTCTATCGCTTAAAACAAACACCAAGGGCTTGGTTTGAGAGACTGAGTCAATTTCTTAATAAAAATGGTTTTGTTTCTTCAAAAACTGATATATCTCATTTCTTCAGGGTAACCAATACAACTGCTCTTTACATTCTAATATATGCGGATGACATTTTGGTCACAAGAAGCTCTACTTCTGAAATTGATCAATTGGTTGCTACTTTAAGCAAAGAGTTTTCTATTAAGGATTTGGATTAATTTCATTTTTTCTTGGGAATCCAAGCTACCAAGAATTCTGAAGGTGTTTTGTTGACTCAGGAGCAGTATGTCACTAATCTGCTAACTAAGACTAAAGTGAATGCTGCAAAATCTTGTTCTACTACTTCTGGTTATGCTCCTTTTGGATATCATGTTTCGTATAGAACCATAGTTGGTGCTCTTCAATATGCAACCATCACCAGGCCTGATTTAGCATATGAAAGTAATAAAGCTTGTCAGCATATACAAAACCCTTCAGATGCAAATTGGTCAGATGTCAAAACAATATTAAGTTATTTGCATGGTACCATTTCCTATGGGTTGCAGTTTAGAAGGTGTATATTTCTTCAATTGCATGCATATTCAGATGCAGATTGGGATAGCTTGTGATATGTCTGACATAATATATACAAGTGGCATGGGTATATTTCTTGGTCCCAACTTGATTCCTTGGTTCTCTATGAAACAACAAACCGTTTCTAGATCAAGCACAGAAGCCGAATACCGTGCATTAGATGATGCAAATTCTGAAATTGTTTGGGCTCAATCTTTACTCAATGAGTTTCATTTCTCTTCTCCTAGAGCTCCAGTTTTATGGTGTGACAACACGAGGGCTACATACTTGACAAGCTTTGGTTGCTGTAGCAGCAACTCACAGTTCACAAGCTCCTGCTCCTTTCCCTTTTCTCCCAGCCTTGGCAGCAGCAATGTTGCAGGCCTGTTCAGCAGCAACTCAACAGCAGCAAGAGCCACAGCACTCAGCAGCAGCAGCTGGCAGCAGTAACAGGCAGCAACACAGCAACACAAGCTTCTTCCTCAGCAGCACCACAGGTACCTAGTGGCTCAAAGAAGCTTGTCAGAACCTTCACATAGGGAAGTTCAGTTGTGTGTAGGAAAAAGAAACAAGCAAAATTACACTAAGATGCTTACAAAGCTACAGAAAAATACTACACTAAGATGCTTATCAGAAAAGTTACAGCTACTACGTGGGTTTAAGCTACATATGCTATGCAAGATATGCAAGTTACACTAAGATGCAGTTACACAACAAGAACTAGCTAAGAACTAGCTCCGAAAAGCAATGAAGATGAACAAGCTAAGATGAACATGTTAATGCAAAACAATATGCAGAAAAGTTAGTATGCAGAACAACAAAGATGATGCAAGTAAGATGAATATGCAAGAATCAGGAACAACACTTAGTTAAAAGATGCAAGAATAACACTAAGCTAAAAGATGCAAAGAACAAGACAGCAAGTGATATTACACTAAATGCACAACAAGTAAGAAGAACAACAAGTATGCTTACACTAAATGCACAACAAGTGAGCTAAATGCTTACAGAACTAAGTTATGCCAAGTGAGACTAAGATGCATAAAAAGATGCAGGAACTAAGATGCACAGGAACTAAGATACAAGGACTAAGATGCACAACAAAACTACACAGCTATAACATAAATTATCCCAGAAAACAGTTAGGACAACAGTTCAGCTACACAGCAGCCAAGTCCCCGGCAGCGGCGCCAAAAACTTGGTAGGACTTGAAAGAGTACCTACGACTATGTCTAACTGCAAGTGCACATAGTCACAATGTAACACAGGGCAAGCACAGGTCGATCCACAGGGACAAGGTGGGTGTATCTTGGAAACTATGGTCTCACTACAACTGATTTCAGAACAAAAAGTAACACAAATAGGGGATTTTGTTTGCCGATACGGCTAGATGTTGGTTATGTAACACAAAATAGAAAACAAGAATGCATATTAAAGGGCACTAGGGCAGTCGAATCCACCACCTAATCTCAGCTAAGTCAGTCCAGTTTCAATAATGTTCTTGTCCCTTTTTATGGACACCGGACAAGATGCAAGTCTGCCGTTTATCCAGGGTCTCAATGGATGGATTAATATCAACTAAGCCAACTAACTAATCCCTAGTATTAGCTGTCTTCTCACAGTACAACTAATCACAGATCAATTTGATAACTTAGATAATTAAACCTTTCCTAAGATGGATATTCTAATCGTAATTAGGGTATCTTTCCAAAGCACTAACTGTCTTTTCAGGGCACAATTAGTCAAGGGATCAATAACATACAATGAAGCATGAATTGCAGCACATTCATCACAGAAGTATTCTAACTACAATGGATGCATGACATACACACTGTGAAAGTAAAATGATGAAGAGCTCAGATTATATTTATCCTAAACAAGTAAAGCACAACAAGAACAATATCAGAAACATGAATCAAACTTAGCAGTAAATTAATGGTTTCATCTCAACCCTAGCAAAAGTAATTAGAACATGATGAACACAATATACTACTACAGCTTGGTGCACCGACTAATCCGGGCATACCCCCAACATTACACACACCATGTTCTATTTATAGTGCAGAATCCCCAAATTTCTAAACCCTATTTTTTGAAAACCTAAAATTTGATTTGGGGATTTTCAATTTGACGTACCCACTTGCGATTTCACCTCGACCCATACCTTCTTCTGTTCTTCCCACTTGTTCTGCTGCTTTTGCTGCTCTTCTTTGTGAACTGTGAACCCTAGCTCGAGTCGTCTCATCAACTCCACACCCTAGGTCAGTGGGATGTGAATTTGATGAAACACCTAGTCTAGGTAGAGAGATGGTGGAGTTGTTGGGTGGTTGTGGTGGTGGTGTGGTTCGAGGTCTGGTGGTGGTAGTGATTGCAGGAGATGGTGGTGGCAGAAGTTGCAGGTGATAGGTAAGAGAGGAATTTGGGGAGAAGAGGAGAAGAGGTCGATGAAGACTGGGTTATGGGCTGTTTGGTTTGTGGTGTAGGTTTTTGGCGTTTGGGTGTTGAGCGGGAGTAGCGAACTTTGATGCACAGCGAGTAAAGAGCGTTGGATGATCCCATATAGATTGAATCGAACGGCTACGATGAAGAGGTATGTAGCGACCGTTGGATTATGAGATACAACAAAACTGACGGCTTCATATGGAGTTAGGTACTATGTGTTTTACAGGAGCTTCGGATTTTGATGCACAATGATGAGGTGGCCGTTGGATGATGAGATGGATCCAATCTGACGGCTCTCATGGAAATGGGTATGGATAATGGAAATGGATTTGGGTAAGGGTTTTGGTACTTGGGTATGCCAAGCCCATATCTTCTTTAAGAACAATTCTTCCTCTTCAAGCCCACTTTTTAATTGATCCGGCTCTTGCAAACATCAATCGTCGCTGCCTTTCTGCGGGAGTCTTTGCCGTTTCTTTGCTCTTTTCGCTCCGTGAGTTAACCAGGCTTTATTTAGTACCTAAAAATGTAAAATTAATTGAGAAAAGTATTTATTCTTGAAAACAACGAAAACACAGAATATGGGATAAAATGGAGCGTTAGCGCACAAATGATGAGTTAAATGCCAATAAAAAGGTGCAAATATATACAATATTTGGCACTCATCAAATACCCCCAAACCTGAATTTTACTTGTCCTCAAGTAAAACAAAACCAAGGAAATCCTAACTATACCACTGTCGCTGGTCTCTCGATTGCATTTAGCGAATGGAATAAGCCTTTTAAACCACTAAGTGTCCCTAGTGGACGAGTTGAAGTCTCGTGAAGGTTTGCTTAGAACGTACCTACAAAGTTCTAGGACAAAATATAAGCTCAGATTCCATGAAATGTGACATGTGCAAGACAGTAGAAGCTCACAACAAAATGGAGATGTCAATCTAGATATCAAAGTCACAATCCTAGCACTGATAACAAATAAAGACATGTGATAAGAGTGTAAAGTGTATCTACACATGTGTAAAGAAAGATCGGATGTTATGACTACTAATCACCAATAGATAGTTTCTCAGGCTAAGAACCGAGGTCGAAATCTAGCTAGCTGTCCGGACTTTACGAGAATTGTGAATGAGTTGGAGGTATTTCACAATTACTCGCGTTGTACATCAATGGCATACACCCTTCCTTGCTTATAACACAAAAACACAAAAGATGACTTTTTACATGACTCTTATTTACATTGACTACTCTCTTTTATTTTTGGAACAAGAGAGGATGGAATTGATAAATACTTGATTTATTTTTATTTATTTATTTTGATTTTTTTCTGAATATATACATCGTGTTTTTTTTTTTTTTTTTTTTTTTTTTTTTGAAAAAAATATTTACAACATGGTAACTCTTTTGATACATAAGCAAAAAGAAACAAAAAATTACATGACACTTTGCAAGAGGTAGCCCTTTTTGATGCACCCAGTTAAATTCGATGGTTATCTTTCTTAATGTAACCTCCACCTTCTATCTCAACCAACCAAAGAACAAGCTAGTCAAGTTTTGTTCAGTATTCTAAAGTGATTGGCAATCGTGAATTCCGATAGAACACCTCAAGGATGAGGCTATACATGTATTGGTAGATCGTGCGCGTGCAAGTTTCTTATCACTATGTGAATTGTGGTAGAATCAGGGTGCCTAAATATCTAGACTAAGAATCCTTATGTTTACATACATGCACAAGAGTCAACATTTCAAGGTAAATGAGTTCCATTTTTATGTTGTTTTTTTTCGAATTTTTTAATTTTTAATTTTGACTTTTTCATTTTTTTTCATTTTTTTTTGAAAAAAATATTTACAACATGGTAACTCTTTTGATACATAATCAATAAGAAAAAAAAATTACATGAAACTTTGCAAGAGGTAGCCCTTTTTGATGCACCCAGTTAAATTCGATGGTTATCTTTCTTAATGTAACCTCCACCTTCTATCCCAACCAACCAAAGAACAAGCTAGTCAAGTTTCGTTCAGTATTCTAAAGTGATTGACAATCGTGACTTCCGATAGAACACCTCAAGGATGAGGCTATACATGTATTGGTAGATCGTGCGCGTGCAAGTTTCTTATCACTATGTGAATTGTGCTAGAATCAGGGTGCCTAAATATCTATACTAAGAATCCTTATGTTTACATACATGCACAAGAGTCAACATTTCAAGGTAACTGAGCTCCATTTTTATGTTTGTTTTTTTTTCGAATTTTTTAATTTTTAATTTTGATTTTTTCATTTTTTTTTTCAAAAAGAAAGAGTTCTGTTTTCAATTATGGCATGTTATCAAAGTATCTACTTTTCACCCCAAACCTAAACTAAACATTGTCCTCAATGTTTCAGAAGATAAACATGATTATAACACATACCATGAGAACGATGCTAAGTGTAGAAAAAGGAAAGAGATTACCGGATATTGGCGAAAGCAAGTTCTGAACTCCATTATTCAAGGCAAAACCCAACAGTAACTCAACTGAATTCACATTGGGTTAGCACAATATATACAAGAAACATATGATTCCACTAAACATTACCTACCAGATTATATACAAACAATTCACTATATACATACAGTCTAAAGAGTTAAGGATCAACCCAAAAGACAAAGTGTTGAAACATAGACAGTTTCAAACAACTATAGTTGGACTGAAATGCGAGTGAGAGTGAAAAACCAAATGAGCTACCCCTAAACCTGGATTTTACACTAGATATACTATTGGATATAAAATCTCGCAGTTTTGGGGGTTCATCATGCACAAGGTCTAACTCGAAATGGACTTTGCTAGGGACGGGCAAACATGCATATTCCAACTGTGGCTCCTTAAAGGTATTGTATTTAGATGCAAAATAGTCCAAGAGGACTTGGGAGGCACACAGTTCCAGGCCTAAATTATGTATTCTCAGAAAAGTTGGTTTTACAATATTGTTACAAACCAAATCTAGGTTGGATGGAAGGCTATCAGATTGTGACTTAAGTAGGAAGGTGACATCTAAGTTTCTCACATGCATGAGATCAAGAGTACCAATATTATCAGTCACATCAGAATTTTCTAAGTCATAATCAAGTTGTGTAGCATACTTATCATCACAAAACAATTGCACAAGTCCAAATTCAGAATCATGGTTATCCGAAATCTCCAAATCAGCATCAAAAGAAACAATATATTGTGGCTTAAGTATGGAATCAGACACATCAACTATATTTTCATGCATAGGATCATTAGTGTCAACAGAAGATTCAACATTACCTAAGTCATGCTCTTCACAGGATAACTGCACAATATCTAAATCAGTAGCCTCATCACATGTATATGGAATACTAGAAGAAACATCATTCATGAAGGTCGGGGTAGAAAAGCCTAATGTATTTGAACCCAAAGGTTCCATAACATTTTCAGCATAGACATGTTCTTCTAACATAACATCATCATCATCATCATCACAAATACATGAAAATCCTACTTTGTCAAAACCATTAGTGTTTTTCGTCCATACATCTGCCTCTAAAATAGGTGAATATGGATTGACATTTTCAGCAATAGGGTATGAAACACTATATCCAGAATTAAGCTCATTGGGAAAATCAACATCTGACTCATGGTGATTACCCATATCATGTGGCATGGTCCTAGTTTCCCCATAGGTTTCCCACTGATGGGTTTTCTCTGCAACTTCAGCTAGAAATGACCATGCATCGTCCACAGTTTTATCAATGAACTCACCATTACACATAGATTCAACCAAGGCTCGAGACTTAAAGTCTAGTCCCTCATAAAGAATGGCGACCAGTCTCCACTTCTCAAGGCCATGGTGAGGACACTCAAACAACAAATTATTAAACCGTTCAAAATAATGAAAAAATGTCTCTCCATCTAACTGGACAAAACAATTAATACTTTGACGAATAGAGATGGTCCTATGATAGGGAAAGAACTTTTTGAAAAATTGATTTGTGATTTGGTCCCAAGTGGTGATTGACTGCGGTCTCAGACTGTAAAACCATGTTTTAGCCCTTTCCTTTAAAGAAAATGTAAACAAACGCAATTTCAAAGAGTCTTCAGACATATAGTCAGGTTGTATAGCCCGGACAATTTGTTCAAACTCTCTTACATGATTATAGGGATTCTCATAATCGAACCCTAGAAATATATGAAGTATTTGTATCATGCTTGCGTTTAGTTCAAATGGGCCATCAGTCTGGGGCAAGACGATTCATGATAACTGACTTATTCTGTTAGAGTACATGTATTCATGGAGACTACGGGGTTTATTCACATACTCGCCCATTGTTTTCAGAAAAATTTGGTTTTGATGGGTTTTGAAATTTTTTGGATTTGTTGGGTTTTGAAAAGAAAATTTGGTTTGAATGTGGGAGAAATTTTTTGGTTATTGGGAGCAAATTTGGTTTTAAAATTGGGAGCAAGCCCACATTGGTGGAGCAAAGCTTTGGTTTTGAATTAGGAGCAAAATTTTGGTTTGAATATGGGAGAAATTTTTGGTTTTGTTGGGTTTTGAAACTTTTGGTTTCAAAATGGGAGGAATTTGAGCAAGGCCCACTTTTGGTTTTGAAAAGAAGCCCAAAAGCTTTTTTGAAAACTTTGAACTATTGGGTTTTTAAAAGTTTGTACTTTGAAGCCCACTGTTGGGAGTTGGAAGGAAGCCCTGGTTTTGAAGCCCACTGTTGGGTTTTGAGAAGTGGGTTTTAAAAAGTTTGTGAAGTGAAGCCCATTTGGGGCTTTAAAAACTATTCAAGTTTTGAAACAAAAGTTTTTACAAGCCCACAAATAATCAAAGTTACAAGCCCAAATAAAATACAATCCCAACTGTTGGGTTTAATATTACAAGCCCAGAATTCAAAAATATAAACCCAACAGACAATTGGGCTTTCCTACTGGGTTTAGGCTTACCTGATTTTTGGAGGGAAGCCCAGTTGGGCTTTTTATCCCTTTTTTGTTGCACAAGCCCAGTTGGGCTTTGATCTTAATCTTTACAGCACAGCCCAGCAACAAAACTAGCTAGCCCACTTCTTCTTAGCTCTTCCAACAGCAGCCCAGCAACAGCTTGTAACACCGAACCCAATAAACTGGGTTGTATGCTTTGGTTGTTGCAGCAGCAACTCACAGTTCACAAGCTCCTGCTCCTTTCCCTTTTCTCCCAGCCTTGGCAGCAGCAATGTTGCAGGCCTGTTCAACAGCAACTCAACAGCAGCAAGAGCCACAGCAGCACCAGCAGCAGCCGGGATACACAGCACTCAGCAGCAGCAGCTGGTAGCAGTAACAGGCAGCAACACAGCAGCACAAGCTTCTTCCTCAGCAGCACCACAGGTACCTAGTGGCTCAAAGAAGCTTGTCAGAACCTTCACATAGGGAAGTTCAGTTGTGTGTAGGAAAAAGAAACAAGCAAAATTACACTAAGATGCTTACAAAGCTACAGAAAATTACTACACTAAGATGCTTATCAGAAAAGTTACAGCTACTACGTGGGTTTAAGCTACATATGCTATGCAAGATACGCAAGTTACACTAAGATGCAGTTACACAGCAAGAACTATCTAAGAACTAGCTCAGAAAAGCAATGAAGATGAACAAGCTAAGATGAACATGTTAATGCAAAACAATATGCAGACAAGTTAGTATGCAGAACAACAAAGATGATGCAAGTAAGATGAATATGCAAGAATCAGGAACAACACTTAGTTAAAAGATGCAAGAATAGCACTAAGCTAAAAGATGCAAAGAACAAGACAGCAAGTGAGCTTACACTAAATGCACAACAAGTAAGAAGAACAACAAGTATGCTTACACTAAATGCACAACAAGTGAGCTAAATGCTTACAGAACTAAGTTATGCCAAGTGAGACTAAGATGCACAGCAAGATGCACAAGAACTAAGATACAGGGACTAAGATGCACAACAAAACTACACAGCTATAACAGAAATTAGCCCAGAAAACAGTTAGGACAACAGTTCAACTACACAGCAGCCAAGTCCCCGGCAGCGGCGCCAAAAACTTGGTAGGACTTGAAAGAGTACCTACGACTATGTCTAACTACAAGTGCACAGTGTCACAATGTAACACAGGGCAAGCACAGGTCGATCCACAGGGACAAGGTGGGTGTAGCTTGGAAACTATGGTCTCACTACAACTGATTTCAGAACAAAAAGTAACATAAATAGGGGATTTTGTTTGCCGATACGGCTAGATGTTGGTTATGTAACACAAAATAGAAAACAAGAATGCATATTAAAGGGCACTAGGGCAGTCGAATCCACCACCTAATCTCAGCTAAGTCAGTCCAGTTTCAATAATGTTCTTGTCCCTTTTTATGGACACCGGACAAGATGCAAGTCTGCCGTTTATCCAGGGTCTCAATGGATGGATTAATATCAACTAAGCCAACTAACTAATCCCTAGTATTAGCTGTCTTCTCACAGTACAACTAATCACAGATCAATTTGATAACTTAGATAATTAAACCTTTCCTAAGATGGATATTCTAATCGCAATTAGGGTATCTTTCCAAAGCACTAACTGTCTTTTCAGGGCACAATTAGTCAAGGGTTCAATAACATACAATGAAGCATGAATTGTACCACATTCATCACAGAAGTATTCTAACTACAATGGATGCATGACATACACACTGTGAAAGTAAAATGATGAAGAGCTCAGATTATATTTATCCTAAACAAGTAAAGCACAACATGAACAATATCAGAAACATGAATCAAACTTAGCAGTAAATTAATGGTTTCATCTCAACCCTAGCAAAAGTAATTAGAACATGATGAACACAATATACTACTACAGCTTGGTGCACCGGCTAATCCGGGCATACCCCCAACATTACACACACCATGTTCTATTTATAGTGCAGAATCCCCAAATTTCTAAACCCTATTTTTTGAAAACCTAAAATTTGATTTGGGGATTTTCAATTTGACGTACCCACTTGCGATTTCACCTCGACCCATACCTTCTTCTGTTCTTCCCACTTGTTCTGATGCTTTTGCTGCTCTTCTTTGTGAACTGTGAACCCTAGCTCGAGTCGTCTCATCAACTCCACACCCTAGGTCAGTGGGATGTGAATTTGATGAAACACCTAGGCTAGGTAGAGAGATGGTGGAGTTGTTGGGTGGTTGTGGTGGTGGTGTGGTTCGAGGTCTGGTGGTGGTAGTGATTGCAGGAGATGGTGGTGGCGGAAGTTGCAGGTGATAGGTAAGAGAGGAATTTGGGGAGAAGAGGAGAAGAGGTCGATGAAGAATGGGTTAGGGGATGTTTGGTTTGTGGTGTAGGTTTTTGGCGTTTGGGTGTTGAGCGGGAGTAGCGAACTTTGATGCACAGCGAGTAAAGAGCGTTGGATGATCCCATATAGATTGAACCGAACGGCTACGATGGAGAGGTATGTAGCGACCGTTGGATTATGAGATACAACAAAACTGACGGCTTCAGATGGGGTTAGGTACGATGTGTTTGACAGGAGCTTCAGATTTTGATGCACAATGATGAGGTGGCCGTTGGATGATGAGATGGATCCAATCTGACGGCTCTCATGGAAATGGGCATGGATAATGGAAATGGATTTGGGTAAGGGTTTTGGGCCTAGGGTATGCCAAGCCCATATCTTCTTTAAGAACAATTCTTCCTCTTCAAGTCCACTTTTAATTGATCCGGCTCTTGCAAACATCAATCTTCGCTGCCTTTCTGCGGGAGTCTTTGCCGTTTCTTTGCTCTTTTCGCTCCGTGAATTAACCAGGCTTTATTTAGTACCTAAAAATGCAAAATTAATTGAGAAAAGTATTTATTCTTGAAAACAACGAAAACACAGAATATGGGATAAAATGGAGCGTTAGTGCACAAATATGAGTTAAATGCCAATATATACAATATTTGGTACTCATCGTAAAACAACTGACAAATAGCAGGTATTGTGTACATTAATAACCGGCTATGAGGTTCATCAGTTTAATATGTTTAAATAGTCCGTAACTTTACTTTTATGCAATAAGAAATCATAATAAAGAAATGAAATCAAATTTGAGAAGATTTTCATGCGACATCATCTCTTTCTACACGTTCTGACTACTATGGTTTTACCACTCCACTTATGGTCTCCA
Source organism: Papaver somniferum (assembly GCF_003573695.1). Lineage (NCBI taxonomy): Eukaryota > Viridiplantae > Streptophyta > Magnoliopsida > Ranunculales > Papaveraceae > Papaver > Papaver somniferum. The sequence continues at coordinate 162,332,937 of NC_039366.1, read as the reverse complement.
TCAACTACTTGTATGCTCATATAATGGCTCAGCCAAGACACTCCAGAGAATAAGAGCATTACGACGCAATAACAACACCTAGATATCCCAATTGGTGGAGATAATGTTCCTTCTCCTTGAGAGCAAGGGCTATGAAATGAGTGTTAAAAACACTCTTTCACTACCAATTCGAATGAGAGACTAGATTAAGGAGTGAGTATTCGGACGGGGAACCGACTATTTTACACACTAAAAGGTTGATGTTTAGCCGCTCCCTTTTTTTATCATTAAAAAAATCAAAGCGGCTAAACATTAGGCGCTTTTTTTTAATTGGTATTTTAATAATAAAATTTGTAATAGTCCAATTTAACGAGTTTTAAATTTTTATAAGACTATAAAGACATTTTGGAGGGTAATCATCTGCTTTCCAAGGAATGTTTTTCCCAAACGGTTGATTCCACATCTTAGTTTCCATTGTCAGACAATTATTCACATGAATGAGTGTATGAAAAAATTTGGTTTAATGAGTGAGTGTTACCATTCCATAATAACCCTTAATTTGGTCAGTTTTTATCAAACCCTTTCACTTTGAATGAGTGTTCGCAATTCATAACCCAAGCACTTGTAGTGATTTTTCTATCTCTATATTTGATATAGAGATTGAATTTCTCAAAAATTGTGCGATAAAGTTTTTTCATATCGTGGTGATCCCTATCCCTATCTTCAAGTTATTATTTTTTTAATATTTTGGTCTTATCTATATGATTTAAATAATAAACTAATGATTTAAAAAAAAAGAATAAGCAGTGGTTTTTTTAATGTAAATTATATCGCAACTTTGGTATTTATTATAAGAGTAGATGGTACATAGTAGTAAGGGATATTTTGAGTTTGGGTCCCAACTTTGTGACCAGAGTTGCATTTGGGTCCTAAAAAGTTTCATACTCCACCGTTCCATTTTAGATGATGTTTTAGGGTTATTTTTTGTTCCACAATACTTAAAGGTTTTCATATTTTTCCACAAAACTTCCAATAACATCCTAACATTTTGTCTTGGAATTATAAGTTTATTTTTAAGTGCCCTAATAGAAATTAATGTTTGAAGACTTTTCTTAAGGGTATAAATAGAAAATATCCATACCTCTATTCATTTCTTAATCTGCGTGAAAACTCCAAAAACATCTAAAGTGAAATGAAGGGAATATTAGAGTTTGGTCCCAGGACCAGAGTTGACCGTCTTGACAGTTAGTTAAATACGAAATGACCATCAAAATATTAAAGTTCAACATATTTACTAACCTAGCCATTGTACTGTCCGTTAGTCACGTGTACGGTGGGGAAACTGCCATTAATCGAGGGTTGGGAATTGTCGATCTTAGACAATTTCTCCGGATACTCCAACTTCTTTCTCTCTTTGTTCCGTTCATCACCTCCATCTTCAAAATCAGGGACGAACCCAAGAAGTCTTCATTCTTTTCCCAGTCAGGGCTAATAGCCTTGGTAGACCAAAGCATTTCACTTTTTTAGACTGTTGGACTATGATGGCTATCTGGGCTAAAGTCCAGATTAGCCCAGTTATAGGTCCATCCGTGTTCAAAACCTAAATTAGTAAAAATCCTAGTTACAAATATAACAGCCAATATGTATCAAGTCATTCAAAAAATGGTTTTGGGTTATTGGTGTATAAAGGTTTAATTGCATGAGTGTGGTGGTGTTATGGTGTGCGGTTAAGGGTTTCATTCCCCAGATGTTCTAGTGGTGGTTATGGAAGGTGGGGAAGATGTAATGGGTTCTGTAGGTGGTACCGTGGTGGATAGTCTTTTGATTTGGTGGTGGTTCAAGAGAAATCTAATTTATGTTGAGTACATTAACTTTCCAATTTGCAAACCAATTATGAAGGGGGTTGTTTGTATTTGATTTAGATGATGGTTCATCTTTTGGTTCTGCATTTTTGTAGATTTTAGTGATCTAATAAGCTTGAATTGGGTGTGGGATCTATTTGTGTTTGATTGGATTGGTTTTTCAAATTATTGGAACCTTTTAGTGATAGTCTGATAGAGTTTGATTATTCATATGTTGGTGAAAATGAAAAATTAAAATCAAGCAGCGAAGATTGAGATGTAATTCTTCTCTGCTCATGTTACTATTTCTCTGTTGTTCATTTAATAACCGGCAGAGGGAGGCGGAGGAGCTGGTGAGTAAATGTTGTCGATGGAATCTGGAGTGTCTTTGAACAACACGTGCGATTCACGTGTTAAACTCAACTAACAGCGTTAAGTGAATATACCTTAATTTTAAAACAAGAGTAATTTAGTAACTGTCAAGACGGTCAACTCTGGTTCTGGACCAAAACTTTAATATGAAATTTTTTAGGACCCAAATGCAACTTTGGTCATAAAGTTGGGACCCAAATTCAAAATATCCCTAATAATAATTACATAAAAAAGTAAGGGTGAATTGTGAAAATTTGAGTGAGTTGTCACCATCAAACAAATTTGGAGGCTCTCTATCCATTCTTGAAATATAGAGATGATTTGAAAAATCTCTATAATATCGGAAGGAAGAAGATAGAGGTAGAGAAGCCAAAATGGAGTGATTTTACACTCTTTCTCTCTTCATGTGTGGGCCATTTGTGGATATAGAGATAGAAATAGAGAAGCCACTACAAGTGCTCTTACTCTAAGGCTTTCCACTTACTTAGCACAGGTCATTCTTAGCCGATTGGCTTCATCTTCGATGATATGCTTGACCAAGTCAAATAAAATAACTTCTTTTATTTTTGTGAAACTAATAAGCAAGGAAGAGACAAAATCGAGAAAGAAAGCAGAGAACTTCATCTAGAAATATAAGCGATTAACTCTTATTTCGTTATATAGAATCACATATTAGGTAATAATACGATCTCGATGATAAGTAATTTTTGTGTGTGCAGTTTAACCTACGTCATTCATTTGTTGTTTTTGCACAAAGTGACAATTATTTTTGATGTTTTTCCTCAGTTGTTATGTTTTTTATTTTGTAATTTAGCCGAGTTTATTTTTAAATTAAAAATAATTACCCACGACTTCTAAGATATAATATAATGCATGTCATAATAACGCAAAATTATACAACAACCACCATTACTCATCCACGCCCACTAACACCATGATAACGACCCATTATCACTACAACCACTGCTTCCACCACCACCGTCGACAACCACTAACACTACCACATCCTTCATCACTTACCAACACCATATTATTGCCATTATCACCATACCATCGTCACAGTCACCGGTATTGTCTGGGGTTGTCAAAGGGTACGTTATTACTAGAGCCGAACTTGAACTGATTTATCGAACTCCGATTCCAAGTCCTAAAATTGGACTCAATAGCAAATTTTGTACCTGTTGGTTAGAATCGACCATGAAATGACAAGGGTACCAAGTAAACTACAATCTTTTCGTATCACTTATTACAGACACATATTGTGTAATCTTACAAAAACAATAACTGCCAAAAGATTACTTCAACAAGATGTTAATTTTGTATATAGTATATGTTCGAAACCGAGCCAACTGCGGGATTGTATACCAAGTGGACTAACGTACTAGTGCATTTACTTTAATTATAAGATAAACAATATAATGTAGAAGTACAGTACATCACATCGACACATAAAATTTTGTTAACGAGGGAACTGCTTTGCAAAAAAACCTGGGACCTAATCTAGTTTTGAATACTCTCAGAATTTAGCCGCCATACAAGTTGACTACCGCAACTTCGTATAGTTGAGACCTAGTAAAATACTCCTAGTTATTCAGTTCTTCGGTATCCCTGCACCTATAACCAATCTGGTCTAAGCACGTTATTCACATAAAACACCATTCACAATTTAGGGGTTTTCGAGTTCAAATTTGAAAAAAAATCTAAAGAAGTTAATCGTGAAATTATGTTATAGGTTGAGAAAGAAAACGAAAAATAATTTGTTGTGAGAAAGATAACAATTGTGAGAAAGATCACAATAAAACCAGAGAAGGTCAAGAAATTTGAAAACAATAGGTGATTGAGAACTACAACCAAAACAAAGGATGAAACGGGATTTAGAGAGAAAACAAGAAGAAGCAGATTAAGAACAACATCTTTAAAGAAATCAAAGATGTAATGAGCAAGAAGAACAGAATTAAGGGAAAACTCATCTCTAAGAGGATAAAAGGAAGAACAAAAGATTTAAAAGAAATATCTCATATTTAAGAAAATAAAGATGGAGATAGAAAGCCATTAGAAAACAAGGATGGCGAACCTAAAATTAAGATGAGAGATTCACATGACAACAAGTATAGTAAAAAAAAGCACTCCAAATACTTGAAACTAAAACCACAAGAATAACCCATAGGTTTCAATTGATTCTCAAATTTGGAAAATGTATGAACTTGATAACCTTTCAGAGAAAACAATTGACAAATATAGATCGACAATGAAAATGCAACCTCTTCTCTATGAAAACAGATATCACATCATGTCCATGTCCTAATCCCATATCTCATCTCTAGTGAAGACCCCAGTAAATCCCGAAGGGTTCACTCATGTGTCGCTGTTAGATCTAGAATATATGGTTGTACTGTTTTAGAGCTTTGAAATGAGAGAGAAGAAAGTTTCTGAAAACAAATAAAATATGAGCTCCTCTATTGTATTATATGAACCATTATTTTGTTGTCACACAATGCATATCATTGATTTTATCTAATAGAATTTTTTATTTTTTCTGATCGGTGACGAAGAGATTATATTGATAAAAAATAAAGGGTATAAAAGGATTATACCACCCTAAGGACATAAGGAAACAAAGAAAAGGAAAAATACAAAAATAAAATAAAATTGGTAATTAGCTACCAGTCTTATAGGAAATTAAAGTAGATTTTGGACTCTCTTTAGTGGAATTAATATTTTCAAAATCTTTGATAGCCAATGTCCAAAAAAGCAGACAGTAAACTACTTTGTTTATAACAACTATGTCATTGCTTCTTTTGTCGTAGAAGATTCTAGTGATAAGTGCATAATTCATATGATTTTAGTGTTCATTCCATACTTGTTTTAGCAATTATTCTTGCATGTATTCGTATTATTAAGATTGATTTTTCTTATTTATCTCTATTAGGTGAATCATCCAAAAAGGAGCTACAAAGTGATGAAAAGAGCTAAGAAGAGAAGTATCCCAAGTATCCAAGCGCCCAAGTCCAAGAGAAGTGGAAGAAGTGCGACGAAAAGGAGCAAAACGCTCATAATCAAGACACAGGCCAAAGACCGATCTTAACTCATTCAAATTAAGTATTTCTCATCTCATCTTGAATATAATTGAAAGATAAAAAGATTGCAAAAAGAATGAGGACATTCCGAGTTCGGATGAAAATTTGTGGCCAAAACAGTTTTCATTGAATACCGAAGACAGTGAAGTCCGCGAAACGAGTTCGCAGACTTATTTCCGAAAATATCTGCTGGAATTTGAAGTTTGCGGACTGGGTACGCGAACTTATCAAATGGGAAACGTGTATTCACACCTTGGAAGGCCTAAGGGAACGTTTGAAGTCGTTAGGTCATATTTTCGGGTCGGGTTCCTAAACCTAACTAAATACTTGGAGACCAAGCAATGTAAACCTATAAAAAGATATTAGGTTATGTAAAAATATCATCGAATCTCATATCACAAGTTCTACATCAAAACCTAGGGTTTACCCCTTTAGGGGGAAACCACCATTCTTTATCTTCTTTGTAATATGAGTAGCTAAATCCTTTGTTGATTAAGGATGAATTCAATGTTCTAAGCATGAAGATTTTTTAATAATACAAATCTATTGAGAGTTCTTATCATCATCGTTTCTGTTTACCATATCTAGGGTTTATGAGTGATTTTTATATTGATTTTGGAGGCCTACTAGATCAGTATATTGATTGTTCTATTGTTAGTGGAAGTTATGAGATAAGTAATCGTCGATTAACTCTCTACACAAGTAGAAATCGCGAGACCGTACAGAGGGATTCTGTGTAGAAATCGCGTGTGAAGATAACACCAGCAAGTAAACCTTGAGCTAAGAGTTTAACTACTGGGATCAACCTAATTCACAAAGCTTAAAGCGTTCGATTGGATTACACCTTGAGTGAGCTACTACTTGGTGGTTCAGTTGAATAGAATATGATATTGGAGAGCTTCCGTATCCGCGGTAAAAGGAGTTTTTGGGATAACATTGAGCTAGCTGTTATTCCACAGTTGGTGATGAATGGTTCTTATGAACAATAGATAAGTATATTAATCCAGTTATCGCTTGGTAACGGCGAAGGATTCCTTGATCATCTTTATTTTATTATTATCTTTTTATTAATCTTAAAACCAAATCCCCCATTTGTTATTTACTTTATCTTGCTGATCAAATAACCTATCAATTACACAGCTTTCTGTGGGAACGATCTCTTACTACCGATATATTACCAGTTAATTAGTGGGAAATATATTTCATAATTTTTTGAGCCTACGATATCCCATACACCTAGTATTATCAATCACCTCACAATATTCTTAATCGTATGGTAGCGAAACAAGATATTGTGGAATCACAAACGATAAGACGAAGATGTTTGTGACTACTTTTTATCTTGCCTATCGGAGAATCAATCTCGAGCAAATATTAGAGAAGATAGTACTCAATACGATAGAACAGAGAAAGATCAGAACACGCAATTACAGAGAAAATAGTTGGGTATGGCTTCATAATCCCAATGAAGTCTTTAAGTCGTTAACCTATAGGGTTTCGTGAAAAACCTAAGGTTAAAGGAGAATCGACTCTATCTTATACAACTAGTATCACACATGAGGTGTAGGGATTAGGTTTACCTGTTGCTAGAGTTTTCCTTTATATAGTTTTCAAATCAGGGTTTGCAATCTAAGTTACCTTGGTAACAAAGTATCCAATATTCACCGTTAAATGAAAACATGATTAGATTCAAGCTAATATCTTTCAACCGTTTGATCAAATTAGCTTGTTATACACAAATGAAATGTACCTTCATTTACGTTTAAGTAACCGTACCTAAACGTGTACACCATGTTGGCTCAACAGTAGTTAACCGAGCTTAGCTATATGAACACTCTCATATCAACCTTATTCATCTTAACCACAACTAGTTCAAATGACTCAAATGAAACTAATTAAAGAGTTGTTCAATTGCTATATTCTCATAGAAGTATACAAGAACACAATTGAAACAAAATCGGTTTGATTCACTCGAATCAATTTTTGAACATTATGGCCACGGTTTTCAAAGAATGAATTCCTTAATAAATAAATGAATTAAATCATGAGCCAACCGATTTTAGAACTTTAACCACTCAAGTATGCATACGGGTACGCATACCTAAGTAGCCGGTCTGAGTTTGGGTTCGCCAGTATGTGAACGGGTACGCATACTTTAGTACACTTCCAAAACCCAGCAGAAATTCCCAGTCCTATACCTTACGCAAGTACGCGTACCGGTATGTATACTTGGTACACGGAATTTTACAAATTCAAGTACGCATACGGATATGCATACTCTAGTTCCGATCATGGATCACATACATGCAAGAATGCACACTATGTTTATAGTCCAATAGTTCTAAACTCTATTTCAATCATTGAAACTTTCTTAGAGGATGACAATAGACGTTTTCACACACTATTAGCATCAAAGCAATTTTCAAGTTATTGAAATAATCATAACAAACATTCCAAGTCTACACCAAATGATTGTATCACACAAACCATGTAAGATGTTACTCGGCGATTTTCACATGATCATATTTTGACTTTCGTCAAGAATATAAGATGAACTTGGTTGAAGCGAAAGCTTACCAACACATATTTCGAGAAATATGTAAGCGAGTTAATCTCAGATCGAAATCTCAAATGTGCATAATCGACAACTATATAATGATACGAATTTTGTCTCAATATAGGAGATAAAGTAGAAATACACTTTCCAAGTGGTAGATGAGTTCTAGTCTCCACATACCTTTTGATGAAGTTCTACACGCTCTCTTTAGTAGTTCTTCGTCATCAATTGATGAACACCGTGAAGTCTAATGCTCAACTACACAATCTATCCTAGTCCGAGACATCACTATAAGTAGACTAGAAATCAAGACTTATAGTTTTGATCACTAACATTGACAAACAAGCTTGAGATAACAACGCTTGCGAGTTCGACCGAGCAGTGCTCTAACAATCTCCCCCTTTGTAAATTTTAGTGAAAAAACTATCAATACATATGGATTACAAAATAAATAAACTTTGTAGCTTCTCATCCAAATGCTTGATCTCCTTGGTTCTTCAATATTACTCGAAATCTTCGTCACTTCCAAGTACTCCAATGATTCCAAATGTGTTCAACTCAGCATCATAGTTGTTGAAGATCCATAGCTATAATAATGAGAAAACAATTGTTCTCGATCATTGTTATACAGTGTCATAGTATCATTACACAACATCAAAGTTCAATTGTATCACAACTTTGACAACAATACTATGGTGATATGTATCACTTCCGCTTAGTCAATACTTCATCTCACAATGAAAACCACTCCCTCTTACATAATGATCCGTAAACCATATGTATTTGTAGTGTGAACTACACATTAATTCTCCCCCCTTTTTGTCAATATAAATTGGAAAAGGTACGACAACTAGTGGGATCCTCATGAAATTTTCATAGAGATACTTCATGACCATAAGAGAACAACATACCAACTTGTTTCGATGATTTCACATAGTCGAAACTTAGTGTATTCATCAAGGAGTTTATAAAGATACAAGATAACTCCTACAATATTCCACAGCCGCACTCCCCACAAAGATTTGGCAATTAAGCATAAGTTCAATTAAGAACTCTCCCCCATAAAATGTCATTCCCGAAAGAACAACAAGAGCGACCTTACTTTTACAAGAAAGGAAGGATTTCTTTGGACATTAACAAATCACATGAAACATGAATCTGTATCCAAAAATATCAATTGAATTAACCACAAGAAAAATGATCAATTCAATTGGTCATGCTCCACATAAGAGAACTTACGGAGCAACACAGTACATACACAAAGATGTGGATCAGGGAAAGACCAATACTGCAGAATAATCAAAGATTCATTCTATTTTTCATCACTATTTGAACAACGACATACAATAGACTTAATATTTGTAAACAAAAGTTCATCCTTTCTTCCATCAATATTTGCATAATGACATAAAAATCTTAACTTTTGTAATCAAAAGTTCATTCTATCTTTTATCAATACTTTCATACCGACATACAATAGAGTTAACTTTTGAACAAATATGGGACAGTCAAGGTTCACGGACGTAAAAAACATATCCAATAACAATTTTCAATATATAAAACCTTAAATATTAATATTGCAAAAATCATCTTCCAAATAAACTTTAGAATTTAAGCGAATAAATCTAAAAACATTACAAGATGAAAAACGTTGGCAATAGCTATTGTACTCGCAATAATAACTATTCCAAACCCTAGTTATCCTTCTTAAAAACACAAGAATAAATTCTCATAAGAAGTTTACTAGACAGAATAGATAAAACACGAAAGTCTAATCATCATCGAATACCATAAATGTGGCCTGAACCTTATCCATGTCCTCCTTGATTTTAGGAAACTTAGTGGCAATCACATGTAATTGTTCTTGCACACACCTTATCTTGGCATCAATTTTACAAACACCCTTGTGAATTTGGTGAAGAAGCTTCACGGAGGAAGAATCAAATGAGTCAACAAGAGTGTCACATCTTTGTCTCTTGTAAGCATTTTCCTTCATACGTTTGAAAGTACAAGCGCAAACAAGCTTTGGAATTCCAATAGAGTTGCTGATGGGAGCAATGTATAATGTGGGACAAATACGCTCAATCAAGCAAGGATAGCCTAACTTCTTGTTGGAAGAAGTCATCGACAACATTTGATAAATGATAAATCCATAAATGTCGAGACTTTGAGTTCCCAACTCAAGGAAATAGACCAACTCCGCAAATTCACGACCCCAACGAGAATTCTTAATCGTGGAGGGACAAAAATTAGAGACATCAAGTTTTCCAAAAGACATCAACGCAAGACTAAGATGAGTAGTAGGAAATTTCCCTTCATTCCAATCAACACTCTTACCACAAATACCATTAGAGATGGTTTCATAAGATGGTCTTTCATGACTAGGTCTTGGAAGGCGAAATCTCCCAAGGGGAATTTTAGTGATCCTCGATATCAAATATCTATTAACAAGAATTCTTTGTCTATTTATCATAGTCTTGAATTCTATGTCATCATAATTAACATCATATATGTTAACATAGAAGATTCTTGTAAGAGTGTTAAAACCTTCACCAAGACTATCAAAGATGTTTCCAAGATTAAACTTTTCAAAACATACCAAATCTTCTTTATGTCCACTAAAAAAATCCAATTTCTTTTCTAGAATAAACCCATTGGATGAAATCCTTTCAAAAACCTTGCCACAAGAATCATTGAAAAATCTAATCCTAATGGAATTTTGATCTATAGGTAAGTTCATGCTATAAGAAGATGAAGAATCCAAGTTTTTTGAAACCTCTTTTGAAACCTTGAAATTCCTCATGAGATCTAGAAATTCAGAAAGATTAGAGAAGACTTACTTGATATGTTCCTTGAAAACCCCTTTTCTTTTTGATCTCCAAAGATGATTTAATGGAGGAAAAAACATGAACCCTAGAAAAGTTCACGTACGTAGACAAGAAGGGAGGTGGAAGAAAGGTACGCGTACCACTACCTTTAGAAACCAACAGATGGGCTTAGACCCTTCCTGAACCGTGACCTGAAAAAGAAAGGCATGATTTCTTATTCCAAGGTTCGCACACTGAAAGGATCAGTACCATGCAGTGAAGGAGGGTGGAAATCACTTCAACACCTTAACGTTCCTTGGAAAGAAGGAAAGAGAAAAAATAAATTAACCCAAACACAAAAAAAATCTAACCATTACTTACCCCATCTCAAGTTATATACACATGGGGTGTAGCCAAGCTTGTTACTAAGAGGCGACCAGTGCAGAGAGATTCCCACACAACTTTTCCGGTTGATATTTGTGAAATGTACCATAAATATAATCATAATAATGATGATACTCATGGTTAATAGAATTTTTTGAATTTCTTTTCTTACGACCAAGAAAAGACTTTTTCTGACAATAAGAATCTACATCAAACTCATCAAACATCTTTTTATCGATTTCACATGAGTTGGTAGTAAGTCTAGTTCGTACATCATGAATACATGATTTGACAGGTACAAAACTTTTATCAGAACAATTCTTATCCTTCATCGAATTAAGTTTTTCTAAGAATCTAAAAATGTTTTCAAATGCTCTAAATGATCATTCTCAATTGATCCATCACGATAGTATTCCTCAAATAGATTAAGAGTTGATCTAATTAGATTCCATATCTTTGAGCGTATACAACGTTTTCTTAAGCTTCCTTTCTTAAAAGAACTTTTATTTTTTCCTCTAGATTGTTTCTCATCTTCTAAGTTTTCCAAGATCTTAGATGGAATGAGATTATCATGAGAAACCAAAGGTCTAGTCCATAATAATCTCTGAACAATCTTTAAGGAATTTTGGCGTGCATTACAGATGCAAAGAGCAAGTTTCCTAAAGAAGTCTCCCATGAGGACAAACTTTAAGGATCAGTCAAACACAAACTTATCAAGTTTATAATGTTTGCCTGCTCTGATACCAATTGAAAAAGCGGGGGTCTAACAACCACACCCAATATTTCGTTTGGAAATCTGAATAAACAAACTCCAATATACTTTCAAGAGAATCAACTAGACAGTTAGACTCAATCTAGAAAAAAGTACATCAAAGAGTTTTATATCTCTATCTCTCAATTCAACCCGCAATCAAAAAATAGAAATTTATGAGCCCGATTTAATATAAGAGAAGTACCTTGAACGGTACCTGTAGATACCAAAAATCTACCATGCCATATGGCACAATATTAAAGGTGGAGCAACTTATTATGTTACAACAACGCACATTGCATCTCTCCTTAGGATGCTAATTTATGAAGTTATCTCTATCAACGTGTGGCGCAATGTTAAAGGTTGAAGTATAAAAGTATGCTACAACGGAGTACACCAAATCACTACCAAGATTGCTTAATTATTAAGCAATAGGTTGTAGTATAGGCACATGGGTGTGTCTGTCTGTCTGTCAGAGGTAGCTGAGCAGTCTGCACAACTTTTAGTACAAAGGCGCAGTCGTCAACCACGTGGGCTCATTAGTACGTGGCATCCTCTGACTGGAGAAGGTACGTGGCCAATGAAGGTACAACTTGTACGAGGTTTCACAGTTCACGATGGCACATGGGGGAAACTAAGGTGGCATCGTCTGATTGGATATGGTGGGCGGCCAACGAAGGTACAATCTGTACTAAGGCTGGGTAGTTCCAAAGGAACGTGGGTCAGCTGAGGTGGCAGAGTCCGGTTGGATAAAGCTTGCGGTGAACGAAGGTACCATTGGTACGGAAGATATATCAGGATATGATGGACCCAAAGACAGCAAAGATATATCTGGAGCAGAAGAGCATATAAATACCAAGCTTCACCAACAAAGAAATGGGACTTTGGGGTGAGCTAGGATTAGAGAAAAGACTCATCTCTCTACTTTCTCTCTTATTTGCTAGAGATTCATACTTTCTTTAATGGAGTTCTTCCACCCAAATGTAACAAGATCAATAATTAACTTATCATCTTTACCCGTGGACGTAGGTTAAGATTAACCGAACCACTTAATCTCTTGTGTGATTTATTAACTTAGTTGCACTTACATTATGTTCTTACTTAACTATTGACTTACTGAGTTATCTTTCTTCTCTGAGTTATCTCTGTTTTCTGAGTTATCTATTCATCTGAGATATCTCTTTATATAGCTTATTTGCTTACTCGTCTCTATTTTACAGAGATACCATTATTTTCTTAGCATCTGCTTTATCGAGTATCTTTACTTACTTAGCATATGATCTTCTGAGAAGATCTCATTACGAACATACCTTTTATTACTCAATAGTATCCGTTCAACTGAGGTATCCATACTACTTAGTATCGGATTCTATGAGTTGTTCATATGGGAAAATTAGTAGTCACAATTTGCGCTAGAAATGAGCTGGACCGAAAAGCTCTCGATTTTCGTTATTTTTGATATTTCATCATCTTTTTTCTTTAGATCTTCGTTAGAAGATCATATCTAAGAATAAGACAGTTGGATCTTACTTTATAGTAAAGATTTCTCATTCTTTGACAAGTTTTTCGAGTATTAAACCTTGAAAAAAGCTTGAAATCTTACGGTTCTACAAAAAGTGGTTATGAAACACCATTAAAAACACTTTTCAAAGCTTAAAAAGCTATTATTTTATTATTATTTGCTCATGAGCAAACCTTTTCTGGATCTGAATACCTTGGTCTTCGAGGGAACCTCAGTAAAAGTTTTGGAGTAAAATACCTAAGGTTATTTATGAGATGAGGGTCGTTTTCTTTCGCATACGCCTTCTTTTACTCAGCTTGCGGTATTCTCTGTCATTTTTTAATATCTGAGCAATCCTTCTCTGGATCTGGATACCTCCGTTTCCGAAGGAACCTCAGTAAAAGTTTTGGAGTAAAATCCCTAAGGTTATTTATGAGTTGAGGGTCATTTTCTTTCGCATACGCCTTCTTTACCTCAGCCTGCAGTACTCTCTGCCGTTTTTGAATCTGAGGCTCATTTAGGAACTAAGTCCCAAACATTGAACAGTTCTATTAAATACGAACTCAGCAAACATATCTCTGTTAAGCTCTATACTAAAGTTTTAATTTTTATTTTTTCTTTATTTCCGTAATGGGGCTACCAGGAACGTAGCCTACCCCTTTTTCTCTTTTACTCTCGGAAAACGGAAATACAAAGGTCAAAATTACGAAGACTTGGAGCGAAAATAAAGCTTATCTTTAGCTCGAGTGTATTCATCTACATTCTAAACAGCCAAACCCAGAAACGAAGGTTGTCCTTGGCTCGTGCGTATCTAAGTAAACGAAGCCAGGGGAAAAAACGAAGCTTATCTTTGGGTCGAGTGTATTCATATACATTCTCGACAGCCAAAGAAAAAAATGGAGACTGCTCTGTAGCTTGTACTTATCTAAGTAAACGAATCCAGGGGAAAAAACGAAGCTTATCTTTGGGTCGAGTGTATTTATATACATTCTCAACAGCCAAAGAAAATTACGAAGACTGCCTTTGGCTCGTACATATCTAAGTACGAGCATCCAAGGGCAAATATGGAGCTTATCTTTGGCTCAAATGTATTCATATACATTCTCAACAGCCAAAGACAATTACGAATGATGTCCTTGGATCATACGTACCTAAGTACGAGCATCCAGGGGCATAGATGGAGCTTATCTTTGGCTCGAATGTATTTATACACATTCTCAACAGCCAAAGACAATTACGAAGAGTATCATTGGCTCGTACGTAACTAAGTACGCGAATCCAAGGGAAAATATGAAGGTTATCTTTGGCTCGAACGTGTCCATACACGTTCTCAGCAGTCAAAGACTATTACGAAGGATGCCCTTGGCTCGTACGTATCTAAGTACGAGTATACAGGGGCAAAGGTGGAGCTTATCTTTGGATTGAATGTATTTATTCACATTCTTAGCAATCAAAGACTATTACGAAGGCTGTCCTTGGCTCGTATATATCTAAGCACGAGTATACAGGGGCAAATACGGAGCCTATCTTTGGCTTGAATGTATTTATACACATTCTTAACAGCCAAAGACAAAAATGAAGACTGCTTCGTGGCTCGTACTTATCTAAGTAAACAAAGACATGGGAAAAAAATGGAGCTTATCTTTGGCTCGAATGTATTTATATACATTCTCAACAACCAAAGAAAATTACGAAGACTGCTTTTGGTTCTTACATATCTAAGTACGAGCATCCAAGGGAAAATACAGAGCTTATCTTTGGCTCGAATGTATTCATATACATTCTCAACAGCCAAAGACAATTACGAAGGTTGTCCTTGGATCGTACGAGCATCCAGGGGCAAAGATGGAGCTTATCTTTGGCTCGAATGTATTTATACACATTCGCGTATCTAAGTACGCGAATCCAAAGAAAAATACGAAAGTTATATTTGGCTCGAACGTGTCCATACACGTTCTCAGCAGTCAAAGACTATTACGAAGGCTGCCCTTGGCTAGTACATATTTAAGTACGAGTATACATGGCAAAGATGGAGCTTATTTTTGTCTCAAATGTATTTATACACATTCTCAGCAGTCAAAGACTATTACGAAGGCTGCCCTTGGCTCGTACATATCTAAGTACGAGTATACAGAGCAAATACGGAGCTTATCTTTTGCTCGAATGTATTTATACACATTCTCAACAGCCAAAGGCAATTACGAAGACTGCCTTTGGCTCGTACATATCTAAGTATGAGCAGCCAAGGGCAAATACAAATCTTATCTTTGGCTCGAATATATTTATACACATTCTCAACAGCCAAAGACAATTACGAAGGCTACCTTTGGCTCGTACATATCTAAGTACGAGCAGCCAAGGGAAAATATGGAGCTTATCTTTGGCTCGAATGTATTCATATACATTCTCAACAGCCAAAGACAATTACGAAGGATGTCCTTGGATCATACGTACCTAAGTACGAGCATCCAGGGGAAAAGATGGAGCTTATCTTTTGGCTCGAATGTATTTATACACATTCTCAACAGCCAAAGACAATTACGAAGAGTGTCCTTGGCTCGTACGTATCTAAGTACGCGAATCCAAGGGAAAATACGAAGGTTATCTTTGGCTCGAACGTGTCCATACACGTTCTCAGCAGTCAAAGACTATTACGAAGGTTTCCCTTGGCTCGTACATATCTAAGTACGAGCATCCAAGGGAAAAAGCGGAGCTTATCTATGGATCGAGTATTTTTCATATGGAAATCAATGGAGATCAACAAGATGCAAGTCTATGCAACCTAGCGGAGGTAAGGCTGAACGAAGAAAAAGCCGCCGAACAACAACATGAAAGGAAAAGAAGAAGGGAGAACACCAACGAAGTGAAGAACGAAGACTTCAAGGTTCCCAGAACCCCCTCTCCTAAGGATACAAGCACTAACAACGCTTCGGAAGGTGATATCTTTAAATATTGTCCTTGACTCGTACCATCTAAGTGTGAGCAATTAAGGACGAAGATGAAGCATAAGGACGAAGGTTCAAAATACAACTCGCATGGAAGGACAAAGCTTCGTTTGTCTAAAATTCTTAAGCTTATCGCTTTGCGAATTTCTGGGGGCAAAAGAAGGTATGTAGCATCAACATCATCAACGAAGGTCAATCTCCCCAAACCGTAACTACAAATGAAGGTGGAGGTCATAATAATTGGAGCCAAAGACATCAACAATGGTTGTATTTTATAACTTAAGTCTGAATCCGAAGGTTTGCATGGGAGCGAAGCCCCTTAAAGGCAGACTCCCCAGCATCAGGCATACATGGGAGCGAAGCCCCTTAAAGGCAGACTCACCACCATCAGGCATGCATGCGAGTGAAGCCTGTTAAAGGCAGACTCACCATTGCAAAGAATGGGTTTTCCAATACAAAGCTACTAATTATATGTACAAGTCAACAAAGCTCCTGCGCATAGGTGTACGCATATGCAAATAAGCTACAAACCATACTCATCTACGAGGAGTCACACGACGACGCATAAGCAGATGCAACCTGTCAACCACCACTATTGCGATGCTTTCAGTCTAGAAATGCACGAAGCTTGTATACGTTTGTATACCCACAAGTGCACAACTCAAATGCAGCGAAGAA
Organism: Papaver somniferum; assembly: GCF_003573695.1. Taxonomy (NCBI): domain Eukaryota; kingdom Viridiplantae; phylum Streptophyta; class Magnoliopsida; order Ranunculales; family Papaveraceae; genus Papaver; species Papaver somniferum. The sequence continues at coordinate 162,316,045 of NC_039366.1, read as the reverse complement.
CGAAGTATGTATACATATGTAAAACCCAACTCTCCAACCTGAGGAACACACGAAGTTCCAAAGACTAATGCAATGGGCAGTTCGTTGCAAGAAGAAATTTTTCAATACTAAGAAGAAGCAACAATTCAATCCTAGGGGGTACCCTTCGAATACACAGGGTGCCAAAGGAATTTGTATTTCTATGTAGGAACGAAGCCTACAAGAGCAACTCACTGCAGCCATAATGAAGCCTGCAAGGGGCATCTCACTACAAGCAAATTACCCCGTGGCACCCAAGGCGAACATGTAGCCGACAAAGATGAGGAGGAAACCTCAAATTATACGGACGATGGCTCCATAAATGCAAATACTTTTGCAAGAACCAGCTTTCAAAAGCAAAAGGTGGCAAACATACTTCAATCATGGCGCCTCTACAACATTAACTAAAAACAACAAATACGTGGTGAAGGTAATACAATTGTAAGGTATGCTTATATACATAGCAATCAATATAAAATTTGTATTTGGAATATAACTTTTAATGCGTGTGAAATAAAACAAACATGCAAAAACATAGGGTTAGAACTGACACCCATCGTCAGAATTGACGACAAAAATGAAGGGTTAGGAATGACACCCACCGTCAGAATTGACGATGAGTCAAGGCAAGACATAACTGCGCATATGTAAATACTCAGATCCTTGATGCAATAGATCCCTTCATGAGGCAGTAAGAAAAAGTAAGATATCCCCTATAGAGATACCTTGTCGAAGTAAAGCAGTCTCAGCGCTGAACGCGTAGGGTTACAGGAAAACTATTGCCCACGTAGGAACCTTCGCCACTACGGTACCTTCTGGCCAAAGGATACTTAGGTAGGATGATGAATGTTCCACCAAAGGTTAATCATACCTTAGCACCGAGCGGTGGCTTGATTGTGCAACAAACTAGACATACTATGTCATAAATATTGTGCAACAAAGCAAGAAAATGTTGTAACACGCATTACCAAAAGATGACAAATACCAAATGGCGTATGTATGTATTATATTTACGCAGGTACAAACAATACATCGAAAATCTTAACCAAAGGTAAAGGTTCCAAAAGGCATACTTCCATTGCAAAGGAGCGAAGCTACAACAACGAAGGTACACTAGGAGACAACTCCATATCGGGAAATTAAAGAGACATCTTAGAGTCACCTTAGACGAAAGAAAAACTAAAAGGTACATAATATACGCCTCAGCAATAGGCTCAAACTCAGCTAAAACTTAGCTGCATGCTATGAGGGGATACCTTCTGGCCACGTTATATCTTGCTCGGGTGCCGACTGGTTCAAAATGATAAAAAAGATACCCAAGCAACGAGCGAAGGCTCCGCTTTTAAAAGGGGTGAAAACTACTATCCCAGACTCAGCTTTCATTAACGAAGGCGTGGGATTCGTAAACAAATACATACATACATGCATACATACATACATACATACATACATATATACATACATACATACATATAATCATATATATATATATACATATATACATATACATACATACGTACATTCTTGCATACATACAAACATACATATATTTTTGTGATAATATTAGCACCAAAACTTGGTTCGATACTTCTATGGTACCTCAGTAAACTACTTCGGTACTTCGAGGGTACCTTAGTGAATTACTTCGATACTTCTCTACATCGACAAACTACTTCAATACTTCAAAGGTACCTCAGCAAAATACTTCGAAGGTGTCTCATCAAACCTAATCGATACTTCGATGATACTTCAGCGAAATAAACGAAGGAGGATCAGGATTTTTTTCTTAAGGATCGTTCTTCGAACAACCCTTAAGAAAAGGGGAAAACTGTATATACCAAAAATCTACCGTGCCAGATGGCACAATATTAAAGGTGGGGCAACTTATTATGTTACAACAACGCACACTACATCTCTCCTTAGGATGCTAAGTTATGAAGTTATCTCTATCAACGTGTGGCGCAATGTTAAAGGTTGGAGTATCAAAATAAGCTACAACGGAGTACACCAAATCACTACCAAGATTTCTTAATTATTAAGTAATAGGTTGTACTATAGGCACATGGGTGTGTCTGTCTGTCAGAGGTAGCTGAGAAGTCTGCACAACTTTTAGTACAAAGGCGCAGTCGTCAACCACGTGGGCTCATTAGTACGTGGCATCCTATGACTGGAGAAGGTACGCGGCCAACGAAGGTACAACTTGTACGAAGGTTTCACAGTTCACGATGGCACGTGTGGGAAGCTAAGGTGGTATCGTCTGATTGGAGATGGTGGGCGGCCAACGAAGGTACAATCTGTACTAAGGATGGGTAGTTCCCAAAGGAACGTGGGTCAGCTGAGGTGGCAGAGTACGATTGGATAAAGCTTGCAGTGAACGAAGGTACCATTGGTACGGAAGATATATCAGGATATGATGGACCCAAAGACAACAAAGATATATCTGGAGCAGAAGAGGCTATAAATACCAAGCTTCGCCAACAAAGAAAGGGGACTTTGGGGAGAGCTAGGATTAAGGAAAAGACTCATCTCTCTACTTTCTCTCTTATTTTCTAGAGCTTCATACTTTCTTTAATGGAGTTCTTCCACCCAAATGTAACGAGATAAATAGTAAACATATCATCTTTACTCGTGGACTTAGGTTAAGATTAACAGAACCACGTAATCTCTTGTGTGATTTATTAACTTAGTTGCACTTACATTATGTTCTTACTTAACTATTTACTTACTGAGTTATCTCTGTTCTCTGAGTTATCTCTGTTTTCTGAGTTATCTATTCATCTGAGATATCTCTTTATTTAGCTTATTTGCTTACTCGTCTCTGTTTTACAGAGATACCATTATTTTCTTAACATCTGCTCTATCGAAGTATCTTTACTTACTTAGTATATCATCTTCCGAGCAGATATCATTACGATCATACCTTTTATTACTCAACAGTATCAGTTTAACTGAGGTATCCATACTACTTAGTATCGGATTCTCTGAGCTGATCATATTACGTAGACTATGGGAAAATTAGTAGTCACAGTACCAAAGACCAATGTTCAAGGATCAATCAATTGCAATCAACAACCAAAGGTTGGATTTACCAATTGATCGATTCAACGCACAACCTGTGATATTTCAATTTTATAACAAAATATAATGCGGAAAAAAAAACACAAACACCAGAATTTTGTTAACGAGGAAAACCGCAAATATAGAAAAACCCCGGGACCTAGTCCAGCTGTTTATGGGTAAAAACTGTTTCTGCTGGTTTTGGTAAATTTGGGTGTGTGGATGAGAAACAAATCTAACCCTAAAAAAGAATACACTGCACGGGAGTACTTTAGATTCGAGAGATCAATTTGTACAATCCTGGACTAAACCAAGAAAAGGTCGTTCCAGTCTTGCTTCGGTCACAAAGTGAAGGAGAAAGGTTGGTCTTAGGGAGGGAAGCGAAGAAGGTGTTGAGACCAGAATGGTTAATTCTGAAGGTGTGGCTATTTTATGACTTGTATCAGAATTTGGAACTGGCTTACGGAATGAAAGCTATCAATTCTTTGGTATTTTATGGATACTGTGTTGTTGTTAACCAAAACTTATTGTTTGGTTGAAATTGCTAAAACCTATTTATACAAGTCATATTGAACGCACCCTGATCTCGTAGAAAGTGAGAATTATTGAGTGATGGAGAAGTGGGGTAATGTGTAAATGCGAGAGACCACGTTCCCACTATAAAGGAGACATGTTAGTTTACACCCACTACTTCTTGCCGCCACTAACTGCCCTGCTTTCTGACACTTTCTTGCAATGGGTGTGTTGCACGCCGTACGCTGTAAACTGCCAGACAAATACCCTGATGAGCATCCCCCAGTTTGTGACATGTTTGATGTCTCGAGTGTTTTCATGGAAAACGTGTAGCAGTTTTCTATGTGTGGCAAGTCAAAGTCAGAAGACTTGCCGCTGGAAGATAGCAATGCTATTTAGGCTTGCCTTGGATGGTCGCCTAAGACTTGCCACAGAACTGTCAATTCGGTGGCGAATTTGGACGGCTGAGATCGTAACTCATGAGAAAAGGTGGCCATTGATTATGGCCACATTCTGTTGGCGCTTGATGGTAGCACAGTGGCGTCATAGGCACATGCCAATGGTGTAGTGGCATATAGCGGCATGCCCGTGGGATGGTGGCGCCTGGCGTAGCCGTGGCAGCTATTTTGGCATATTGGTGTTAGACCCAAATATGGCCCTGGAAACATTGGCCCTATTGTTATATCAAACTTAAGGCCTTAGGAGAATTACTCGACTTAGTTGGCGTGGCAATTTTTGCTAAATTAGGGTTTGGAATATCGAAACCCTAATTAGCGCGTGTGCATGGCAGCGGCACAGTGGCGCTTTATGCAATCGGTGCCATGGCCACATTGAAGGAATTATGGCAGGCCATAATATGGGAATAACCACAGGCGCAAGGATGGCCACAGGTGATTATAGAATGACGCCGTTTTTAGGGTTTGTCGGGTCCCACATGGCTCGTGGCATGTTGTAGGACCAAAGTGGCGTAACTAGGCACGACTGGAAATTAGAGTTTCGACTAATGCCATTAAGGAAAAGCCATTTAAAATACCCTAATTGGAATATGTTATGGCGTTTGGCCACGAACAGGAAGCGGGTTAGCACGTTTGGCGCGCTATTTATGGCATGTTGACACGATCGTCATGCTACTGCGGCAAAGTGGCACATTTGGCATGTTCGACATGCTACTGCGGCAAAGTGGCACGTTTGGCATGTTTGGCATGCCAATTAGCGTTTTGGCGCGGCATGCATGCACGTTTGGCATGTTTGGCATGCCAATTAGCATGTTGGCGGCTCTTGGGAAGCCAATTTGGCATTGTGACCTTCTGGCGCAACTTTGCCTCTTTTGATACTGTGGCAGGTTTAGAGCGACCTGATTGGTCGAAAAAAGAGGGGTCAGCCAAGCATGGGCGTGGCCACACTTCTGGTGTGCGTATGTCGGGTTTAAAGCGACCTGATTGGTCGATAGGAAATAGACAAGTATGGTCCCAGCCACAACTCATGTGCGTGTGGCGGGTTTAAGGAGACCTGATTGGTCGAAGGGAAACAGGGGCCAGTTCGAGCAGCATGGGGTGTGGCCACTTGCAAGTGGCGCGGGCTGGCCTATGGCAGGGCCACACCTCTCTTTGTTGCTGCTCCTACTCCACGACTCCTTTTTATTCATTGTTTTCTGATTGTGGGTAGGATTTTGCACCTACTAATCCATGGATGATTAATTGTCTAGTTCGTCTAGGCTTAATTTCGACAGGCGAGGTCTAATATACTACGCAGGGCGCAAAACCCTAATTTTTTTTGAAAATTAGTCAGGGTAACATCTGAATCTTGTGAATTATCACAAAATTGCTTGAATCCTATGTGCTGACACAAAGTTCTTTAAGTTTATTGCCAGGGAGCAGTGTGCTTTCCGATTGAATACTTTTATACAAGGACCTTAACCTTGATACTTGGAAATTCGTGCTACTCTGTTGTGAGTGAACACAAATTGTCATGCCATACCGATATTAAGGGTTCAGCCGGGGAACATAGCACAGAAAGCATTCAGAGAAACTTATATTAACTGAATAATATATGCAAGGTGCCAAAATTTACAGAATATCTGGGATTGTTGCTACATGCACCATTCTGGATAAATTTCATGAGAAAATATTGAGTTGCTCAATAAATGCGCCAGTGAAGAGGTTGAACACTCATCACTTTTACATGGCTCTGTCATTTTGCAGGGTGACGGTCTATTAAATGCGAGGTTTTACAATCTTGACCCTGAACTAAAAACCACCATCAACACCAACTTTGAACACCACACTGTATTAAGCCGTTACAAACACTAGCCTACTACCAATAAACTTCGGACTGGAATGTAGTTGAACCCTAATCAATCTTACACTGATTCAAGGTACATTCTTTCTCCTTACGTCTCTGATCCCAGCAGGATACTACGCACTTGATTCCCTTAGCTGATCTCACCCACAACCAAGAGTTTCTACAACCCAAAGTCGAAGACTTGATAAACAAATCTGTCTCACACAAAAAAGTCTATTGGAATTGATAAATTTGTCTCCCACGGAAATACCTACGAGTTTTGTTTCGTCTTTTGATAAATCAAGGTGCACAGGAACCAATTGATAAACCAGACTTATATTCCCGAAGAACATCCTAGTATTATCAGTCACCTCACAATAATCTTAACCGTATGGTAGCGAAACAAGATATTGTGGAATCACAAACGATGAGACGAAGATGTTTGTGACTACTTTTTATCTTGCCTATCGGAGAATCAATCTCGAGAAAATATTAGAGAAGATAGTACTCAATACGATAAAACAGAGCAAGATCATAACACACAACTACAGAGAAAATAGTTGGGTCTGGCTTCACAATCCCAATGAAGTCTTTAAGTCGTTAACCTACAGGGTTTCGTGAAAAACCTAAGGTTAAAGGAGAACCGACTCTAGCTTATACAACTAATATCACACAAGAGGTGTGGGGATTAGGTTTCCCAGTTGCTAGAGTTCTCCTTTATATAGTTTTCAAATTAGGGTTTGCAATCTAAGTTACCTTGGTAACAAAGCATTCAATATTCACCGTTAGATGAAAACCTGATTAGATTCAAGCTAATATCTTTCAACGGTTAGATCGAACTTAGCTTGTTATACACAAATGAAATGTACCTTCATTTAGGTTTAAGTAGCCATACCTAAACGTGTACACCATGTTGGCTCAACAGTAGTTAACCGAGGTTAGATATATGAACACTCTCATATCAAACTTATTCATCTTAACCACAACTAGTTCAAATGACTCAAATGAAACTAGTTAAACAGTCGTTCAATTGTTATATTCTCATAGAACTATACAAGAACACAATTGAAGCAAAATCGGTTTGATTCACTCGAATCAATTCATCAACATTATAGCCAAGGTTTGCAAAGAATGCCATTCCTTAATATATAAATGTATTAGTTCATGAGCCAACCGATTTTAGAACTTTAACCCTCAAGTATGCATACGGGTACGCATACGTAAGTAGCCGGTCTGAGTTTGGGTTCGCCAGTATGCAAACGGGTACGCATACTTTAGTGCACTTCCAAAACCCAGCAGAAATTCCCAGACCTATACCTTACACAAGTACGCGTACCGGTATGTGTACTTGGTACACGGAATTTCACAACTTCAAGTACGCATATGGGTATGGATACTCTAGTTCCGATCATGGATCACATACATGCAAGAATGCGCACTATGTTTATAATCCAATAGTTTTAAACTCTATTTCAATCATTGAAACTTTCTTAGAGGATGACAATAGCCGTTTTCACACACTATTAGCATCAAAGCAATTTTCAAGTTATTGAAATAATCATAACAAACATTCCAAGTCTAAACCAAATGATTGTATCACACAAACCATGTAAGATGTTACTCGGCGATTTTCACATGATCATATTTTGACTTTCGTCAAGAATATAAGATGAACTTGGTTGAAGCGAAAGCTTACCAACACATATTTCGAAAAATATGTAAGCGAGTTAATCTCAACTCGAAATCTCAATGTGCATAATCGACAACTATATAGTAATACGACTTTTGTTTCAATATAGGAGATAGAGTAGAAATATACTTTCCAAGTGATAGATGAGTTTTAGTCTTCAGATACCTTTTGATGAAGTTCCACGCGCTCTCCTTAGTAGTTCTTCGTCTTCAATTGATGAACGTCGTGAAGTTTAATGCTCAACTACACAATCTATCCTAGTCCGAGACATCACTATAAGTAGAATAAAAATCAAGACTTATAGTTTTGATCACTAACATTGACAAACAAGCTTGAGACAACAACGGTTGCGAGTTCGGACGAGCAGTGCTCTAACATTTCCCACTCCATTTGGTAAACATAGTCTTATCTGCTCCTCCTCTTCAGAACCTATTTCTAAGAAGTGAAGTAGTAAGCTATTGATACTATGATTGAGGAGCTTGTTTTAATCCATATAACGCCTTTTTGAGATTAAATACATGATCTGGATACTCTGGAATTTCAAAACCTTTAGGTTGAGCAACATATACCTCTTCCTTTAAACACCTATTCAAGAATGCAGATTTACGTCCATTTGAAATAACTTAATCTTGAGATAACAAGCATGAGCTAATAACAACCTTATGGTCTCAAGGCAGGCAACAAGAGCAAAGGTTTCGTCAAAGTCAATTCCTTCAATCTATGAGTATCCTTGAGCAACAGGTCCGACCTTATTTCGGACCACTGTACCGAATTCATCTGACTTGTTCTTACCATTTTGTACCAACACTATAAAATTAGGAGGGAACGACACTCTTGCACATATGTAATCCATGTCCGGGAACCATAATATGCGCACCCGTTTGAGTACCGGTTGGTTTGAGAAATCCGGGAACCTAGGTATGCGTACCCGTTTGCGTACTGGCGTACAAGTTCATATCCGAGAATTTCTGCAGGGATTGAAAGTTCACGTACCCGTTTGCGTACTGGCGAAACCCAATCTTGGTCCGGGTATTTCAAGTATGCATACTCGTTTGCATACTTGAAGGTTAAAGTTCTAAAATCGGTTATGAACATGAACATAAACATTTATATAATAAGGAATGCAATCTTTTCAAACTGTGGATATAATGTTCATGATTGATTCGAGTGAATCCAACCGATTTTGCTTCAATTGTGTTCTTCTATAATTCTATGAGAATATAACAATTGAACAACTCTTTAACTAGTTTCATTTGAGTCATTTGAACTAGTTACGGTTAAGATGTATAAGGTTGATATGAGAGTAATCATATGGCTAACCTCGGTTAACTATTTGTGAACCAACATGGTGTACACGTTTAGGTACGGTTACATAAACCCAAATGAGGGTACATTTCATTTGTGTGTAACAAGCTAAGTTCGATCTAACGGTTGAAAGATATTAGCTTGGTTGAATCAGGTTTTTCATCTAACGATGAATATTGAATTCTTTATTACCAAGGTAGTCTGGATTGCAAACCTTGATTTGAAAACTATATAAAGGAGAACTGTAGCAACTGGGAAACCTAATCCCCACACCTCTTGTGTGTTACTAGTTTCATAAACTAGAGTCGATTCTCCTTTAACCTTAGGTTTCTATCGAGACCCTGTAGGTTAACGAATTCAAAGACTTCGTGAAGCCAGACCCAACTATTTTCTTTGTAGTTGCGTGTTCTGATCTTGCTCGATTCTATCGTATTGAGTACAATTGAAATAATTGACTCGAGATTAATTTCTCCGATAGGCAAGATAAAAGTAATCACAAATATCTTCGTCTCATCGTTTGTGATTCCACAATATCCTGTTTCGCTAGTCGATTAAGATTCTTATGAGGTGATTGATAATACTAGGATGTTCTTCGGGAATATAAGACCGGTTTATCAATTGGTTCCTGTTCACCTTGATTTATCAAGAGACGGAAAAAAACTCTTGGGCATTTCTGTGGGAGACAAATTTATTCAATCTATAGACTTTTCTGTGTGAGACAGATTCGTTTATCTTCGACTTTGGGTCGTAGCAACTTTTAGTTGTGGGTGAGATCAACTAAGGGAATCAAGTGTGTAGTATCCTGTTGGGATCAGAGACGTAAGGAATGCAACTGTACCTTGAATCAGTGTGAGATTGATTAGGGTTCAACTACAGTCCGAAGTTAATTGGTAGTAGGATAGAGTCTTTAGCGACTTAATACAGTGTGGTGTTCAATCTGGACTAGGTCCCGAGGTTTTTCTGCATTTGCGGTTTCCTCGTTAATAAAATTTCTGGTGTCTGTGTTATTTCTTTTCCGCATTATATTGTTTATCTTTATAATTGAAATATCACAGGTTCTGCGTTTAGATCAATCAATTAGAATATCCGACCTTTGGTTGTTGATTTAAATTGATTGACACTTGAACATTGGTCTTTGGTACCGTTCAAGTTGTTTCACATAATAATCAGGCTCGCGGATTTCTATCTGTTTGATGCACTGATTACATTGTGAAACAGAGATATTAAACTCTTTGATATACTTTACTCTAGATTGAGTCTGACTGTCTAGTTGATTTTCTAGAAAGTGTATTGGAGTAAGTCCTCTCAGATTTCCAAACGAATTGTTGGGTGTGGTTGTTAGACCCCCGCATTTTCACATTTAACATATCCTGGAGAGTCTTTTCCCTTTCAGATCCTTCTCGAATATCAGAATCTTTGATGTAAATATCACAACGAAATCCATCGATAACTCTTATTAATTTGTGTTTCTCATGATATAGTTTATTGATCATCTTCTTTAGATCAATACCAAAATCAATATCGATGGTTTCTAGAACACACTCGGAATTTGGCATGATCTATGATGATGATATGTTTTTTGAGATTTCGTCTCTGTCCATATAGTGAGAACGCTTCAAACACAGACTTATTAGGTCTTAATGTGTTTGCCTGCTCTGATACCAATTGTAAACATTGGGGGTACCAAAATACACCACCAACTTTTTCGTAGGCAATCTGTATGGACTAACCCCACATAACTCCGAGAGTAAAACTCAATCAAGGAAAGTGTCTAGAGTTATATATCTCTCTCTCTCTTATTGTTAGAACGTTTACAGAACTGAATCCGTGAACCTAACTACAAATAGAGTTCTTGGACGGTACCAAAGACCAATATCCAAGGATCAATCAAGTCTTATCCAACAAACAAGGTCGGACCTATCTAATGTGATTGATCAATGCACAACCTGTGATATTTCAATTATAAAGATAAACGATATAATGCGGAAAAAGAAATAACACAGACACCAGATATTTTGTTAATGAAGAAACCGCAAATGCAGAAAAAATTCGGGACCTAGTCCATATTAAACACTTGTTGATGGTGGATTTTACTTCAGGGCTAAAATTGTAAAACCAAATTTATGCGCTGACATCCTGCAAAGGATAAAGCCACTGATAAGTGATGAATACTTCTCCACTTTACTAATTCACCTAAAATGGAGCATGTAGCAACAATCCCATATACCTTGTGAATTTATAATATTATTAATATATGACCAGCCTTGTATTTCCTGTACTGCTCCACTCTTATCATTGGTGCGTCATGACGACTTAGTGTTGCTCTCAACAGAGCAACACGAATCTCCAAGCATTAATAATGAAGCATGTACGAAATACCCGTACAGGCTATAACTCTCGGAGTGTTATACTAGCCCGATTGAGCATCTGGACTGTCCATATCAGTCTCAGAAAACGATCACGACCATCCAACTTCTACAGCATGATTGGATGGCTCAGATCGAATCCATAACCCTCAAGCAGGTATTGGAGTATTCACCACTGGCCCAATGCGGACCGGCATGGTCGGCCTCTCCAAAAGGGTAGAATGGCTTGCCAATACGTCCAGCCAAAACAGCGAGGACGAGAAACTCTAAATTAGGGTTTGCGACACATTACATGTATCGCAAAGTAGTCTCAACCATCCATCTTCGCAGGCATAGATGGAGGGTGTATATGTAGATTCAAAGTGCCCAGAACATGTCAACACAATCACCATGGGCACGCCTACATACATGACCGATCGGTCAGGACCAACTATAGTTGGTCGTTCCAGTTCGTACGCCCAAACAAGGCATGACGCACGGCCGGTGAAACCCTAATTAGGGTTTGAACATCACGAGCGTCCATTTTATCCTGCACGAATGAAGGGTCCAGGAATAAACTAGGCAGGTCCGGTGTGCATCAACATGATCACTGTGGGCCCATCTATCTCCACACCCGATCGTCCAAGGCATATCATGCCTGGTTGCCTCGATTCGCACGCCCAAACTAGGCGTGGTCACACCTTCCAATTGCAAACTAATCTCGACCACTCAACTTTGCCGGACAAATTGAGTGGATTAGATCATGTTTCTATGGGACAATGAAATACAGGCGTGTACATCAACCTGTCGTCTGCACACTAGACTAATCGGCCAAGACCGACCAGGCTTGGTCGCCTCGAAATGCGCGCCCAAAGTTGGCGTGACGCGCGACCTTTACGATACAAAATCTCTGTCGCAAATCAATCCTAGCCGCTCCTCTTTGCCGGACAAATTGTGCGATCTAGATTACACTTTCACGAGCAATGAGGTATGGGCATGTATACCGGCATGCCGTCTACACGCATGCCCAATCGGCCTTGCCAAAATCGTGTCCCAAGCTTGGATTCGACCAAGCTGAAGAGTGATGCTTGCGCACCTCTTCATAAACCCTAATTCCACTAACGGTCGCAGATGAGTGTCACAAAGCTCATCTCGTCCGTTCAACTTCACCTGCTTGGTTATATAGCCCTGGTCAGGAGTTAGTTGGTCAATGAGGTGTCGTAGTGATTACCATCCGCCACTCTACCACACCATGTGGTCGGCCAAGAGAGGACTTGCTTGCGCAGCCTCCAAACCATCACATGAAGTAGGCTGGACATGATGCTATTTTAAGACGCTCAACAGGGATACTTCATACATGCTGAATATATTCGATGCATTACACGCATAGAATTCACGTGATATTTTACAAGTATCAAATTCTCAAATAACTTAGTTATTTAACCTAGCATTACATGCTACTTCCAGTGGGTCCCACGATCCACACAATCGAGACATCAATCATGTCACAAACTGGGGGATACTTACTGGGGTATTGGTCTGGCGGTTTACAGCGTGCAGAGCACAACGCGCCATCACAAGAACGTGTCAGGAAGTAATGGACGGATAAGGATGATGGGAGAAGTGGGCAAGACTGATCGTGTGACACTAACACACGCAACTCCACTACTCCATCACTTCACTTTGTCCACTTCCTACGAGAGACGTGAGTAAGGCTCAATGACTTGTATAAATAGGTTCTCCTCCCTATTTCCAAGACAAGAAAATAGAAGCAAGTGTTGATACAACCGTATTCAAACATCGGAACTGATAACTTACATTCTGCTAGCCAGTTCAGCTTTCTGATACACGTCATACATAGCCAACACCTTCACAATCTCAACACTTTCTTCGCTTCCCTCCCTAAGATCAACCCCATCTCCTTCACTTTGTGACCGAAGCAAGTCTGGAACGGCCATTTCTTGGTTTAGACCAGCGTTGTACAGACTGATTTCTCGAATCACAAGCACTCCCGTGTAGTGCATTTGTTTAGGGTTTAGATCCATTCCTCATCCACACACCCCAAATTACCAAACTCGGCAGGAATAATTTTCACCCATAAACAACAGTAAACTCTATTAATCCGCTACAGACACTATCCAACTACCAATCAACTTTGGTCTGGAATGTAATTGAGCCCGAACTCAGTCTCCCACTGATTTAGGTATAATCGCGCTCCTCACGCCTTTTGAATCCCAGCAGAACTCTGCGTAATTGATTCCCTTAGATTGTAACTACCATGTATCCCAAAGTAGGTATGGATTGGTTCTACCATAACTTTCAACATAAGTTAAGATCGGTGCTACCAGAATTCCCACCTTAGGTTCGAATTGGTCATCCAATAAATCTTCATAGAAAACCGGACCAAAATACCTATTGATTTCTTTTCGATTACGAAACAAGTTTCGTATATGTACTTCCTTTAAACATATGTAATAAAATATAGTTTCCTATGATGAAATCACACCTATATCCAATACAAAATCAAGTCACGAGTTACATAAATTATGTGATGTCGCATTTACGAATTTCAAAAGGTAAATGCTATACTTTGTTATTAAATATTCTTCCTTCACACTTTGATCATAATAATATGACTAAGTCTAATACTAAAGTATTAAATATAACTTAGCATGTTATGTTTTCAATTTTATATGACTTGAAAGTAATAATAGGAATGGAAACAAGTCAAGTTAGTATCACCAACCTCAAGTGGAAAGATGATGACATCATTGTAGTTGATACGTCTACACGTTCTTCGGGTCTTCAAGGTAATACTTGTATGTCTCAACATTCCTAGACTTTCTAGGCTAACCTAAATGAAGTTGACTCTAGTAATCTTAATCAAGCGACACTAGTTGAGTTTTGATACTAAAATATGACAACCAAACTTGACATACCAACGTTTGGTGGGTTTAACCGAGCAATGCTTTAACAATCTCCCCATTTGTCAATTTTAGAGACAAAACCCTAATACATATGGAGATAAACGAGTTGCAAAATAACTCATTCTTCATACGCTTGATTCCATGTTTCAAAAGTATAAAATCCTACACATTTTCAAAAAATAAATGCTCTTGTTGAAATTTGAGTAACAAAATATTTGCTCCCCCTAAAGGAAAGCTAGGTATATATTTAATCTGCACAAATTTTGTTATTCCTCTTTTGTAGTATGAAATACTTCACAACATAATGATATGTTTCTCCCCCTTAGTCTATACTTTAATATTTCATTATATATAACGTTTTAAGCACATGTGTCCTTTCCTAGTGATCATAAATCACTTGTTTACTACATATGACAAAGAAACAAATAAACATAAGAGAAAATCGAAAGGATCTTACAAATCCATAAGAAATCATACAACCTATAAGAGTTAAGCACGAAGGTTTCACATACCATTTTAGATAACCAATACTAAAATCGAAACTGAAAACACTGGGGGAACCAAAATACACCACCAACATTTTCGTAGAAAATCTGTATTGACTAACTCAACAAAACTCGGAGAGTAAAACTCAATCAAGGAAAGTGTATAGAGTTATCTCTCTCTCTCTCTCTCTCTCTCTCTCTCTTGTTGTTAGAACGTTTTCACAACTGAATCCATGAACCTAACTACAAAGAGAGTTTTTGGACGATACCAAAGACCAATATCCAAGGATAAATCAAGTCTTATCCAACAAACAAGGTCGGACCTATCTACTGTGTTTGATCAACGCACAACCTGTGATATTTTAATTATAAAGATAAACAATAGAATGAGGAAAAGGAATAACACAGACACCAGAAATTTTGTTAACGAGCAAACCGCAAATGCAAAAAAACTCTGGGACCTAGTCCAGATTGAACACCAAACTGTATCAAGCCGCTACAGACACTAGCCTATAACCGGTTAACTTCAGACTAGAATGTAGTTGATCCTGAACTCATTCTCCCACTGATTCAGGTACAGTCGCGCTCCTTACGCCTTTTAAATCCTAGCAGGACTCTGCGCAATTGATTCCCTTAGACGGTCTCACACCAAATAAAAGTTGCTTCAACTTAATTGAAAATTTTAAAACAAATCTGCATCCCACAGATCAAGCCTATGATTGATATCCTGATTTATGATCTAAACGGATGGTCAGATCAAACGATAGATCCAGGTGATGGAAATCGATAGCAACTCGACAAAAGTCTGGCTATCCTCAAAATCCGGACTTATGCAACCCGAAGTGCAACCTAAATTATTATTCACCTCACAAGTATAAAACTTACGGAATCAACAAAGTCTGAGACGAAGAGAATTTTGATGATTATTATCTATCTTGATCGTGGGAGCAAGCTCTACAAACAATCAAGATCAGGATACTCGAGTTATCAAGATAAAAGATAATCGGACCCCGCTTCACGAATCCCAATGAAGTCTCTGGAGTTGCTAAACCCTAAAAGGGTTTCTGGAGATGACGACTCTGGATACAACTAGGACACACAAAAGGTAGTGTCAAGATTCAAAGATCCCAGTTGCGAAGAGTTCCCTTATATAGACTTCAAAGCTTTCACTTATTGATTTATCTATTCATGCATGGAATTTACCCAGAAGGGATCATTCAGAGCTTCATCAACATTTTTAGGCTCCACTTGCGAGAGATAACAATCAAAATTGCAAATATTTCAGAGTTGATTTCTCATCTTAGCAGTGGACTTCGTACCTCCAATAATATTGTCAGTATCATGATTCCTATGCAGGGTTTTTCTCCCTGTCATCAGAAATGTCGGGATCAATAACTATTAGTACAACTTCCACTGATTCCGGAACTTCGTTGACTTTCTCAATTGTCTCCAAAGAAGGTAACTCCGCAGGAGAGTCATCACGATGAAAGTCTTTTAAGTCATCAATAATAACATTTGTCGATTCTATCATGATGCAGGTTCTGAGATTATATACTCTAATACCACGACTGTCAGATGCATAGCCAACGAAAATACCTTCATCGGTCTTTGAATCAAATTTTTCTTTTTGTTCACGATCCTTGATAATGTAGCACTTACTGCCAAACACACAAAGATAGTGTAAGTTAGGTTTCTTACCCTACCATAAATCATAAGGAGTATTCAGAGTTCGTGAGCGTAAATACACACAATTGATCAAGTAACATGCTTTAAAGACTGCTTCTCCCCAAAATTTTAATGGTAAGTTTTTGTTATGGAGCATTACCATGTCCATTTCATGTATACTTATATTCTTCCTTTATGCAACTCCGTTAGCTCGTGCAGTGATAGGTGGATGTTAGAGCATAGATCGATTGCACTCACCAAGCATTGGAATTTCAACTTTGGTTGTCATATCTTAGTATCAAAACTCATCTAGAGTCGTTTGATTAAATGCTAGAGTCAACGTCGTTTAGGTTAGACTAGAAAGTCTAGGAATGTTGAGACATACAAGTATTACTCCGAAGACCTGAAGAATGTGAAGAAGTAGTGAACTACAACGACGACGTCATCCTTCCACTTGAGGTTAGTAATACTGACTTGAACTTGTTTCATTCAAACGTATCTTTCAAGTCGTACTATATTGAAAACATAACTGCGAAGCTGTATATACTGTACATATTATATAATACCCTAGTGATATGACATAATCATAATAGTATGATCATAGTATTAGGGAATTAGACTACGAAGTATAACATTTATCTTTTGAACTTCGTACATATGACATCGACATAATCTTGTATATACTGTTACGATTATGTGAATGGGTTATGATGAATATTTCATCCTAGGAAACAATGTTTTACATTTGTTTAAAGGAAGTACATTCATAAATTTGTTTTATGAATCGAAATGGAAATCATAGGCTTATTGGTCCATCTATTCATTGCAAATCTTGGATGACCAATATGTGTGAGATGGTAGAACCGATCTTAACTTATGTTATGTATCTTGGTATAATTAATCACAATGCCTGATTTATGATTTGGTATGACTGGTTTTTATTAATTGGTGTAACTGATCCTAAGTAATCACCGTGTGATGGTATGATCGATCCTTGTAATTGGTGTGACAACTAATCACAATGCCTGACTTATGATTTGGCATGACTGGTTTTTATTAATTGGTGTAACCGATTCTAAGTAATCACCATGTGATGGTATGATCGATCCGTGTAATTGGTGTAACCAATCCTAGTAATTGGTATAACCGGTCCTGGTAACTGGTATGACCGATCACAAGTAATACCATGTGTATATGGAACCGATCCTTGTAACTAGTGTAACCGATCCTAGTGACTGGTGTGACCGATCACAAGTATTTCCATAATTAGGTATAACCGATCCTAGTGATTGGTAGAACCGATTAAACTCATGTATGTGATTTGGTATTTGATCAATCACATAGTAGTCTTGGAATACAGGATAACCAATTCTAAACTTGTTTGGAAGTGTGGTATAACCGATTCCAAGAATGCAAATCCATATAAATATGGAATTAAGGATTTTCAGTGCTAAGATATCAACATACTTTGAACACAAGTAGTAACTCTTATCATTTATTGTTCAAAGATATTCCTTAGTACTCAAGGTGATCATGTGCCGAAATAAATTGAGAATCTTTTAATTAAGGTTTTTGGTTTTATATGCTTTAATTACCAACAATTAAAAGCATATCTCTAGAGAATAAAAATTAGTAATGTGCATTTACTAATTGGAGATTTTCTATTAAGAGATTTCAGAAATATTGGACAAGCATTTATTGGAATTACGAAAACCGAATTTTGTTATTTATTGCATATCTTGAGAATATTTTCGGTCTTGGAAATTCTGCGGTGTCCCTTGGTCTATAAATACCTAAGTTTGCATTTCTAGCAAACTATCCTAAGATTCAGGCAAACTTCATTTCTTGTTTCTGGTGGAGCCGTCTATTCGGAGAGGAAAGTACCCTAATTAGGTGAAATCTCTTACGACCGCTCGTTTAAAGACTTCTGTGGCATCAAGAAGCTCTACGAGTATCGTTGGTGGGAAACTAGATAATTGTAGTGTTATTAGTTTTCGATTGATTTGATTTACTAACGGTTGTTGAAACTTTGATTGCACCTAGTTTGTTTATTCTTGAGAATCCTCTCTTCTGGTATGAGATTCACTCAAACTAGATCGAAGTATTGACAGGATCTTTAGAACTTTTGTTAGATCTAATGACATCTTGTGATAATCCATTTTTAACAGACTTCGTTATGTGCATGATTGATCACAAGAGATTTAGGTGGTGTTGTGCAGGTTATTGAAGATTAAACGAGATTTGAAGACGAAAAATATTTCTTATTGTTTTTGTATCTTGTGAATTTGTGTGCACAAACCTTGATCGGCTGGGATCAAACTAGAATCAGATTTATTCGATTGATTAGTTGTGTGAGATCGGCATTCTCAACACATATCTTTGAGATCTATTTTGATTGAGTGTGGAGCTATACTTTACTATTTCGGTAGTTAAAGTTAGATTGATCTAACCAAACAAAGGAATTTATTAGATTAAAAGGAAGAACCCTTGTCAACGACTCATCTACATCTTGTAGCAAAGATTGATTAGAGTGGTTACCAAACATATTCTTCCTTTTCTGTTTGGAATACGATCCAAAGGACTTGCTATTCACGTGTGTAACTCTAGAAGTCGAAGTCGCTGGGATACTGAGGGAACTAAGTAGCTAGGGGTAGTCTGCTTGGTCTCAACTATACGAATTTCGTTTATATTTTGTATAACGGCTTAATTCTAAGAGCATTCAAAATTGGACAAGTTCCGGGGGTTTTCTGCATTTGCGGTTTCCTCGTTAACAAAATCTTGTTGTATGATTTACTTTACTTTTCCGCAATTATGTTTGTTTATATAATTTAAAGTAAATTCACTTTTACGTTAACTCTGTTATACTTGATAGTGATCCTATAGAGTTTGGTTATTACCGAACCTATTATTAAGTAGCACACTTTGATTTTCATATCATCTCGATCTCGTAACCATAGACGATCACACAAAGTGTGAATACCGAAGTTGTTGTATTGTATCGACTTTGTCCATAGATGATCACACTTGGTAAGAGGACTTATATGTTGAAACAAAAAGATTGTGGTGTATTTGGGTACCCTCGTCTTTTCAATTGGTATCAGAGCAGGCAAACACGAAAATATCTAACAATATGTGTTTGGTGTGATCCAACCTATAAGATTTGAGTCAAAATGGTTACAGCTGAACCTGTAAATGATTCAGTTAGAAAAAAAACAAGATGAAGAATCAACACCTAATAAAGTCATTCTCTGCGAATCTATTGAACAAAGTGATCAGCATAATGAAGATTCTGATGACTTGCAAACTTTCCTTGAAAAACAACTTGATGAAATTTCTGAAGATGGTGATTCAGAAATTGATCAAGATGTAGAAGAAGATATGTATTTATTCTCTTCACCATTATGTGTTGTTTCTACAAAAAGGCTATCCACCTCAGATGTAGTTGGACTTCTTGCTCCTCTCTGCAGAGAAAATAGGAAACTGAGAAAATTTTCTCTGGATTTTATTCTGGATATCAGAATGCTCGATATCTTCTGAAGGACTGCAGAGAAAGCCTGAACTCAAAAACTCTTGATTATGAAAATCTCTACAGGAAACATTATCTGTTGAATAAGAAACTTGTTGAAACTAAAACAAAGATTAATTCTCCACATTTAATGTGTGGAGAAAAAAAAGAGTCTGTTCTTTCCAAAGAAAACCTTCTTAAGGTCGACCTTGTCAACGCTCTTGACAAAGTTAAGTTCTTGGAAGAGGAAGTTGCAATATTAAAAAGACTCAATGATATCACAACCAATTTATATTCGTTGTTGGAAACAAGAATAAGTCATGGTGATATGTGTGGCTTGGGATATCAGGGAATCAATAATCCTTCAATTAACAAGGAAATTAAATTTGTAAAGGCCACAAGTCCTTCCACACCAGAGGGTTTACCTAAACCAACAGTTGCTCCTGATCCACCAAAGAACTCGAGTGAGATTTTAGAAGAAAACATTTCTGGAAGTAATCATACTAAGTCTCCGATTAAAGATCGGTATAAGGCCAGAACTTCTCACAAAGGTAATCTTAAAACCTACACTCCTTTTAATAACCATTGTTACTATTGTGGAAATAAAGGTCATATGCAAAGGAGTTGTAAAATTTGAAAGATGCAGGATGCTCTATCTTTTGTTTCAAAAGAATTGAGTAAATTTACCTATGTCAAAAACTCAGATCACCATTGTCCTATTTTGAGACAAAAGAATTATTCTTATAGTTCGCATTCCTGTCCTACAAGGAGTATTCCTAAAAGGAACTATGATAAAAAAAGGGTAATACCTTTGTCAACAAGAATATGAGATCTGATGTTTCAGCTTGGAAAAGTGCAATATTGCAATAGATGAAATATCTTCATCCTAAATCCACCTACAAGTGGATGCCCAAGTCTGAAGTGAAAGCTAAAAAGGGGTCATCTAAAGTAAATGCTAAGAAAAACAATCATGTTGTAATCTTAGATAAAGATGACTATGAACGTCTAATTATTAGACTCAAAGAGGATTTAAAATCATCCAGTGATATTGATACACATGTATCTTTCGACAATCTGCTGCAAAGTGGAAAACAAAACCGGAAGTCAATCAGGAATCTCTGATTCCTCAAATATTATTGTTATGCAGTTTTTTAAAAAAAAATTAAAATAAATATGTTCGCATACATAAGATGATCTTTGACTTTTCAGTAATCAAAAGAAGACTTTCCTTATTTGTATAAAATCACTTCCAAAATTTGAAGGTTTCCTTCTTAAACCTTTTGAAAAGGGTTGTATATATAAATAATTTCGGTCATGTTCTTCTTCATACAATATCAAGCTTCCACAAAATAACCCTGTGATATTGTACAATGCTCTCTCCTTATGTAGAGAGTGAGGAAGACTTAACGGAAGAAATTTCGGATGTAATTAACTCTTGCAGTTTTGTACCTCGTTCAAAAGTACTACATATTATTTCTTTCTTAATGAAGGAAAGAGAATGTAGTGATGTTGTCTGTGTTTTTTCTGTGGACAAGATTGAGAGAATTCTCGAGTCAAGATCCACATATTTTGAGAAAGGGAAATATGGACTATGTTCCAAATATTTTTCTTTTCCTATCAAGACAACTCTCTCAAAAATAATTGCTTCGAGCCTGTTCGAAGGAACAATGGAACTCATTGGGAGAAGAGATTTACTCAAAGATGATATTGCTGCCGCCAAGATGGGAATCTTTGGGTATGAACATCGTATTGCTAATCATAGGTGGCCTGAAGATTATGCAGAATATAAAATAGGATTAGACTACTGTAAAAGGAATCTAACAGAAGATGAGAGTCTTATGAAGAAACTCTCTGAAAAGGCATGCAAAGTGAAAAAGCGGGGGTCTAACAACCACACCCAATATTTCGTTTAGGCAATCTGTATGGAATAACTCCAATATAATTCCAAGAGAATCAACTAGACAGTCAGACTCAATCAAGGAAAATATAACCCAGAGATATATCTCAATTTCTCGAATCAATCTGCAATGGAACAGATAAAAATCTGTGAGCCGGATTAATAAGAGAATAACTTGGATGGTACCAAAGACCAATATCCAAGCGTCAGTCAATTTCAATCATCAACCAAAGGTTGGATTTATCAATTGATTGAACTATGCACAACCTGTGATATTTCAATTATATAGAAAATATAATGCGGAAAAGAAATAACACAGACACCAGAAGTTTTTTTAACGAGGAAACCGCAAATGCAGAAAAACCCTAGGACCTAGTCCAGATTTGAACACCACACTGTATTAAGCCGCTACAGACTCTAGCCTACTACAAGTTAACTTCGGACTGGAATGTAGTTGAGCCCTAACATATCTCACACTGATTAAGGTACAGTCGCGTTCCTTACGCCTCTGAATCCCAGCAGAAATCTACGCACTTGATTCCCTTAGCTGATCTCACCCACAACTAAGAGTTGCTACGACCCAAAGTCGAAGACTTGATAAACAAATCTGTCTCACATAGAAAAGCCTATTGAATAGATAAATCTGTCTCCCACAGAAATACCGACGAAGTTTTTGTTCCGTCTTTTGATAAATCAAGCTGAACAAGAACCAATTGATACACCGGTCTTATATTCCCGAAGGACAGCCTAGTAATATAAATCACCTCACAATAACTTAACTATATGGTAGTAGAACAAGTTATTGTGAAATCACAAAGAATGAGACGAAGACCTTTGTAATTAATTTTTATATCTAACCTATAAGAGATAAATTTCGAGCAAATCTTAGAGAAGATAGTACTCAATACGATAGAACAAAGTAAGATCAAAGAATGCAACTACAGAGAAAATAGTTAGGTCTGGCTTCAGAATCCCAATAAAGTCTTTAAGTCGTTAACCTATTGTAGTCGCAGGAAATCCTACACTACACCCCTCATATGATTTCATTGATGATCAACTCATTTTTAGGTTAACACTCTTAATTTCATTGATTAATTTTTTAATGTTCTTACAAGAAAGATAAAGAAATCAAGAATGAACTCTGCTCTGAACTTTCTCTCTCCTATTTACTTGTTTCTTACCTCAAAAAAGATCTCCCCTTTGCAACTCGAATGACTATTTATAAGGAAATACATAGTGGATGACAGCTAATCTGTCCTTTATTTTCGGATATGGTTTGCGATATTCTCGCAACCTTACAAATGTTCACTTCACAAGCTATCTTATTTTCGCAAGAGTATCATACCTTTCTCATGATCCTTGCTGACGTCGTTTCTGAAATTGTTCTGCGACGCCATTGTGCAATACCATTGATAATTTCGCTGAGACATAATTGTTGCGAGATTCTGATCCTATATCTTTCCTCTTCTCATATCTTCTCTGCAAAGTAGAGAATGATATGAGAAATGCCGCAACTGCTTATCTTTTCATATTCCACATTTATCACACGTACTATCTCTTCCATTTATTTCTTGACACGTCTTTTGTAACCGCTATCTTTCAACCGCTCACGTATCTTCTTCTTAATGGTGTTTATTTAGTCGAGAAGTAAATTTTATTTATATACTCTTCTCCCCCCCTCTTTCCACTTTTCTTTTTACTTTCTCTTCTATTTTCATTATCTCATGTCTGCAACTCTGTTATTCTTCTGCAAACTCTGCTGCTGTAATTTTTTCTTCCTTAAATTCTTTTATTTTCTATACATTCCTATATTCTGTATTCAAACATGGCTCCAAGTGGTCATATATATGAGAAGAATCTACAAGATATCCAAAAATATTTTGCTAATAAAGGTCTTTCACTCTCCCCCATTTCTGGTGTGAGTGCTAAATTAATTCTTTCTGTCAAGCTTTTCTCCAATCAAAATTGTGATGATCAATCAATCATAATTTCGCTAGATCAACTTCTCACAGGTCTCCCTATTCCTCTTTATAACCCTGACATTCCTTTGTTTTATGAAATTCTTGCTCATCCAAAATTTTCGCGAGCCATTTTCCAACTAAGTGGGGACTGCATCCGTCTGATATTAGAGTTCGCTAATCGTGGTGCTGGTAAAGGATCTCTTTACTCCACAGAACTTAGAGATCCAAAATTCGAAGACCTAGAAATAGTTGCTGAGAAATATACAGTGGCGAATTTCTTTGAAAACTACGAACTTATCTCCATGAAGAAGGAGAATACTCGCTGGGGTATTCGATTAAGAAGAAAAGATAACATTGATGAAGCCAAAATTCTTATGCAAGATATTGACTGGCATTCTGGTAAAAATACAACTCCTCGCCAGTCCAAAGATGACAAATGGTGTGTCTTTCCTTTAATGCTAAAGGGTCCCTATATTGCTGGATCAAACATTCTTCCTGCGACTCTCGCTGCATATCAACCTTGGGTCTTCTCCTGGCCCGAAAAAGAAAAAGAGGTATGTTTATCTCTTTTAACTCATTTTATATTTCTTTATTGATTTTTACTATTATGTTCGCTAACTCTTGCGACCTTTCGCAGATCCAAAAACTAAAGGATAGTTATAACAGGA